>NW_022589712.1:6118705-6484137 GCF_004348235.1 Phoca vitulina | reverse complement strand
AGAGAGACACAGCAAGAGAGGGAACACAAGCAGGGGGAGTGGGAGAGGGAGAAGCAGGCTCCTCGCTGAGCAGGGAGCCCAATGCGGGGCTTGATCCCAGGACCCTGGGATCATGACCTGAGCCAAAGGCAGACGCTTAACGACTGAGCCACCCAGGAGCCCCAATGCTCTAAGTTTTGAGGTCATTACTTAAGCAACAATAGATAATTAAATCACTTAATATCCTTACCAGTAACAATATTCCAGGAACTATGCAAATGCTTAACATTCATTACCTCATTAACTTGCCAATAAGGAAAATACATTATCCCAAATGAAAACAGGCTTGGGATAGTTAAACAATTTGCTCTTCTAGAGCCCAATCCAAATCATTAGTATATTAATATTTGCTTAATATGAAGTAGGGTAAATTCAGGTAGACAATTATGTGATAATATATTGTAAATATACAATCATTCACCTTCATCAGCATGCTTCTTTTTCAACTAATTTAAACACTCAGGATTTACACTGTCAGTTATGCCAAGTAGGTTATAGATTAGTTTCCATTTCTGGTGACTTTCATTTTAATAACAAGAAATAGATTTCATTTACTCATAAAATACTTTATTATACCCATCAAAGTTTCATTTTATTTATTTTAGCCTTACATGCTTTATGAGTTAGTCACCAAATAAATCTAATAAACCTAAATAATAAGAGGCTATCCTATGAAGGCTGGCCACTGGGAACAGTAGGATAGGAAACTACTGGAATTCAGAAAAATAAGGATGATTTTGTTAGGCCCAAAACTCCAGCACTCTCTAGCCCGGTGCCTTCTGGTGTGTCACTTAATTTCTCCGATGGTTGATTTTCTCATTTATAAAATGGATATTTTGGGAAATAATTGAGTTAATCACTAAAAAGACATCATCATAATGATTGATATGTCAGTAGATATTCAATAAATACTAACTTTTCCATTCTATATTTTATAGATCTGTTACAACAAACATCCATTGAGAAAATCACTATATACTTCAGTTAAAATGTACTAAAAATCTTCAAAAATTTGAAAGTAACAAAGAATAGGTACCAATATCCTCAAAAGGATCTTTACTAAAAAACAAAACAACAGAAAAAACAAAACAAAAAAAACCTATGTTTATATTGACGAGTCCCATGAGCCTAATATCTATATGTATGCCTGTATTTATATCTATATCTATATATCTTCATCTCATTCATCTGAAAAATGGTGACTATTTAAAGGACCCATTTCATAAAATGAGATGCATTACAAGATTCTGGCTTATATTGGATACTCTTAAGGAATAGTGGTACCTGGGAGCAAACCGCTTCATTCAAGAAAATTTATGGCAACTTTCACATTATAAGACATCTATATATAAAACAAATATTTTTTGTTTTGAAATAAATACAAACTATTTTCATATAAAGTAATAGAAAAGTAAATAAAAACTGCAATTCTGCTAGATTAACTATCATAAATAAAATACAAATGGCATAGAAGCAATACTTAGAGAAATAAAACTTAAGTCCACCCCATGACCCAGCAATCCTATTGCTAAATAATGTATCACAGAAACTGATGAATAGCATAGAGTAGAGAACCCCAATATATGGGAAATAGATTCCAGAAAGGTGAAAAGGCATTTCAGTGGAGAAAAAGTCTTCTCCATAAATGGTATTGGAATAGTCAGGCATCTATATGCAAGCAAAAAAACACCAATCAAGCTTTGATACATGCCAAGCATGATATACAAAGATGAATTCAAAATGAATCATAGACCTCCATGTAGTATATAAAACAATAAAATACCTAAAGAAAATGTAGGAGAAATTATTTGCAAACTTAGGATAGGTAAATAGTTCTGAGATATGGCACCAAAAGTATTACCCATTAAAAAAACTTATAAATTGCATTTAATAGAAAATTAAAAATTCTTCTTTTTGAAAGATACTATTAGGGCAGAGCAACATGGCAGAGGTATAGGAGCCCTGGATTTCGTCTGGTCCCAGGAATTCAGCTGGATAAGGATCAAACCATTCTGAACACCTACGAACTCAACAGGAGATCGAAGAAAAGAACAGCAACAAGTCTCTGACCAGAGAAACGACTGCTTTCTGGAAGGTAGGACATGGGGGGAAGTGAATCCGAGGCGATATTCGGGAGGATAGACGGCAGGGTAGGGGGCCTCCGTCAGCTGCTACTGGCAAGTGATAGAGCAACGGAGACAAAATCGGAACTTTTAGAAGTCTGCTCCGCTGAGGGACGTTGCTCCGGTGGCTAAGCTGTGGGTGGAACCCTCATGGAACAGTGTGGTCTCAGGACCCTCGGGGTCACAGAAAGACCAGGGGTGCCTGAGTGCAGCAGAGCTCCCAGGTATTGGAGCGGGGAAGGCAGCTGCAAAGACGGAGCCGAGGAGCAGGCTCTCAGCTAGGGGTTGCAATAAACCGTGATCCACGGCACACTCAGGCCACTGCTCCTCCAGCAGGGACCCAACAAGCGGCAGATCCGGGGAGACTCCCCTTCGTCCCCTGGGAGGAGCGGCGCAGGAGCGCACCGCAGGAATCTGCTGGGTTTGGAGACTCCACATGGGGTCGGGTGCCAGAGATAGAAATGCTCGGTCACAGGCCAGGTGAGCACGGAGTGCGGCCAGAGACCGGGGAGACGGGAGTGACTGATTGCTTTTCTCTGGGGGTGCACTGAGGAGCGGGGCCCCAAGTTCTCGGCTCCTCCGGGGTGGAGATTGGGAGGCTGCCATTTTCACTCTCAGCCTCCAAACCTGTACGGAAAACTTGCAGGGAACAAAAACTCCCAAGAGCAAACCCGAGCAGATTACATAGCCCAACCGGCAAGGGCAGGGCAATTCCGCCTCCAGCAAAGACATTTGGGAACCACGGCAACAGGCCCCTCCCCCAGAAGATCAGCAAGAACAGCCAGCCAAGACCAAGTTTACCAATAAATGAGAACAGCAGAACTCCAGAGCTAGGGGAATACTGCACATAGAATCCATGGCTTTTTTTACCATGATTCTTTAGTCTTTCAAAGTTAATTTTTTTTTAACTATATATTTTTTTTTTTGAGTTTTTCTTAATCTCTTTTTCAAACAACATCATATGAATACCTTTTTAAAAAAACATTGTTATTTCTCATTTTTAGAGTCATATTCTGTCCCTTCAGAGTAGTTACTCTTATTTTTGGCATATATATATAAGTTGTTCTCTCTTAAAAATTTTGAGATACACTTTCTTCTAACAGATCAAAATATACCCTAAATCTCTACTGTATGGCTTTGTTCTAGTCTACTGCCTGATCACATTCTCTCCCTTTTTTTTCTTTTTTTTTTAATCCTCTTCTTTCTTTTTTCAAACAACTTATCAATTCATTTTATAAAATTTTTTATAATTTTATCCTTACAGTCATATTCCATCCCTTCATCGTATCAACCCTTAGTTTTGTACCTATATAAGTTTTTCTTTCTTTAAAATTTTGGGAGGCACTTTCTTCTAACAGACCAAAATACACCCAAAATCTAGAGTGTGGCACTGATCTATATACCAGCCTGATCATATTTGATCACATTCTGATTTCTTTATTTTGTTCTGTTTTTGTTTGTTTTTATATTTTTCTTTTTTTCTTTTTTCTTTCTTTCCCTTTCTTTTCCCCATTTCAGGTCTTTTCTGATTTGTTTAGAGTATATTTTCTGAGGACGTTGTTACCCTGTTAGCATTTTGTTCTCTCATTCATCTATTCTCCTCTGGATAAAATGACAAGATGGAAAAAATCACCTCAACAAAAAGAACAAGAGGTAGTACCGACTGCCAAGGACCTACTCAATACGGACATTAGTACGATGTCAGACCTAGAGTTCAGATTCATGATTTTAAAGATACTAGCTGGGCTTGAAAAAAGCATGGAAGTATTAGAGAAACGATAAATAAAAGAACTAAAATCTAAGCAATTCGAAATCAAAAAGGGTATTACTGAGGTGCAATCAAAAATGGGGGCGCTAACTGCTAGGATCATTGAGGCAGAAGAGAGATTCGGTGATATAGAAGACCAAATGATGGAAAATAAAGAAGCTGAGAAAAAGAGAGATAACTACTGGATCACAAGGGCAGAATTCGAGAGATAAGAGATACCATAAGATGAAACAACATTAGAATAATTGGGATCCCAGAAGAAGAAGAAAGAGAGAGGGGGGCAAAAGGTATATTGGAGCAAATCATAGCAGAGAACTTCCCTAATTTGGGGAAGGAAACAGGCATCCAAATCCAGGAGGCACAGAGAACCCCTCTCAAAATCAATAAAAATAGGTCAACACCCCGACATCTAATAGTAAAACTTACGAGTCTCAGAGACAAAGAGAAAATCCTGAAAGCAGCTTGGGAGAAGAGATCTGTAACCTACAATGGTAGAAACACTAGACTGGCAACAAATCTATCCACAGAGACCTGGCAGGCAAGAAAGGACTGGCATGATATATTCAGAGTACTAAATGAGAAAAATATGCAGCCAAGAATACTATATCCAGCTAGGCTGTCATTGAAAATAGAGGGAGAGATAAAAAGCTTCCAGAACAAACAAAAACTAAAGGAATCTGCAAACACAAAACGAGCCCTACAAGAAATATTGAAAGGGGTCCTCTAAGCAAAGAGAGAGCCTAAAAGCAACATAGACCAGAAAGGAACACAGACAATATACAGTAACAGTCACCTTACAGGCAATACAATGGCACTAAATTCATATATTTCAATAGTTACCCTGATTGTAAATGGGCTAAATGCCCCAATCAAAAGACACAGGCTATCAGACTGGATAAAAAAACAAGACCCATCGATATGCTGTGTGCAAAAGACTCATTTTAGACCCAAAGACACCTCCAGATTGAAAGTGAGGGAGTGGAAAACCATTTACCATGCTAATGGACACCAAAAGAAAGCTGGGGTGGCAATCCTTATATCAGACAAATTAGATTTTAAACCAAAGACTGTAAAAAGAGATGAGGAAGGACACTATATCCTACTTAAAGGGTCTATCCAACAAGAAGATCTAACAATTGTAAATATCTATGCCCCTAACATGGGAACAGCCAATTATATAAGGCAATTAATAACAAAAGCAAAGAAACAAATTGACAACAATACCATAATAGTGGGGGACTTTAACACCCCCCTCACTGAAATGGACAGATCATCTAAGCAAAAGATCAACAAGGAAATAAAGACTTTAAATGACACACTGGACCAAATGGACATCACAGACATATTCAGAAAATTCCATCCCAAAGTAACGGAATACACATTCTTCTCTAGTGCCCATGGAACATTGTCCAGAATAGATCACATCCTAGGTCATAAATCAGGTCTCAACCGGTACCAAAAGATTGGGATCATTCCCTGCATATTTTCAGACCACAATGCTTTGAAACTAGAACTCAATCACAAGAGGAAAGTCGGAAAGAACTCAAATACAGGAGGCTAAAGAGCATCCTACTAAAGAATGAATGGGTCAACCAGAAAATTAAAGAAGAATTAAAAAAATTCATGGAAACCAATGAAAATGAAAACACAACTATTCAAAATCTTTGGGATACAGCAAAGGCAGTCCTAAGAGGAAAGTATATAGCAATACAAGCCTTTCTCAAGAAACAAGAAAGGTCTCAAATACACAACCTAACCCTACACCTAAAGGAGCTGGAGAAAAAAACAGCAAATAAAGCCTAAACCCAGCAGGAGAAGAGAAATAATAAAGATCAGAGCAGAAATCAATGCAATAGAAACCAAAAGAACAGTAGAACAGATCAACGAAACTAGAAGCTGGTTCTTTGAAAGAATTAACAAAATTGATAAACCCTTGGCTAGACTTATCAAAAAGAAAAGAGAAATGACACAAATCAACAAAATCATGAATGAAAGAGGAGAGATCACAACCAACACCAAAGAAATACAAACAATTATAAGAACATATTATACGCAACTCTATGCCAGCAAATTAGATAACCTGGAAGAAATGGATGCATTCCTAGAGATGCATCAACTACCAAAACTGAAACAGGAAGCAATAGAAAACCTGAACAGACCTATAACCACTAAGGAAATTGAAGCAGTCATCAAAACTCTCCCAACAAACAAAAGCCCAGGGCCAGATGGCTTCCCAGGGGAATTCTACCAAACATTTCAAGAAGAATTAATACCTATTCTTCTGAAACTGTTCCATAAAATAGAAATGGAAGGAAAACTTCCAAACTCGTTTTATGAGGCCACCATTACCTTGATCCCAAAACCAGACAAAGACCCCATCAAAAAGGAGAATTACAGACCAATATCCTTGATGAACATGGATGCAAAAATTCTCACCAAAATACTAGCCAATAGGATCCAACAGTACATTCAAAGGATTATTCACCACGACCAAGTGGGATTTATCCCTGGGCTACGAGGTTGGTTCAACATCCTCAAATCAATCAATGTGATACAATACATTAACAAAAGAAAGAACAAGAATCATAGGATCCTCTCAATCGATGCAGAAAAAGCATCTGACAAAGTACAGCATCCTTCTTGATCAAAACTCTTCAGAGTATAGGGATAGAGGGTATATACTTCAATATCATGAAAGCCATCTATGAAAAACCCACAGTGAATATCATTCTCAATGGGGAAAAACTGAGAGCTTTCCCCCTAAGGTCAGGAATGCTATTCAACACAGTATTAGAAGTCCTAGCCACAGCAATCAGACAACAAAAAGAAATAAAAGGCATCCAAATCAGCAAGGAAGAAGTCAAACTCTCACTCTTTGCAGATGATATGATACTTTATGTGGAAAACCCGAAAGACTCCACCCCAAAATTGCTAGAACTCATACAGGAATTCAGTCAAGTGGCAGGATATAAAATCAATGCACAGAAATCAGTGGCATTCCTATACACCAACAAGAAGACAGAAGAAAGAGAAATTAAGGAGTCGATCCCATTTACAATTGCACCCAAAACCATAAGATACCTAGGAATAAATCTAACCAAAGAGGCAAAGGATCTGTACTCAGAAAACTACAAAATACTCATGAAAGAAATTGAGGAAGACACAAAGAAATGGGAAAACGTTCCATGCTCATGGATTGGAAGAACAAATATTGTGAAGATGTCAATGCTACCTAGAGCAATCTACACATTCAATGCAATCCCCATCAATATACCATCCACTTTTTTCAAAGAAATGGAACAAATAATCCTAAAATTTATATGGAACCAGAAAGACCCCAAATAGCCAGAGGAATGTTGAAAAAGAAAAGCAAAGCTGGCAGCATCACAATTCCAGACTTCCAGCTCTATTACAAAGCTGTCATCATCAAGACAGTATGGTACTGGCACAAAAACAGATACATAGATCAATGGAACAGAATAGAGAGCCCAGAAATGGACCCTCAACTCTATGGTCAACTAATCTTCGACAGAGCAGGAAAGAAAGTCCAATGGAAAACAGACAGTCTCTTCAACAAATGGTGTTGGCAAAAACTGGACCATTTTCTTACACCACACACAAAAATAGACTCCAAATGGTTGAAAGACCTCAATGTGAGACAGGAGTCCATCAAAATCCTAAAGGACAACACAGGCAGCAACCTCTTTGACTGCAGCTGCAGCAACTTCTTCCTAGAAACATCGCCAAAGGCAAGGGAAGCAAGGGCAAAAGTGAACTTTTGGGACCTCATCAAGATAAAAAGCTTTTGCACAGCAAAAGAAACAGTCAACAAAACCAAAAGACAACCGACAGAATGGGAGAACATATTTGCAAATGACATATCAGATAAAGGGCTAGTATCCAAAGTCTGTAAAGAACTTACGAAACTCAACACCCAAACAACAAATGATCCAATCAAGAAATGGGCAAAATATGTGAACAGACTTTTTCCAAAGAAGACATCCAAATGGCCAACAGACACATGAAAAAATGCTCAATGAGATATCACCTCACACCAGTCGGAATGGCTAAAATTAACAAGTCAGGAAACGACAGATGTTGGCAGGGATGCGGAGAAAGGGGAACCCTCCTACACTGTTGGTGGGAATGCAAGCTGGTGCAACCACTCTGGAAAACAGTATGGAGGTTCCTCAAAAAGTTGAAAATAGAGCTACCATACGACCCAGCAATTGCACTACTGGGTATTTACCCCAAAGATACAAATGTAGGGATCGGAAGGGGTGCGTGCACCCCGATGTTTATAGCAGCAATGTCCACAATAGCCAAACTGTGGAAAGAGCCAAGATGTCCATCGACAGATGAATGGATAAAGAAGAGGTGGTATATATATACAATGGAATATTATGCAGCCATCAAAAGGAATGAAATCTTGCCATTTGCAATGACGTGGGTAGAACTGGAAGGTGTTATGCTGAGCGAAATAAGTCAATCAGAGAAAGACATGTATCATATGACCTCATCTCAGGAAACAAACTGAGGGTTGCTGGAGTGGTGGGAGGTGGGAGGGATGGGGCGGCTGGGGGATAGACATTGGGGAGGTTATGTGCTATGGTGAGCACTGTGAATTGTGCAAGAATGTTGAATCACAGATCTGTACCTCTGAAACAAATAATGCAATATATGTTAAAAAAAAAAAGAAGAAGAAGAAGAGAGCAGGAGGGTAAGAATAAAGGGGGGGAATCGGAGGGGGAGATGAACCATGAGAGATGATGGACTCTGAAAAACAAACTGAGGGTTCTAGAGGGGAGGGGCGTGGGAGGATGAGTTAGCCTGGTGATGGGTATTAAAGAGAGCACGTTCTGCATGGAGCACTGGGTGTTATACGCAAATAATGAATCATGGAACACTACATCAAAAACTAATGATGTAATGTATGGTGATTAACATAACATAATTAAAAAAAATTAAATAAAACAAAGAAAGATACTATTAAGAGAATGAAAAGATAAAACCGACTGGTATCTGTTATGATAAAACTTTCATATCTGATTAAAGAAAAAAACCTTTCACCTAGAGTAAAGAATTTTGAAAAACTCAATAATGAAAATATAAACACCAAAAGAAATGTGTGCAAAACATTTCAAAGGATAGTTCACCAAAGAAGATGAACGGATGGCAAATATGTTCATAAAAAGATGGGCATCAGCAGCAGCAATTAAAAAAAAATGCAAATTAATACCACAAGACACAACTACATACCTATTAGAATTGCTAAAAATGAAAGACTAACCATACCAAGAGTTGGCCAGGATGTAAAATGGTAAACAGTTTAGCACTTCTAGGTATTACCCAAAAGAAATGAAAGCATATTCTGAAATATTAGGAAGCTGAATGATACATTTCTAAATAACTCATATGTAAAAATATCACAAGGGAAATTCTGAAATGAATGAAAATGAAGTCTATATCAAAATTTATAGGATGCAGCTAAAGCTAAAGTTTATATATGATTAAACACATATATAGAAAAAAAGGGGAAGTTTCAAATCAATGACTCTAGGTTCCATCTTAAGAAACTAGCAAATAAAGAGCAAATGAAAGGCAAAGCAAGAAGAGAAAAGAAAACAATAAAGATCAGAGTAAACTACCAATGGTTGAGAAAACAGAAAAACAATAGGGAGAAGTCAATGAAACCAGAGGCTTGCTCTTTGAGAAGATCAGTACATTTATACATGTCTTGTAAGGTTATCAGGAAAAAAGAGAGAAGATACAAATCACCAATAGCAAGTACAACAGATGCTGTGGCATCACAATAGATTCTACATATATTAAAAGTATAACAGGGGGGCCTGGGTGGCTCAGCCGTTAAGCGTCTGCCTTTGGCTCAGGTCATGATCCTAGGGTCCTGGGATCGAGCCCCACATCCGGCTCCCTGCTCAGCGGGAAGCCTGCTTCTCCCTCTCCCACTCCCCCTGCTTGTGTTCCTGCTCTCGCTAACTCTCTCTCTGTCAAATAAATAAATAAAATCTTAAAAAAAAAAAAGTGTAACAACATTATGAGCAACTTTATAATGATAAATTTGGCAACTTAGATAAAATGGAAAACGCCTTGAAAGGCAAAGAAAAACTACTAAATCTCAAGCAATAGAAAAATAGAAAACCTGACTCATCCATTAAAGAAACTAAATTTGGCAAACTGGTACTGCCAATATGGAAAACAGTATGGAGATTCCTCAAAAAGTTAAAAATAGAGCTATCCTATGACCCAGTAATTGCACTACTAGGTATTTATCCAAAAGATACAAAAACAGTGATTTGAAGGAGCACATGCACCCCAATGTTTACAGCAGCAATGTCCACAATAGTCAAAATATGGAAAGAGCCAGATGTCCAGCAATGGATGAGTGGCTAAAGAAGATGTAGTATATATATACTGGAATATTACTCAGCCATCAAAAAGAATGAAATCTTCCCATTTGCAATGATGTGGCTGGAGCCAGATGGTATTATGCTAAGCAAAATATATCAGTTAGAGAAAGACAAGTACCATATGTGGAATGCAAGAAACAAAACAGATGAACATAGGGGAAGGGATGGGAAAAGAAAATCAGATAAAAACAGAGAGGAATGCAAACAATAACAGACTCTTAACTATAAGGAATAAACTGATGGTTGCTGGAAGGGAGGTGGGTGGGGGGATGAGGTAATTGGGTGATGGGCATTAAGGAGGGCACATGATGTAACGAGCAGTGGGTATTATATGCAACTGATGAATCACTAAATTCTACCCCTGAAATTAATAATACACTATATGTTAAGTAAGTTGAATTTAAATAAAATCTTAAAAAAAAAAAAAAGAAACTAAATTTGTAGTAAAAACTTCACACAAAGAAAACTCTAGGTTCAGATGCCTTCGGTGTAAATTCAAACATTTAAAGAAGAAATAGTACCAATTTTACAGAAATTCGTGGAAAAATAATGAAGATTAGAAAATACTTTGCAACCCATTATTTCGTCAATATTACTTGGATGTAAAAGCAATACAAAGATACTATAAGAAAACCAGTCAATGTTAATTCACTCTATTTACAAATGGAAAAGAGAAACTACATGATCATTTCAATAGATTCAAACTAAAGCATTTGAAAAAATCCAATATCCATTCCTCATGATATCTCACAGCAAGTTAGGAATAGAAAACTTTCTCAACCTGGTAAAGAGCATCAATGAGAATCTATAGCTAACATCATACAAACATCATACACTTAATGATGAAAGACTGAATACTTTCCAAGATCAAGGCCTTTATGTTCAGTCTTATGACTGTATCCAGCATTGAACTGGAGGCTATGCCCAGTGCAATAAGGCAAGAAAAAATAATAATAAAAGGCATGAGGGGTGCCTGGATGGCTCAGTTCGTTAAGCATCTGCCTTCAGCTCAGGTCATGATCCTGGGGTCCTGGGATCAAGCCCCAAATCAGGCTCCCTGCTCAGAGGACAGTCTGCTTCTTCCTCTCCCTCTTTCCCTCCCCCTGCTCATGCTCTCTCTCTCTTGCTCTCTCTCAAATAAATAAACAAAATCTTTAAACAAAAAAGGCATGAAAATTAGAAAAAAAAGTAAAACCTTTATTCCCAAAGACAAGATTGTCTCCATAGAAATTCCTATAGAATCAACAAAAGAAGCTACTAAAACTAAGTGAATTTATAAAAAATTTAGGTTACAAAGTCAATATATAAAATATCTAAAATTGAAATAAAGAACACCATTTACATTAGAATCAAAAATATAAAAAACTCAAGAATAAATTTGACAAACATTTTATAAGAACCATACACTAAAAAGTATAAAACATTGCCAAGTGAAATTAAAGAAGATCTAAATAAATGATATGATATACCATAATCTAGAACTGGATGATGCAATATTATTAAAATGTCAATACTTCCCAAAGTAATCTATAGATTCCCAACCAAAATCCCAAAAGGATTTGGTAGAAATTGGCAAGCTAACTCTAAAATTCATATGGAAATGCAGAATACCTAGAATGCCAAAAATACATTGAAAAAGTACAACAAAGTTGGAAGACAAACACTATCTGACTTGAAGTCTTATTATAAAGCTACAGTAAAACTATAATATCTATTATGGTATTAGCATCAAGATATAAAAATATATCAGTGAAATGCAATGACAATGAAGTCAAGCATATATGGACAATTGATTTTTGAAAAAGGTTGGAAGGCAGTTCAATAGATAAAGGGCAGAGAGGCAGGTGGAAGGAAGAAGCTGCAAAGGGACACAAGGAACTTCCAGGGGTGATGTATTTATTCACAATCTTGCCTGTGGTAATGGTTTCCTGGGACTATAATATGCTAAAACTTATAAATGTGTATACTCTAGATATGTGGTTTATTGTGTGTCAATCATATCTCAGTAAATCTATATATAAAAAAAAAAAAAAGCCAGTATTTTTAACCTTTTTTTTTTATGGATAAGACATATATACTAAAATGTAGGCTGATAGGAAGAGCCTAGAAATCTTTACCAATATCAGCAAGGCTTTGTAAATTGCACGAGGCATCCAAAGGTGTTCAGTTCATTCTGCTTTACAAATACATTAGAAAATTTTGTAAGTATAAAATAATAAATATAAAAATCATTACAGTTACCATTTTACAATGGCATGTGTGTATAAATATGAGACTACAGATCTGGGATGAAGAGAAAAAAATACCTTGCATAAACTAATTATTATATTGTGCTGTGAACTAATAAGTCTGATTAATTCATCTCTTTGCATCGGATATAAAACAATCAAAATCACTACTGGCTTTTAAATCCACTGGGTTATTTCTCAGTAATTTAATTTTAAAAACAAAGTTAGCATGCAAATCTAAGCAGACGTGGGGTATTTCATTTTGGGAAAAAAGTATCCATATCTACATAAAGATTAATGTCGATTTCAAAAGGAAGTTTCATTTTCAGCGACTTGATTGGTTAGAGCTGAATGACAAGTTAGCTGTAGACCTCACAGCCACTGAAAAGGTTGGGGCTCTCCATCTAAGCTTTCTGAATGTAAAGAGATTCAGAAAAACAGCTTTTCTTCTCTAACACTCCATTTGGCTGGTTAACACAAGTTATCGATCCTAGAATTTAGGGTCACCGAATACTTTCTTAATTAAGAGCTCCAGTTTATTGACTATCCCCATGTCAGAGGCCCCTGTGCCTCTTTTCTTAGTCCTACGTGAGATTAAAAACTCTATACCATTTCTCAACCCATCTCAAGGGAAACACCTCAATTTACTATAAAACTGGCAATGGCTCACTGGTGAATCCATCTCAGTGGGTCAGGAACCCTGCTCCCTACATCTCTTTTCTATGTTCCCAGGGTCAAGCAAAACCTGCAGCAGGAGTTCACGGCCACTGTGTAACCCCTGTGGGATCACGGGATGCTCCTGGTGACACCCCCAGACTGAGATGACAGCACAGTTCTGCAACTTTCCTGTAAGGTCAGCCTGACAAGCCAGCCAGTCTGAAACACTTCTGAGTTTTCTGAATTCTCTATTCATTCTAGACAGCTATAAATGTTAGTGGCTATTTTTAAAGGACAGAAGGATATTTTGAGAAAAGCCATGTAGGTATTATTGCTAATTTCGTTATTTAAGCAAATAATTACTTTGAAAGTTACTCTATATCCTTCAGCCATTCAGAATGGACCTTATGACATTTTTACTTTTATTCTTTTAAAGATTTTATTTATTTATTTATTTATTTTCGGGGGGGCCGGTGGGAGGGAGCAAAGGAAGAGGGTCGAGCAGACTCTGTGATGAGCAGGAAGCCAGCCCCACCTGGGGCTTGATCCTATGACCCTGAGATCATGCCCTGAGCTGAAATCAGGAGTCACTCAACCAACTGAGCCACCCATGCGCCCCAACCTGATGACATTTTTAAAGATTGTTTTCTTTAGGATAAAAGTCATGTTTGAAAAGAATAAGCCAGACTTAAACTGTACACAATGTTAAATTAAATTTAAACTGTGCAATTTTAAATTGGTTGAAAACCTTATTCTCAGAGATGCTAAACTGTGAGGATCTTTTCAGACATCCATAGTGATAAAATTAACATCCACGTATAAACCAGTAATGTCTACCGGTGACTGTACAAGGCAATAGCTGTCCAGAGCTCGGTGAAATGCAAACCATCAAATCAGAGACTGCTGACAGTAGGAAGTTGGGAGGATGAATAATTTGTAAAGTCCAAAGCATAGTAGCACATTCAAATCCCCTGCATAAAGGTTAATAAGGAGTAGATTCGGCTGAGAAGCAATGCTTACATCATTTGAATTGCAGTACTGTTGCAAGTTATGCCAAATTAGGATAGACTCATAGTTATAACAGAAGACAACACAAACACGTGAATCATAATGTAGAAAGAATTTTTTAAAAATAACACTATTCAAATGTTCCCAGGGATTATAAATCAGATAAAATTAGGTTGTGCAGTATTTTTATGTAATGTTTTGTGTGCTACATTTACCTAAAGGCTTATCCTAAAGCAATATGTTTCTGCTTTTATCAATTGCCTGAGGATGAAAACGTATCAATGATTTTAGAAGTTTTAAACCTCTTTAATATTTGCTGATATTAGATGAGCTATAATCACATATAAAGCTACCTCCTAGAAAGCTTTTGAGAATTGCTTTTGCCTGCAGTCTCTGGCACTCATACTTCCAGAGATTAGAAATACCTTCATTAAAAAGAGTTCTCTTTCTGCCCATAGAAATCAAACAAGCTTTGTTAAACAGTGAGGCAGAAAAGGAGCTGTTATACATCAGTGATATTCTCCTTAATTGCCCAAGTTACTTCTCATAGATTAAAAACCAATCTCAGAAATGAAAAAGCCACATGACAACATGGTTGTCACAACACTGATATACTAAATTCAGGGAGGAAATCACATTCCGGTAGATTGAAATAGGTTTCCATGCAATGCTCAATGATTGGGTTTACTGACTTGATCGGCTTCCATGAGGACAGTGGCTGGCTATGAACATAATCCCATGTAAAGAGAACAGGCATGATTAAAAAACACTTCACCACACAATTTTTACACTTTTTTAGGATAGTTTTACATTAAAATTTTCCTCTAACTTCATCCCATCATCACACATTTTTCTTATATTCTTCTTAGGTATAATATTATTTCTCTGCTATAAATAATCTTTCTATAGTTAAAATATTCTCTTATTTCATGATTTAACAAAAACAGAATTGAAATTATGGCCATATTCTATGAAATGGTGCCCTGCCATTCTAACCTTTCTATGCTTTGTTTCCTTCTTTTTCCTCTGAACATGGAAAATTAGGGCCATTTATATGCTGAATATTGATCGAAGAGAAAAATATATGAGGTATGAGTTATACTCTGACTAGTGACTTTATATTTGCTCAGTATTACTTATCACATCAATCACTTGATCCTGCAATATAAGTTCTTCATTTTATGAGGAAAGTGTTGTTGTTGTTTTGTTTTGTTTTTCAAGAAGAATGAGTAATTGGATTTTCTTCAGAGTTCACAAAATCCAAGAAAGAAGATATACTGCGAACTGCTTCTTAAAAATGTCAGGGCTTTGATAGTGGTTTCCTCGATCGTTTTAATGTTAGGTTTGGGGAAACTCTGAGTGTGTACAACAGGAATGGGCACTTTTTTGAGAGATGGGATAGTTAAAACTTTCAAGAGTATTTTATGTCAGATATAAGTGCATGATCTCTAAGGCCACATCTCCTTTCTCATTGGTGGATGTGGCCAAGAGAATACAAAGCTTCATGCTGGAATTCCATCCAAGAGGATTACCAGATTCTACCCTAGAGTTTCTAAATGGAGTGCAGACCATTGTGGGTGCTTTGGGGACAGATACTCATGCTTCACTGGGCAGGGCCAGGGATGCTAACACCCAGAACAATCCCATGTGAGAAAGAATGCTCCTCCACATAGCACCCCTACAACACTGGAGAAGCACTGCTTGTTCTGTACACATAGCCCCTCTGTTTTTCCCTTGAAGTAATTCAAAAGCATTTATTGAACAACTGTTGTGCACTGGGCCTACAGAGACATGGGTGAAGAAAATCAACTCCTTTAAAAAAAAAGAAAAAGGAAAAGAAAAACAACTCCTTCCTTCAAGAATCTCCCAATCTAGAGAAGAAAAGAGACTGGCAAATAAAGGCCTTTGCAGATGTATTTTATACGTGCTGAGCCAGCAGCAGAAACACAGGAATAAAGGAACAAGAGGGGACACTGCGTTAGTTCCTCTTAGAAGGAACAGAGTCTGGGAAAAGCTTCACAGAGAGGGGACATTTGAAGTTGGCCTTGAGGAATGAGAAGAATGTGTCAAATGGAGGAGAAGGAGTGAGGAGCTGCCACAGTGGAAAGTGGAAGTCCACCCCAAGCCCAGAGGAAAGCAGGGACAAAGGCGCAGACCCGGAACATGTCCAGTCCACCTGCCCCAGGAGCACAAGGTGGGTCCCAGGAGCTCCTCTCCCTACCCCCCCCCCCCCCCCCCCCCAGGGTGTTTTCTTGTCTCTCCTACTTGATTATTCTCCAGCCTCTTACCCATAACAAAGCACATTGTCTACAGGTGGTAGGACCAAGACAATTAAAAGGTCTTGGTGAAAAAGGCCAATATTTGGTAAAATGCTACATCCTCTATCAATATATGTGTACGTGTGTATGTATATATATGTGAACATGGATAAATCTGCCATTTCTTAAATTCCTAAGTATGGAGGCTAACTCCTTTGTTATTGGCAAAATAACTAAATGATTACACAGACACAACCAAAAATAATGTGCTTGGTTTTCCTAAGAGTAAAACAACTCCAGCCTGTATAAAGGTAACGTGGGAGTGAAAATAGGGGAGGGGGTGGCACAGTGTGGCCACAGCTGGCCTTGAGCCAAGGCCCAGAAGAGAAGGCCTAGGCACAACGCTCAGGTACGGACTCAAAAAAGCAGCTGAAGTGGGAGGTGGTAGTTTTGATAGCTACTGGGCATTAGTGTATTAGGAGCTCCAATCTCTTGCCTCAAACCTCTCCATACATACTTCTCCTTTTACAGGAACTAAAGGAGAAATATAAAAAATATATAACACCAATATGACACTACCCTGGGAGAAGGGACTCTGACTGCTGAATATCAGCCCTGGCCTTGGTGATGCTTTTTATCTCCCAAGGTGATTTTAAATATTTATATTAAATTAATGTTAGATCCTAAAAATGTCTTTATCTACTATTGTTTTATTTTTGAAGAGAAATATAAAGAGAAAGAACAAACTTTTGCTCTAGGTCCTTCTCAGTACAAGGACAGAACACTAGAGTAACAGTCTCTAAAATCCAAAGGAATCAGGGGACCTGGATGACTCAGTTGGTTAACATTCTGACTCTTGATTTTGGCTCAGCCCAACGTGGGGCTCTGCACTCAGCACTGAGCATGGAGCCTGCTCAAAGACTCTCTGTCTCTCCCTCTGCCCCTTTGCACACGTGCACTCTCCCTCTCTCTCAAAATCAATCAATCAAAGTAATAAAAAATATTACAATGAAAAATTCAATGACTGTATTTTATATATTCCTTGGCAGAATAAAATAAATCCTCTAATACAATTTAGAGGTAATTTTAGGACTTAAGAATCTATATCAGTGTAGCCAGGATAACAGATGTAAAGTCACTGGATCAGAGATAACAATAGTTGGAGAAGCCCTCAAAGGCTATCTTGTCCACCTAATTAGATGCAAGAATCCCTTTTAAGCAGCTAGGCAAGTAAACAACCAATTCCCTCTGAAATGCTTTGGATGGGAGGAACTTTACCATCTTATAACATAAGCCATTCCATGGTTGAATAGTTCTGGCTCCTACAGAAGAAATCTGCATCTTCATAGCTTCCATCCTTCAATCCAAGCTCCATCCCCTGGAGTCTTTGAGAACAGTCAGCTGTTCACAAATTGATGTGCCTTCCCATATTTTAAGTACTTATCATGTCCCTCTATAGTTCTCTTTTCCAGGCTCTATAACCATATTTCCATGTGATATGGGATCCACCCAGGCCTATCCTCCACACTCTCTTTGGAAGTGGTATGGTATGACAAAGTCCTCTGAAATTGCAGAGTCCAGACTTGAATGGACAGTGGCAATGGGACACAATTTATTTATTAACATTTTTTCCTGTACCCTCCCCCCCCCAAAAAAGGCTTTTTCCTATTTTATATTCGTGTAATAGCTTTTTATAAAATAAAGAAAAACAAAGAAACAATGGCTTTGACTGACACACTGGAACAGATGGATTTAACAGATGTATTCAGAACATTCCATCCTAAAACAGCAGAATACACATTCTTTTCAAGTGCACACAGAACATTCTCCAGAATAGATCACATATTAGGCCACAAAAGATGCCTCAACAAATTTGAGAAGATCGAAGTCATACCATGCATCTTTTCTGACCATAATACTATGAAACTAGAAGTCAACCAGAAGAAAAAATTTGGCAAGTCCACAAATACATGGAGGTTAAATAACATGCTACTAAACAATGAATGGGTTAATCGGGAAATAAAAGAAGAAATAAAAAATTGCATGGAAACAAATGAAAGTGAAAACACAGTGGATCAAAACCACTGGGATATAGCAAAGGTGATTCAAAGAGGGAAATTTATAGCAATATAGGCCTAAGTCAAGAAGTAAGAAAAATCTCAAATAAATAACCTAACCGTACACGTAAACCTAACAGCTAAAAAAAGAACAAAAAAGGAAACGTAAAATCAGCAGAAGGAAGGAAATAATAAAGAGTAGAGCAAAAATAAATGAAATAGAAACTAAAAAAACAGTAAAAGAGATCAATGAAACCAGAAGCTGGTTTTTGCATAAATAAAGTTGATAAACTTCTACCCAGATTTATCAAGAGAAAAGAAGAGAAAGGGCTCAAATAAATAAAATCACAAATGAGAGAGGAGAAATAACAACCAACACCACAAAAATACAAACAATTGTAAGAGAATTTTATGAAAAATTATATGCCAAAAAACTGGACAACCTAGAAGAAATGGATAAATTCCTAGAACCATATAAACTACCAAAACTGAAACAGGAAGAAACAGAAAATTTGAACAGACCGATAACCAGCAAAGAACTTGATTAGTAATTAAAAAACACCCAACAAACAAAAATCTAGAACCACACGGCTTCACAGAGGAATTCTACCAAACATTTTAAAAAGAGTTAATACCTATTCTTCTCAAAGTATTCCAAAAAATAGAAGAGGAAGGAAATTTTCCAAATTCATTCTATGAGGCCAGCATTACACTAATACAAAACCAGATAAAGAGGGGTGTCTGGGTGGCAGAGTCAATTATGCATCTGATTATTGATTTTGACTCAGGCCATGATCTCAGAGTCATGAGACTGAGCCCTGCATTTGGCTCTACGCTCAGTGTGGAATCTGCTTGAGATTCTCTCTCCCTCTCCCTCTGCCCCTCCTGCTCCTGCACTTTCTCTCTCTCAAATAAATAACCTTAAAAAACAAAGAAACAAACAAACAAAACAGATACCAGATAAAGACACCACTAAAAAAGAGAACTATAGGCCAATATCCCTGATGAACACAGATGCAAATATCCTCAACAAAATACTAGCAAACCAAATTCAACAATACATTAAAAAAAATCAGTCTCCATGATCAAGTGGGATTTATTCCTGGGTTGCAAGGGTAGTTCAACACTCACAAAACAATCAATGTGATATAACACATCAATAAGAGAAAGGATAAGAACCATATGATCATTTCAATAGATTCAGAAAAAGCATTTGACGAAGTATAACATCCATCCATGATAAGAACCCTCAACAAAGGTTTAGAAGAAATATACCTCAACATAATAAAGGCCATATATGAAAAGCCCACAGCTAACATCATCCTTAATGGGAAAAAACTAAGAAAAAACTCTAGGTTCAGGAACAAAACAAGGATGTCCACTCTCACCACTTTTACTCAACATAGTACTGGAAGTCCTAGCCACAGCAGTCAGACAACAAAGAGAAATAAAAAGCACCCAAATCTGTAAGGAAGAAGTAAAATTTTCACTATTAGTAGATGACATGATACTATATATAGAAAGCATGAGAGGCCCTACTAAAAAAATGCTAGAACTGATAAATGAAATTAGTAGTCGCAGTATACAGAATCAATGTACAGACATTTGTTGCGTCTCTATACACCAATAACAAATCAGCAGAAAGGGAAATTTAGAAACAATCTCATTTACAACTGCACCAAAAATAAGATACATAGGAATAAACCTAACCAAAGAGGTAAAAAACCTGTACTCTGAAAATTATAAAACACTGATGAAAGAAATTGAAGATAATACAAAGAAGTGGAAAGACATTCCATGCTCATGGATTATAAGAACAAATATTGTTAAAATGTCTATACTACCCAAAGCAATCTACACATTTAATGCAATCCCTAACAAAATACCAATAGCATTTTTCACAGAACTAGAACAAACAATCTCAAAATTTGTATGGAACCACAAAAGACCCCGAATAGCAAAAGCAACCTTGAAAAAGAAAAGCAAAGCTGGAGACATCGCAATTCTCTACTTCAAGTTATATTACAAAGCTGTAGTAATCAGAGCAGTATGGTACTGGCACACACACGCACAAAAAATAGACACACAGATCAATGTAACAGAATAGAAAACCCAGGAATGAGCCACAACTCTACGGCCAATTAATCTTCAACAAAGCAGAATAGAATATCCAGTGGGAAAAGGACAGTCTCTTCAACAAATGGGCTTGGGAAAACTGGACAGTAACATGCAAAAGAATGAAACTGGACAACTTTCTTACACCATACACAAAAATAAATTCAAAATGGATTAAAGACTTAAATGTGAGACAAGAAACCATAAAGATCCTAGAAGAAAACTTAGGCAGTAACCTTTTTGACATTGGCCATAGCAACATTTTTCTAGATATGTCTCCCGAGACAAGGGAAATTAAAGCAAAAATAAACTATTGGGACTTTATCAAAGTAAACAGCTCTGAAAAGCAAAGGAAACAATCAACAAAACCAAAAGGCAACCTAGAGAATGGGAAAAGATATTTGCAAATGACGTATCCGATAAAGGATTAGTATCCAAAATATTTACAAAACTCAACACCCAAAAAACAAATAATCCAATTAAAAACAGGCAGAAGACATGAAGAGACATTTTTGCAAAGAAGACATACAGATGGTCAACAGGCACATTGAAAAGATGCTCAACATCACTCATCATCAGGGAAATGAAAATCAAAATTACAATGCCATATTCACCCCACACCTGTCAGAATGGTTAAAACCATCAACATAAGAAACAACAAGTGTTGGCAGGGATGTGGAGAAAAAGAAACCCTCCTGCACTGTTGGTGGAAATGCAAACTGGTACAGTCACTGTGGAAAACAGTATGGAGCCTCCCTAAAAAGTTAAAAATAGAACTAACGTACAGTCCAGCAATTGCACTATTGAGTATTTACCCAAAGAATACAAAAACACTAATTCAAAGGGATACATGCACCCCTATGTTTATAGCAGCATTATTTACAATAGCCAAGATATGGAAGCAGCCCAAGTGTCCATCGATTGATGAGTGGATAAAAAAGATGTGGTACAGATATATAATGGATTATTATTCAGTTATAAAAAAGAATGAAATCCAGCCATTTACAAGGACATGGATGGAGCTAGAGAGTATAATGCTAAGCAAAATAAGTCAGAGAAAGGCAAATGCCATATGATTTCACTCATATGTGGAATTTAAGAACCAAAGGAACACGGGGGGGGGAAAGAGAGAGAGAGAAAGAGAGAGAGGCAAACCAAGAAACAGACTCTTAACTATAGAGAACAAACTGGTGGTTACCAAAGGGGAGGTGGGGGGGGGGATGGAGGAAATAGGTGATGGGGATTAAGGAGTGCACTTGTCGTGATGAGCACTGGGTGTTGTATGAACTTCTGAATCACTATATTGTACATCTGACACTAATATTACACCGTGTTAACTACGGAATTAAAAATTTAAAAAAATAAAGAGCTTCACCATTGTCCCTGCTAACTGTAGTCAACCTGTTGCTCGAGTTCATAATTCCAACTGCAAAGGCTAATCTGCATTCTAAATACTAAGCCAGTCATCCAGTGAATCTGTTGTTCCTGCCATCTCAAAGTCAAGACTGTTAAGCATTCTCCTTGTGTTTTCATACAAGCAGACGGAAAAGGTTTGAAACAAAGAAGAACTAAACAGGAGTCCTCTGACACGCCACTAGAGATTTCCCTCTATTTCAATGGTGCCTTTGTATTTAAGGGAAGTTGCTCCAGGAGCTATAAATCCACCTAACACTCCTCTCCATTCTGTGAAAGATGGGAAGGGGAACAACAGGCATGCTGATGGATACACTCTCATCTAGACAACTCAGAGAGGGGTTTTCCATCCCGCTTGACACATAAGGAATGCGAGTTGTGGAGGGCAGCGATACCTTATCTCAAGCCACAGAGCCAGGTGGTAAGTAGGGGGCAGTGACTGATGCAGGCTTGCGTAATCCCCAAGCCCATGCTCCGAGTCTTGAGCTGTCAGTTGCTCACCGAGACATCAGGAGAAGACTCAACACAGGGTGAAGCCGGATATTCCCCTCCAGGCTTTCCTTTGTCACTGTGCTAGCATTGGAAATTATTACTATTAGACAGTCAATCTTTCTAGTCATCATTGCAACCCTATCTCAGCACTCACAAACTACTGTGCTGATCGTTTGCAGTTTGCCAGACACCGTGACTTGTTCCCCAGCTGGCGGCTGCCCGGCAGACAGGCACGCCAGCCATTCACGTCCAGCCTCCTTCCACCCTTCCCAACGTCTGGGCACACACAGATCTCCCGGTTCCCACCCCTCCTCCAAACACATATGCCTATAATGTTTAACAAACATGCTAAGATATGCTGAACATTTCATATCCGTCTTTTAAACATTTCCCATCTTCATCCTCATAAAAATGTCTGCGTGATTAAAACGGCACTTTCTCCAATTATGCAGTATAGGTCAGTAGTTTGAGAACTTTTGAATTTCCAGGATAAAATGAAATTTCAGAAAACAAAACAAAATGAAATGATGGACCTACGAATGTGGAAGTAACATCATCGTATTACCAGCTTTGATTTTTACCAAACATATGTTTTAAATCACCATCATTTTACACCAACAGAGGAGAAAATGCACCATCCTCGAGTGAGACTGAATTCTTTAAAACAAGATAAATTTTTAAATTGAATAAACATATTATATAATAATTTCTTCATAGCCCTCTATTTATTTATTTTTTTATGACTCACTGGTGATTTAGATAACGCCTCTTTATCCTCCTCTGCAACATCATTTAAAGCGGGGCCTGGCATCTGGCTGCCTTGCCATTCATTCAGATGGAGAAAGCACCACAAATGCTGAATCCCTGCGAGGGAAAGCTAGAGTGACCATCTGCCCCAGGAGCGTGGGCTGCTGGGACATGCGATTTTGAGTGCTAACAAGAGAAACGTCCTAGAGAAACTGGGATGAGCCAGTCACTGGGGGCAACTGGAATCAAGTGAAGGCAGCAATTCAAACAGGTGTTGGCATTCTCTGAGCAGAGCTGCCCGACCCATCCTGCGACCCTTTGTGCTACCAGGAGCTCAACAAGGGGAGTGCCAACCGAGGCAGGGCAATCTCCAAATCTCCACCTGTGAAGTGCTGGAGAAGCAACCAGGAGTATCACAGGTATTCAAAATAAGCTGTGAAGTGTGTATGCCTTCTTCTGATATCCACTCCAGTGTTTTCGTAAAACAACAGAGAATGTACATCAAAACTTTTTGAAAGTATAAAATGTTCGTGTAACTCTATCTTCTACATTTTTTTTTTTCTGGAAATATGTCTCCCACATACTCTCCATGCCAATTTCAGGATATGTTCTGACTACAACTATCCCTCCTGTCTCTGGATGCCTCAGGGGAATGTTTCAGTAATGGAGAGTACTGTATCCAAACAGTCTTTACAATTTTAAAAGTTAAAGCCACCCATCTGCTGCTTAGGACAGTGCCAACTGTAAAGGATTGAATTGATAAAGATGCACTCCATAATGCTAATTCTCTGCACGAAGGAGGAATGACAAGGATGTGTCAAAAATCTGAACATGATTGATGCCTGCCACCTCATCAAGACTGTCTCTCACACTTAATTTCACTTGATGATTTCAGATTACACATGGAATGGGCAGCAGGTGTTTGAGATTGCCTAACTAGCACAACACTTGTTTTCAGAGAAGGTGAAGCAGATGAATCTCTGCCTCCGAATACGTTCTGTGAAATTCACTAGACCTCGATGTGACTTAAGAAAGACTCGGGTGGGGGCTCAGTACAATAACTGTACAACTCTTGGTTTTGGCTCAGGTCATGATCTCATGGGTAGTGTGATCAAGCCCCAAATAGGGTTCTGCACTCAGCAGGGAATCTGCTTGAAAATTCTCTCTTTGACCCTCTCCCACCTCTCTGTCTCTCGAGTAAATAAATCTTAAAAAAAAAAAAGAAAGAAAGACTCGGGTGCTCAGCCCCATTCCTAGAGATACTAAACCCCTAACTGTAGGGTATGACTCAAGCCACTTTCAAAGGCATTGCTGGGTCCAAGAGATGCTAAAATTTGAGAACCACCGCTCTGGTCCTTGCTAAGGCATTGCATTGTTTCAATCAGTGGTAGAAGAATTTATCTACACCTAAAAAAGGGTATCACTTGGTTTTCTCACTGTCTGGTTGAGAATGCTAAAGAGTTAGGTCAGAGGTTTGTAATTAGAAGAGCAACACTTGACTTATATTATTATTTCCAAAGCACACAATCCTGTTCAAACATTACTCTTATAAATCTTGTAAGTACAAATATTTAATTAGCAAATTCTTATCTCGAAAAAGGAACCACAGATGTTGACTTGAAAATAACCACTTTCAGCCACAAGATGGTAAACTCAACCTGGCAAACCATTTAGTATGAATTGACCTAATTAGGCAAGAGCCTTTCAAATATTCAACGAAATATTTCTATTAAAAACACCACTGAACATAAAAATATATTTATGCATTGGGGCACCTGGGTGGCTCAGTCGGAGAGAGAGAGAGAGAGATCATAAGCAGGGGAAGAGTAACCTGATCTCCCCACTTCTACCCAGGGTATTTGAAATTGTGTTAATGTTTGCATAAATATTTAAAATGTTGTACCTTCAACACAACAGGTGCTAAACACTTCATCATCTTTTCTCAGAGTTCAACACATTTGGGTCCATTCCTTAGACAAATTAACTTACTTATAAAAATGTGCTATAAATGCTGCTACATTAGCATGGAATGGAGAATCCAAGTTATTTTTGGACTTAATTGACATCAAGTCAATTGCAAGGGATTTGAGAAGAACAGAGCAAAAGGGCTGGCGGCTCTGCAGCTTCTGTCCAACACTTACATCGAGCAGCACTTCCTGCGGAGCCCCCGGCCCACTGGCAGCTGCAGGAGCAGCAGGTCCTGATCCATCATCATCATCACTCCCCGGCCCCACGCTGGCTGCTGGGACACATGGGTCTACGAACAACCAGCCAATACCTTATCATCCGTATAAGGAAAACACACAAGAACCGAGTGGAAATCAGGGAAAATGAACACAATCAATAGAAAATTAGGTGAAAGAGATTCAATTCAAGGGCATGGGATTACAGACTATTTTAATGAAATGTGGGTGTATTAATAACTTCTAGGACAAAGTGAAAAAGCACTTCTCTCTCTCTCTCTTTTTTAGTGAAAACCTTTCAATTTAATGGTGGAGTGGTTTTTTAAAGCAACTACATTAAAAAACAACCATGAAGTTTCTCCAGTCTCGAAACTACAGTGTTTTGGATCATAAAAATATATTTACGCACTGGGGCACCTGGGTGGCTCAGTCGGTTAAGTATCCGACTCTTGATTTCAGCTCAGGGTCCTGGGATCGAGCCTCGCGTCAGGCTCTGCACTGGGCACAAAGCCTGTTTGAGATTCTCTCTCTCCCTCTCCCTCTGTCCCTCCCCACCTCTCTCTCCCTCTCTCTCTAAAAAAAAAAAAAAAAATTATGCATAATTGAGAATTTTGATATTGTCAGCAGTGAAATTTTATAATACACATCACACTTCTTTTTTTATTATTATTTGAGTCATTTATTTGTCAGAGAGAGAGAGAGAGCATAAGCAGGGGGAGTAGCAAGCAGAAGGAGGAGCAGGCTCCCCACTGAGCTGGGACCCCAATGCAGGACTCCATCCCAGAACCCTGAAATCATGACCTGAGCCGAAGGTAGAGGCTTAAATGATTGAACCACCCAGGTGTCCCCACATCATACCACTTCTAATAACAAAATATTGCCATGCAAAAAGTGCATTATTAATGTATTACATAATATATTTATATTTCATTATAATGTACTATAAATGCATTTTAAGCTTATTTAAGGCTGGGAGAAAATAAATCTAAAAATTAATTTTAATATAAATTTTGAACATGCCAAAGGGATGAAGATGTACATGTTATAAATAACAATGAAGGGGGACAATGATTTGGACAAAGGAAAATAAGGATTTGTCCCTGACTTCCAGGTTCTTATAATCTTCTTGGAGAGACAAATGTGCATACACAACCACAATAGGAGAAAATAGGCTAATAGGGAAATCTCAAAAGAACTAATCCATGATTTCCTTTTTTTTTTAATATATATAATTTTTTTTTTTTTTTACAGATAGATTGACAGCAAGAGAGGGAACACAAGCAGGGGCGGGTGGGAGAGGGAGAAGGAGGCTTCCCGCTGAGCAGGGAGCCCGATGCGGGGCTCAGTCGCGGGACACTGGGATCATGACCTGAGCCGAAGGCAGATGCTTAACGACTGAGCCACCTAGGCGCCCCCTAATCCATGATTTCTATAGTTCTGTAATATTTCATGTGAACCACAAAAGTCAGAAGAACTCACTAATTCTGTATTTTTTATTCAAATTACTCATATTTCCTCTATTTCAAATACTTTGGATAAAATACCCTAATAGCATTCTGTCCCACCTTATTCTAAAGTTTAAATTACTGTTCTGATAATTGGCTGGAAAATTTTGACTTTTCAAAGGTTTGTGAATAAAAAGATAGAGTCAAACCAAAATGAAATTCTTCCAGAATAGGATCTCCAGTAGAAATTAGCAGATATCTGATAATGTCATCTCTGAAAATGTTTATACAACTTAACTATATAGTTCTTCAGTACAAAACCATTCCTAATGTCATTTCTACCATTCAAAGTCAAATGGTTTTCTAAATAGTAATTGAACTAATATTGTGGAAGAATTGTTTTTTGTTGTTGTTGTTTTAGCTTTTTGTTTTTGTTTTTGTTTTAATAAAATACTTCTTCGACACCGGACTAATTTGTATACTCATTCAGCAGATCTTACATAACTATGCATATATAAATAAATCCTTTTTGTGAGTAACTACTTTAACCATGTTCTTCAGTTCTATGTCAGTCCCTCTGGTGGAAAGTAGCAAAGGTGGGCAAGAATTTTCAAAAATCAACTGATACCGAATACACATTTTCTATCATGTATTTATGCTCATCTGAAAATGGCCAAAGTTTTCCTTAAGTTTTCCACTCTAATATAATCCCAATATAATTTTCCATGATTAAGTCAGAAATGCTGATAGTACTTAAAAACAAAACAACGAGAAAACCCTGATGTTTGAACATGACTCTGAACATGGTATTGATCTGCACATTAGCTCCAGGCACAGAGTGAAGTATTTTACGTATGTGCCTCATGTCTGCTCCATAACTTAATGAGGTGCCTTTATTTGCACATCTTAGAGCTAAAAAGGATTAATTCTTCAGTAAGTGAGGTGAATGGCTAAGGCTTAAGCAGCTAGTCAGTGCCGTGGACTTAGGTGGACATTAATTAAATAACTGGCTCAACAAACAATTAAGTGTCCAATACGTGCCAGGCATTTTGCTAGAGAGAGAAGCAGCATTCACTCACATGCTCAGTGACCCTGAGGATAGATTCAAACCACTGCTTCTCCAAGCCATTGTATGATATCATTTGCTGTATGACACAATATAGAAATGAGACGGATGCACTTGTCATATCCAGTAATGGCAATGACTTTTTAAATGCTACTAATGGTCATTTTTGGTTTCTGATCCTCAAAAAATATATACTTACCCATTAAATACAGAAATTTTTGCTTTAGTTTTAGTTCCCAAGCAAACACACAATTGATGGGATAAAAAACAGTTCACTGTTTCATTTCATAAAATGTTATTCTTAGGTTTCTCCCTTTTCAGTGTTATAGCATACAGCACCACAAAAGGAGATTTCTGTGAAAGTAACTGGATCTAAATCATCATTACCAGGAAGGTGGCCTACAGAGCTGTAATGAAGACATCTTTTAAGACAAAGGGCAATTATAGTTCACCCACATTATAAAAGTGTTTTGAAACAAGTTATCCATGAGAGCTAAGGTTTACAATATAAACAACCAATGGGAAAAGCTTAGCACGGAGAAGTAGGGATAGAATTTGTTTTACCAAAACAAGGGGAAACCTTTTACAAAGTGTCTGTAGTACTAAACAAATATTTCTCTTCAGCTGAAATGTCTGCCCTTAGCTGTTGCTACATGTTCTTCTTTCTAATAAATATGTTTCCTTCCTGACATTTGCCTGAAAGAGAGTCAATAAATGAGCAATTTGAGTAACATAGGGACAAGCCTGTTAACTTTGAAGACAAAAGACTAACATTTTTATTTTTTTAATTATGGTGAAATGTGAATCACTCGTTATGAAGGCTAGGTTCTAGGTGGGCTTCCCATTCTCCTTCCCTCTCTGGCTTTGCTTTTTGACTCTGAGGAGCCATGGCTGAACCTACAGAATAAAGCCTTAACAGTCACGCGTGGTTCTTCCTTGGGTACCATAGCAAAAGCCACCTCTCATAGCCTCTTACAGGAACAGCAGAGTTTCACGGTTATCCCAGTTCCCCCCCACCCAAAAAAAAGTAGGAAGTATAATGACAAAGAACCTAGTGGCATTACTAGTGGACCAGGTGATGTATGTATATTAAAATCTGAGACTAGGTGAGGTTTTTAAAGGCTCCAAAATTTGAGCAATTAGCATATAATTTTGTGAATATGAACTTATTAGTAAGTATAAGGCATGAATTATTTGTGTACACTCATTTTCGTGGAAGGGGTGTGTGTGTGTCTGTGTGTGTGTGTGTCTGTGTGTGTGTGCAAGACAGACATTGTCAAAGTAGAATAGCAATATTATCAGACATATGCAAAATTTAGATTGTTTACATTTTAGGAAGCCTAAGTGATCTCCAGAGCAGTTGCAAGGCTAATATAAAGCTTCTGCTATTAAAACCAATGTATCCAAATCTGTCATTTATGAAAGATGCCCACGGAGAACTATTGTAGAGATGTCACCCATAAACAATACAAGAACAGGAAGGCTCTCTGATCAAACTATTAAAAACCTTGTCTCATGGTCACTCACGCTTCTGGCACCTTTACAACAGTGATGACTCAGAACTGTGCCGAAGTGAATTTCCGTGCCAGGTCAGCCATCTGCTGCTGTCTCACAAATGGAATAACAGTCTAAAAGGAAAGTTTGTTTTGAGGTGCCATTCCCATATGCATACAATCCACAAACTGCTGTGTATAACTGTGGTACAGCATTACACCAAGCAAGACTTCATTTTTTTGGAAGAGCATATTGCACAGCATTTTCTGGAAATGCTCCCAATATTAGCTACATGTCACATTTGCATTGAAACATATGGTCTTCAATGTGCAATCTCAAATCATCTACAGAGACTCTGCAATCAGAAGTTCCCTGTGTTACCTTCCTTTTATGAGTCAATTTTCACTTAGCGAATTATCAGACTGGTGATTTGGAGGCATTATCTTAATTCCTAATGTAAATTTATTTTCAGCAGATGTGGTTCTGTGAATAATATAAAAGTAAATGACATCTTATTAGTTATTAGCTGAAATCATGCCAAGGGGTGGTAGGTTTTAGATACGAGAGCGGAGGAACAGGACCAAGCACATCATCCACCCCTGTCCTCTGCCCCTGGGTGAGGGGAGGCCATGGCTCTTGAACATTTTGAGAGTCAAGAGGAAAGTGACCTCTCGTTGACTACCCCCACACCCCAATGCTCAGACATATGCCACCCTATCTCTGAAGAAGCCTTGCTCCTAGGAAAACTGGTTCTAAGGATGGCAGGGTAAAGGAAAGTATCTAAGAGGATGTCCCAGAGCATTTTGTTTCTTCTGTTCCTCTACGATGGATGAAGCTTCAGGGAACTCAAGGACAGTGAGTTCACACACAAGTACAAGTCAGAGTTTGGATTGGTTTTGGTTTGAGCAGTTGTTTAAACATGACAGAGATGGAAGATAAGTATTTCACAGGATTTTAACAAAATGTATCCATGGTAATCTTCCCTTATAAGTATATCAAGTAGACTGTTCTGCTAAAATTTTAAACAAACACAAAATGGACATAGGAGGGTAAATAATTTCCCTAGGACAGAACTGCAGTTCCATCGGGGACCAAGGGAGCTGTTCAGAAACATCACTCACTACTGCTCTTATACTCCCTGACTTCAATGAAATGATCTCCAGGCTCCAGGGCCTTCCATTCCAGACTTGGAGAGGTGAAGGCCAAGCCCATCATGACACAGAACACAACAAAATTCCCCCTCACATATCAGCTCCTTCTTCTCCTTGTCCACTACTGAGAAAAACAGATAAATCATTGCCTTTTCTTTCTAGCAGCCAAACTGGTAATTTCCAGAATAGTAAGATGTTGGCTACACACACAAAAAGATGCCTAGGTGGAGTTTTGAACTTAGATGGCTCACTCAAGGCAAAAAAAAAAAAAAAAAATTAAGAAAACCACAATGTACTCTGCAGTGGGAGAAAACAAACTGATTATAGCAACAAGTATGCGTCCCTTCCAAGTAATGAGATAATGAGTCAGCTTGCTGATTGCACATTGTGGCTACTGAATGCATTCTGGGATGGTTAAGAAAAGGACTGATTGCTCATAATTGAAGATATATCTCTCCATTTACTGAGGGCTTATTTAACCTCTAGCAATAAAATTCTGTCAAGTTATTTGCAGAGGTCCTATAAATCTTTTGTTGGATATAAAGGCTCGATATATTTTTGATGCATGCAATTATAAATAGTAACTGAGAAAAACCACATTTTCTAACTATCTGTTGCTAGCAAATAGTAATGCAATTGATTTCTGTATGTTGAATTTTTATACAAAAAAGCTACAAATTCTCTAATGAATTTGTTTGACATAATCGTGTATTGTTTTGGGCTTTCTACACAGGTAGTCATGTCGCCATGAACAGAAACAGCTGCGTCTCATCCTATCCAACCATGATACTTTTTGTTCTTTTTCAAGCCTTATTATACTTTATTATACTGTTTATATTAGATATAGTTGTGACTTTTCTCAGTCTTAAAGGATAACTTTGAGTATTTTATCATATTTGTTACATGTTTTTTAACAGATCCTTCTTATTATATTAAAAAAATTATCTTTTATTCATAGATTGGTAAGTTCTTAAGCATGAAGGTATGTTTAATCTTGCTAAATAATTATTCACCATCTTCTGTTAATGCAATGAATTACATTATTGATGAAGTCATGTTAACCCAAGCAAGCATATCTAGAATTAACGTGATTGGGTCATGATATTTTATTCCTTATGTTTCTTCTTACTCTGGTTTCCTGGTATTTTATTTAAGATTTTTGTAACAGTGCTCATAAATGAGACTGACCTATAATTCTCTTTTCTTTACTACACTTACTAATTTTAGTAATTAAGGTAATCAAAATACCAGTTGGAGAATGATGTCTCTTTTCAGTATTAAGCAAAAATGTATTCTTTAGAGCAAATATTTAGATACGAATTAGTTCCTTGACTATTTGGTAGAACTCACTCATGCCTATAAAACTATCTAAGCCTGATGTTTCTTAATGGGAATATTTCTAATTGGAGATTTAATTCCTTTATTAGAGTATTCAAAATTTATCAGATTGGTCTTGATAAGTTATATTTTTCTTAATAACTATCCATTTTATAGTGGTTTGCAGATTTACTAATTGAAATTGGTTATATATTCTCTGGCATCATTTTGATCCCTGAATTAGCTCAGTTGTAAATACTTTTCTATTCCTAATATCATTTATTTGTGACTTGACTACTCTTTTCTGAATCAACCTTGTAAGGCATTTATCAATTTTCTTTCTTTTAAAAAGCCAATCACTAGCTTTCCTTCTCACCTTTATTTTACCTTTGTTTCCTTCAGAAATCTCTGACTTTTATCTTTACTATCTTATTTATTTTATTGTATTTATTCTGTTGTTTTCTTCTGATATCTTATGTTGGATGCTTAGCTCTCTAATTTTTCAGCCTCTGTTCTTTTTCTAATTAAAAACCTTAAGGCTATAAATTTTCTTTGAAGAACCATTATAGCCAAACACCTGGGAGTTTTAATGTGTAGGATTTTTTTTTCTTTCTATTATCATTCTATTCTTAATACCTTCTGGTTTTCTTTGTGGTTCCTTCTTTGACCTAGTAGTTATTTAGACATTTCCTAATACCCAAACACAGGTTGCCTCATTATCATATTATTAAGTATAATACTGATTGTCATAGAAATTAATACTTAAGAAAATAATCTTTGTTAAATCTTACTTTACTGCTCAAATGTGATAAATTTTTATAAGTACATCTGTATGTTTTTAAAAAATAATGTATTTTTTTAGTTATTTGATTTTATATTTATCAAAACAGCATTGGCTAATTTTATTGCTTATAAATTTTATCTATGGCACCCTCTCAACTTATTGAGAAAAATAGGTTAAACAACCTCCTATTATACTGTTGAAATAATCTATTTTTTTAACTAGAAGTTTGAGTCCACTAACATTTTTGGTAATTATTTGACTTGAAACAATGGTTTACAAGATACCGGCTATCAAGCATTAAGACAACAGCGGTCTCTGAGAGAGAGAAACAAATGAGGTGAGCCCTTCCATTACTCCAGCTTACTGCCTCTAGAGAGTGTCTAGGCTGGGGTTCAAGGAGGGAGACCCAGACAAAGCCTGAAGAATTCCCTAAATGCAGGAGATAGAGCTGTAGTCGAGGAAGACCAAGGCAACTAGAATTGGCAGAGGAAAGTGCTGGAAAGCAGTGCTCAAAGAGAGGACCAGAGATCTGCAGAGTCCCCCTCATGTATTCAGCTTATGCACCTGAGGAACCTATCTGAGACACTGAAAAGAGCTTGAAAGGACAGAGATAACAGGGCCAAGCATAGCGCCCATCCCCACCAGCCAGACTGGAAAAGCATGGGGAAGAGCATGCCCTGTGCCCTGCCTCACTGGTGGGGAACAATGACCCCCTGCCTAAGTGATACTCCAGTCCTGCCTAACCAATGAGCATGTGACCTGGAAGGGTCAAACTATTCCCAAGTAATGCATCTGTGTCCCAGAACAAAGCTCAAACATATTTACAGAAAAACAAGAATATCCCAGCACTAAACAACATATAAGTGGCAATATCTAGCATCCAATAAAAAATCACCAGGCATTCACAAAAGCAGGAAAAGAAAACCCATAATGAGGGGAAAAATCAGTCAATATAAATTGATCCAGGCAAACATAGGCAAAGACATTAAAAAAGATATAACTGTACTTCATATGTTCCATATTTCGAGACACAGAACATGTTAAAAATCAAAACAAAACAAAACAAAAAACCTAAATTCTAGAGTTGAAAATTACAATGTGTGAGATAAAAAGAGAAAAATATACTGGATAGAATTAAAGGCAGAAAAAAAAATGTACAGAATCTAAAGATATAGCAATAGGAAGTTTCCAAAATGAATGCTACAGAGACAAAATGCAATCATAAAAAAAAATAAAATAAAATAAAACAAAATAAAATAAAAAATATAAACCAAAAGAAGGCAGACAAACAGGAAAAGGGGTCAGGGGAGGAACAAATATAAAGCAATTCCTAAAGGAAAATTTATTTCAACAAATGCCTGTATTTAAAAGAAGATCTCAAATCAGTGGCATTTTTTTTAAATGAAAAACTAAATAAAAAAGAACAAATTAATCCAAAGTAAGTAGATTATAGTAGAAGTCAATGATAAAAAATGGGGACTGGTAAACTTTTTCTGCAAAGGGCCAGATAATAAATATTTTAAGTCTTTGTGAGTCTTGTATGGTTTCTGTTGCATATTCTTTTTCTTATATTTTTATAATCCTTTAAAAATATAAAAATCACTTGTAGATACAAGGCCTTACAAAAATACAGCTGGATTTGTCTATAGGCTGTAATTTGCTCCACAAATAATACATAAAGCAGAAAAACAATAGAGAAAAATCACTGAAATAAAAAGCTGATTCTTTGAGATCAATAAAATAGATAAACTTCTAGCCAGAGAGAAGACATAAATTATACTATCAGCAATGACAGAGGTGACATAACTATAGACATGCAGATATTAAAAGGATAATAAAGAAATATTATGGTCAGTTTTATGCCAGTACATTTGACAACTTGTATGAAATGGGCAAATTCCTTTAAAGATGGTCTACTAAAGCTCAGTCCAGAAGAAAGAAAAAATAACCTGTGTGGATCTGTTACAATTTACTGAAGAAACTGAATCTGTAGTTAAAACCTTCAAGTGAATTCTACTAAACATTTAGAGAAAAAAATAATATTGATTCTATACAAACTTCTCGAGAAAACTGAAAAGGAGTGACTATTTCCCAACTCACTCAATGAAGCCAGCATTGCTATAGTACTAAAACCAGATAAAAACATTACAAGGAAACAACAGACTAATACCCCTTTTAACCACAAATATAGAAATAACAAAATATTAGCAAATGTTCAGAAATTAGAAACAAAACGATTTAAAAGTTCAATAATATATACATATATAGAAAGGTTAATTTGACCAATTAAGAGTTTATCCCAGAAATGCAGGTCTGATTTTACATTAATAAAAAAATCACAGTGTACTAACCATATTAATAATCTAAAAAGAAATAAAACCAAGATTACATTAATAGACATAAAAAAGCATTTGACAAATATCTAATATCTACTTCTGATAAAAACTTCTCAGTGAACTAGAAAGAAATAGGAACTTCCTCAACCTGATAAAAGCATCTACAAAAAAACCTACAGCTAATACCATACTTAATGATGAAAGACTGAAGGCTTTCCTCCCAAAAACAAAACACTGTGAGGATGTCTACTCTTGACACTTCTATTCAACACCATATTGAAGGTTGTAGCCAATGCAAAAAATCAAAAAAAAAAAAAAAAAAAGAAAGAAAGAAAGAAATAAAAGACACACAGATTGGAAAGAAAGAAGAAAAACTATATTTATTCAAAGACTACGTGATTGTCTGTGTACAAAAATCCTATAGAACCTACAGAAAGCTATTAGAAGTAGTGAATTTAGCCAAGTTGAAAGATACAAGCACAATATACAAAATTGTCTTTTGATATATGATCAACAAACAGTTGGAGATTGAAATTTTAAAAATACCATTTACTGTATCATTATAAGTATGAAATACTTGAAATAAATGTGACAAAAGGTAGGAAAGAAAGGAACAAAACCAAAAAAAAAAATTGCTGAGAGAAAATGAAGATGACTCAAATAAAGGGAGAGGGATATTGTGTTTATGGATTAGGAGACTCCATATTGTTAAAATGTCGATTCTCTCCAAGTAGATCTATAGATTCACTGCAATCCTAATCTAAATTACAGCAGGATCAACTGATTGGTGGATTTTAGAAACTCACAAAGTGAGTCTAAAATTCATATGGCAACACAAATGACCTAGAATATTTAACACAAAGTTAGAAAACTCATACCACCTGATTTCAAAGGTAATCAAACTACAGCAATAAAACAAGTGTGTTATTGTTGTAAAGAGAGACAAACAGCTTAACAGAACCAAAGAGTCCAGAAACAGTCATAAACATGGGTAACTAACTGATCTTGACAAAGAAGCAGAGGCAGCTAAGTGAAGAACAGATAGGTTTCTTTTTGTTTTTTTGTTTTTTGTTTTTTTTCAAGATATCATGCTGAAACAAATGGAAATCCGTATGTAAAAAAAGAGAAGAACTTCGATTCCTACCTCATACCATATACAAAAATCGACACATGATTGATGATAGTCCTAAATATAAAAGTTAAAACTATATAATTTCTAAAAGAAAACAGAATAATATCTTTACAACCTTGGATTAAGAAAATATTCTCTAGCTATAGTCCCAAAAACATGACCATATAAAAAAAAATATATAAATTAATTACATCAATTTTTTAAATTTCTGCTTAATGAATGACATTATTAATATAATGGCAAGTTACAAACTTGGGGCAAACATTTGCACAGTATGTACCTGATAAATGGTTTGAGTTCAAAATATATGAAGCACACTCAAAACTCAAAAGTAAGTTAAAAAACGATAGAATGTAGGCAAAATTTGATCAGACACTGCATCAAAAAAATATGTGGATAGCAAATAAGTACATGAGAAGATCAATATCATTATGCAGTAGGGAAATGCAAGTTAAAAATCACAGTAAGATACCACTAGACACCTATTAGAATCATAAAAATTAAAAAGTTGACCAAAATCAAGTGCTGACAAAAAGGTAAAACAACTGAACTCTTGTATTTTGCTGTGATGTAAAGTGTTACAACCACCTTAGAAACTAATTTCACAGTTTCTTAAGAATTTAAACATACACTTAATCATATGATAAGATCATTTCACGCTTAGATATTTACACAAGAGGGAAAAATAACATTACTACACGAAGATTTCTATGTGGATATCCACAGCAGCTTCATGTATATTGATCAAAACCTGTAAACAACCCAAATGTCCACCAACAGGAGAATGAATAAACAAAGTGTGGCATATTCATGCACTGGAATACATCTAAGCAATAAAAAGAAAGAAACCAGTAATATACACCATAACATGGATGAATCTCAAAATGATTACAGTGGATGGAAGAATTCAATCAAAAAGTATATACTGTATGGTTCCATATATAAGTCTAGAAAATGCAAAGTAATCTATACTGACAGAAAGCAAACCAGTGTTTGGGCATAACTGCGGAGTGGGGTGGTAGGAGGGCTGATAAAGGGGATTATATATGAAGGGGCTGTGAAAATTTTGGGGGTGATGGATATGTTCATTATCTTGAATGCGGCGATGGTTTATTTTATACACATTGTACCAAAATAAAGCTGTTAAAAATGACATTTCTGTGGGATTTTTTTCTTTTCCTTCTCCTCCTCCTTTGCCTTTCCCTAGTCATGATTATCGCAAGGCAGTAAAATCCACTAGAACTAAGTAAAGTAACTCCTAAATTATGACCGGACCAAGGGCAAAAATTGCTCATGGTTTCTATATTCTTATAAAGTTGCATATAAAGTTAATTTTTATTAAACCAATTCTATTCTGCCATTGTCTCCATGGTCTCTGTGGTGGGAGACTGCTTACATTTCATTTTTGTTCTTGCAACATAAAATGACTAAAGCAAACATAAGCCACTGGAATGTTTCATTGGCTACAATACCACTGCCAAAAGCCAGTCTGAAATCGAGCGACTCATGGAGCACCTAAAAGCACGTCTTTCTACAAAATAAACTGTGGTGTAGTGATGTCCATGGCTGGCCCAGGGTTTTCTTTCAAATGTAGTTGCTAAAAATGCAGCAGGAACATTCAAAAGACTTCGGAGTGTCATTACGATCACATAGGTGATTTGACATTGAGAATGAATTAGCAAAATTATCATCAGTATGATTTTTCAGGTCTAGGGAAAGCTTCGCTGATCACCAAATTTGCTGAATTCTTTCTGCTGGATAAAAATGAATGAGAAAATCAAGACATTTTTCCTGCCACCTCTCAGCTGCGCTTAACATTAAATGACAAAGCTAGATCCCCAAACTATTGTGAGTCATCCCCACCACCACTGGAGTGCTACTTCTTATAACACAACCCAGTAGGTGGGACAAAAATGAAAGAGAGGTGGCAGCAAGTGACAGGTGGAGCTCAGGAATCATGACAGCATGATTCAAAGTATTTGCGACTTGGACTTGGATAAGCAGCAGCATCATAAGATCTTCCTAAAGCACAACTCCCAGTGACTCTGTAGGGATGGGGCTATCTGAAAGAGCCCTGCACCCGGGTAAACCTGGCAGGTGGCAATGAGAACCACAGCTACTCTCCGGAAGCAAAGGTAGGCAATGGACAGAAAGCAAAGGTAGATCACCGGAAGTCACCCCAGCAAACAAGGTGGATCTCTTTTATTTCTACCTGTGACAGAAAGGCCTCTTCTTCAAGCTTTCTTGACCCATTTATCTTTTGTAGGCTGCAAAAGAGCTAATGACCTCTCTTACTCCAAACTGCTATTTTGGAAAATGGGCTACATAGTAAAAAGCCCAGTCGGGTCAGTGTGAGTTTGGATCCTGGTACCATCTTGATCCATGGAAAACTATGTTTGGGAGGAGAGAGATTTCCAGTTACGGTTATAGGAGGAAAGTAAAATTGTCAACATGAAGGACGTGGCTAAATAGATAGTGAAAGTAGGTTAAAACACAATAGTCATATTACTGTAAAAAATCATTTTCATCTCATGAATGTCTAATTGTGTTCTTTTCCACTGCTCTTCTAAAATTAGTACTTGCTTAGTAATAGAAACATCAAGAAAGGACACAGGGGGATTTTAGTTCTAGCAATTAAAAGCTGGCCTCCTCGTTTTCTAGGTTTGATTTCAGGTCTTTAAGTATATACTTTTTTCCCAAATCTAAATGTCACCATAGTGGCACAATTTAAACTTTAAGTAGATAAGATAAATAGATGAGAACTGAACACAGCATGCTTAATTTAAAACTAAAATGTTTTCCTTTCTTTTTTTTCCTGAGAAAAGAACAAAATTAAACTTGCTCCATAATTTAAAATGCTCTATTTTATTTTTATTATTTTCAGTTTTATGTCAGGTGATTTTTTCATTTTTTCATAATGCCATTGCAAATGTTCTTCAAAGCCTTTACCAAGTGGTAGTACTAGACCAATACCACCATATTGCCAACCTTGTAGTTTGGAATATTTTTCCAAAATGTTTATTTTTTCAATTGCCTTACTAAAAAGTCATCCAGCATTATTCTTCCTATTCCTGCAGGTTCTCAAAATATTGCCACCATCTGATTCAATCGGCTTGATATTTCACTATATGAAAGGCTTAGAATTATGTGCAGATTTAATGATTTTGTGTCTCCTTACTTTTGAAAAATGGTAATTCAAATGTTCTGGCTAGAAGCTTTTAGGTGCTATAAAATTACATTTTTCTGTTCATTACAGGACCTGTTTACTTACTTACCTACTTACTTTATTTATTTAGGTTTCTTACCTTTAAGCCAATACCTGTTGGTGATAAAAATATAGTTCATTATTTTGAAATAATTTCAGTATATACTACTAAATATTATTAAAATTCTTAAGTAGATGTTATTTGGTTCTCTAAATCTATAAAGTAAACATGTTCTAAAGCAGCCCCTCTGCCCACATCTCCCTACCTCATTATTTTGGATTTTTTTTCATCAAAATATTGATGACTCTCAGAAATTGTGTCATTCATGCATCTGTGTACTTTTTGTCTACATCATCTGTCTCTACTCTCCTATGCCATGCACCCCATATAAACATACATTTATGTGGAAGGTCCATTAAAGAGGATTGACACGAGGCAAAAATAAATTAATAAATATTGTTAAGTGACTGCCTGACTAAAATACCTAGATTTAGCTGTCAAAGACATTCAGAACATTTTGTACAATTACACTATCTGTCCAGCTCTATGACCTCATAGACCTTTTCATGTAAATTAGGACTATGTGGGATTTTTGAGATCCATAAACTGGTCAATTCATTTTAGGGAACCAGAAATTAAGGCTAATAGATGTTTGGTTGCCATGTCCAGGAATCTTTGTGATGGGACGAGAACAGAATCCAGTCACTTGACTTCAAGTCCAATAGTCTTTTTACTAAAAGAGTTAACTTGTTAGTGAAATCTCACCATTTTCTCAAAACAGAAAAAAAACAAACAAACATGAGTTCCGTATCTCTGCTTTTTCTTTGCTATAACTAAATATACCTTTTACATTTAACAACCATAGTTTTGAATGATTTCACTTCCTGCCTTTCAATGTACCTAAAGCAGTATCTCCCCAAACATGTCAATACCAGTGGACTTATGTGCCCTAAGGAGAAATAGTATCCAGTGGCCAAACAGGATTCAGAAGCATTGAATATTATGTAAACAATAGATGACCTATCGGTAGCATGGAAAAGTCCTAGAGTAAAGATACATGTTTAAGGGGCACCTGAGTGTCTCAGTGGGTTAAGCATCTGACTCTTGATATAGGCTCAGGGCATGATCTCATGGGTCCTGAGATAGAGCCCCGCATCAGGCTCTGAGCTCAGTAGGGACTCTGCTTGAAGAAAGGCTCTCCCTCTCCCTTTGCCCCACCCCCAACTCGCATGTGCTTGTGCGCGCGCGCTCTCTCTCTCAAATAAATAAATCTATAAAAAAAAAAAGATATGTTTAAAAAGAGTTTTCTAGACCTATTTCATTATCATACTCTCTTCTCAGAACCCATCAATGTCCAACAGAACAAATACACCGCAGAACACTCTTTGGAAAGCGATGATCTAAGAATCTTTACAACTGCTTTAAAAATATATCACAAAGTATTATTCTTCAAAATTTTTCCTAAACTGTCTAATTTCTAGTCTTCCTATGTCATACAATACATAATAAATTCCCCTATCCTCACTAATTAGGTTCTCACTTATTAAACTATGGCTAGACATAATGCATAGAGATGGTACCTGGCATGAGACAGGTGGGAAATAAAGGTTGATTGCCTCTCATTGCTCCCTTACTTTAAAAATAAAACAACAAAAAAGTACTCTCTCCAATAGTGCAAATTATAATTGTTTTTTTTTTTCATGATCCCTGATGCTCATTTTTTGTCTTTCCAGTAAGGTATTCTTAAACAGCTACTATTCCTGTGAAACATTTACTTGGAAAATGCTTCACTTACATATATGCTCTCTAATATTTGCATTTATTCAGGTTCCTTTGTAAGTGAGTGGAAATAAATTAATGGATTTTGAGGGAGACGGAATTTTGTCGCAGAAGGATTCCAGCCTTGACGTGGTTGTGTCTGAAACGTCCTGTGAAGCATCTTTCAGCTCCTTAGATACAGGCAGATATATTTGCTTCTTTTCTGAATCCTAAAAACAGCATTTAAAAGAAGTTCTTTCTCCTTCTAACAAATCCAATAGCATAAACACCAAGTAAACCAGACATCTCACAGAGGTGAGAAGTCAAAGGAGCACAGAGCCGTGCGGCCACGACATGGTCCCCCCGAAGCTCCTGCTGCATGTTCTCGCGTACGTTCCTGCTCCCTTCCTCAGCTCACCACAGGCCGGGCTGTAACACTGGACCTCTGCTTAAAGTCACTGAGATTAGTGGGCCTGTGACTCTGGTTTTTGCTGAGTGTGGGAGGTATTGACGAAGAAACAGAAAAGGAAAAGGAATTGGCCCCTGGTAGACAACACAAATAAATGGTGATTTCCCAAATGAAATTTTTTGATAGCTTTGAGATTTAGTGAAAATCTGAATGGAAAAAACAAAAACAAAAACAAAAAAACGAAGTCCTAGCATTTAAAAGCATCTCTCATCTTACGTGAAATATTCTCAGCATGAACTTGGGCATCTGATCCAGTGCCTTTGGTGCTGGCTGTTAAACCAGACAACCTGTCTCATTAGCTGGGGGGGGATGCCTTTCACCACAGAGGAAGTATAACTTGGAAACGTCAGTCAAGTTGCTTTGATTAAATTTTCACTTTACAAGTGGGCTTCGTATTCAGAACAACTGATTCAGTATAAGAGGGAAAGAGAGAGAGAAAAAGAGAGAGAGAGCTAGAGTGTGCAAGCACACGATGGACTGAATTATGTTCCCCCAAAATTCATAGGCTGAAGCCCAGAGCCCCAGTGTGCCCGGGCCTTTGAGAAATGATTAGTGTTAAAGTCCTTGGCCGGGGGAGTGTGGGGGGCATCCTCATGATGGGAATAATGGCTTGATAAGAAGGGGAAGAAAGAGAGAGACTGTTCTCTCTCTGCCAGTTAAGAGCATTTTGCAAGCCAGGAAAAGAGGCCCCTCACCAAGAACTGTGTCTGCCAGGACACCTTGATCTTGGACCTCCGACCTCTAAGTGTAAGAAATAAATGTCTGTGGTTTGAGCCACCAAGCCTATGGTATGTTGTTACCACAGCCCAAGCAGAGTAACACAGACAGACAAAAAGACTGAGAAAAATGTTCTTGCCTGTCCTCTTAATTGCCTATTCCTTATTTGTAAAAAGCCATACTAATTTTGCAGGAGTGATGCAAGTATGATGTGCATGGATTTGATATTCTGTTCAAATTAGGTTTAAGTTTTTCCACTACAGGGAAATTTATAGTAGTAACATGTCAAGGGTCCTATTTGTCCCCTACTCCCAATCACTGTGAGCAACTGTAACATAGTATCAGATTGAACCTCAAGGCCATTAAATATAATATTCTAGGGGAAACTGCTATAGACCGAATAGCAAGTAAGGGCCAGATAACCAAAGCTGGCAACTACAACTCCACCTGATAACGTGGAATGCATTTATATGAATTATGAAAAAGAAGGACTCTGTAACCTCAAGTTTTTGACTGTGAATCACTCACATCCTATACTGTGTGTGATAAATGTTTAAAAGTGAAAAATCCAAAAAATTTCGCCAAATAAATCTTGCAGTGTCCCAAAGGAAAGCATCAAAAGGATATTCATTTATAAAATTATAGTTCAGCAGATAAATTATGAAACTTTAAAGAACCTGCTGTTTCTTCTATTTGTCAATTTACAAGTTGACTCAATAGGTCTTAGCTTAATTTATGAAAAATCAAGTCATCTCAGGAATACTTTTTCTTTTCTTTTTTTCCCCTCTACCACATAAAATGTATGATTTAAAAGTAGAGTGCTATAAATTTTGTGTCTTAGCTATATGGAATGCATAACTCAAAATACCATAATGCTTAGTTACCTATCTTTAAGAAAGTAATAGTGAAACATTGAGATATTTGGGGGAAGGAGTTTAACTATCAGAAATAAGTGTCTTTTAACATAACTGCAGTACAATCCTATTTGAGATAAAGTTGAATAAAAATAAAAATTAATAATGCCTAAACCTTACTCAATTTAGTCTTTCTTCCTTTCATGATGGAAGAAAATTCTGTCAACTAAATTAGATGAATTTGGGGGATATTTTAAGTATCGGGAAAAAATTAGTAGAAAGCCACAGGTCCACGTTCAGACAAGTTCTCATGGTTGTGAGGCACATGGCAACCCCATGAAAGTATTACTCTATGAAAATTTTCCTGGCTCACAATTAAAGGGATTTTTCTACAAAAATGGTTTCCACTGACTTGATGGAGCTCTAGTTAACCAGTATCCAAGGTGGGAGGCCATCCCTGTGGGCCCGCCTGCCCACACAACGCCCATGTCAGTGCCCTGCAGAGACAAAAAGTGTACTGTGAAAACAAAACAAAACCCACTGAAAGTCCTGTATTTTTAAGAGAGAGAGAGAGCGCGCACACAAGGGGAGGGTGGACTGAGGAGGGGTAGAGGGAGAGGGAGAACGAGAATCCTGAACAGGCTCCACACCCACTGCAGAGCCCTTTGTGGGGCTCAATTTCACGACCCTGAGAGATCATGACCTGAGCTGAAATCAAGAGTCAGATGCTTAACTGACCGAGCCACCCAAGTGCTCCTGAAAATCTTTTTATGCTGTTTTAATTTAATCTGGCTTCTACGTTGAAGCTGAAATTCTGAGTTACCACTAACCTTATTTTTTCTATATAAATCCATATATCTTCAAGGCACTCTGTATTTTAATAAACCTCCATTTAGTAGCTAATGAATACACCTATTTGGAAATTCTGTTTATTCTTCCACACTTAGTCACAGTAAACTTGACTGCACAAGAAAAATGGCTGGTCGACAGCAGCTTCTTCCATCTCTATACTACGTTCTACGCTATGTTGTTGCTGCTGTCGTCATTTTTAGAAATAAGCATGGACACCACTGTTCGCTGTTACCCGGTTGAATTTAACTAACAGAAATAAGTATCTTTTAACATAGTCTTTTTAAAAGACTCTTTAAAATGCATATGTAATATGCACACCTATATTAACATAATGATATACTATTAGATATCATGATATAAAATTATCTTTTTGTTCAGAAAGGGTCCTCTGGTCCTTGCTGGGCACGCCAAGACAGCAAAGTCCTGCCTACTTTCTAAGCAGGCTATTTGTCAGGATTGCTTATGCAACCAGTAATCTTAAGAGGTAAGGTGATGTCTCCCCCAGACAAAAAGTAGGCTTGCTCACTCCTCATTATATAAGCAGTGGATTGCCTCAGCTCAGAACCCTCAGCTACAGTGCAAATCCCTTCAGGAGAACTCACTTCCCTGCCGGGGACACAGGTGTCTGAGATCCTGACACAAACCTACGGTAGCTCTTGCTGACTCTGTGCGGCATGTTAATTTGGGGTGTCACCTTTGGCCTGAAAAGCTCATGTCTTCTGCCAATTTACTGGTTTGCAAGTAGTGTAAAATCAAATCCCAATCTGACAATACTATATATGCAAACATTCACAGCTATGACTCAAGAATATAAATAACTGATGTTGTAGGTCTCCAAGAACAATCATGATGAATACTTTGCTGAAGCATTGCTCTGTGAAAAAATATCAGAACAATGACTTCTATTATCTTAATCCCTTGACTGTTTAACTGAACTGTTTTTTAAATAGAATTTCTGTGAGTTGCCATCAGTTTCATGATATAGAAACCTGCCTTTTCAGATCCCACTGTAATGTTCAAACAAAAGAAATCCCAAACCTTTTTTTCCTTGTGATGATAATTAACCAGGAATAAAATGTTCCCAAATAATAAAAAGGCATCTACTTTGACAAGTGGAGAACCAGAAGAAAAGGGGTTTCAAACATCAAAGAAGGCTCTCAAAATACTTTTATATGAAGAAAGCCCCACTCTCAGTACCTTATCTTGAAAACCACATTGGTTAGAGAGTGCCCTTTAAAGGATTACCGTAACATGCAAGGAATCAGCCCCTCTGTGATCTGCTCCGAAATTTATACTAAAACATGGCTGCATGACTGATGTGGTTGGGGATACAAAGTGGGTCAGGAAGCAGGAGGAAAGGCTTAAATTCCAAAAATGAGCCAGAGTTCAGATAAGCCATTTGTGGAAAAAAATAAAACAAAAAACAAAGTAACAAAAAAACCCAAGCAAACAGGAATATGACAGTTGGTTGTCAATTTGTACAATGCCATCTAATGCTTTTATTCCATAAGGTAGCCATGCAAGGCATAAGAAACTACAAGTCCCAAGGCATTTTTAAAAATATAAATCTCTTTTCTTTGCCAAAATGTGGAAAAGGATATTCTTCAGCTAAAAACTGCCCCAATTTTCCAGTTTTCTAAATATACTTTCCTAAATAGTGTATTTTTATAGGCATGGTTATTTGTATTTTTATTTTTCTAATAATAAAACGAATGCACAATCACTCACCATGCAATCACCTTCATCCACCGCCACCAATATAGAATTTGGTGTGTATTTTCCAACTCTTTCTCTGTGTGTATTTTAGTATCTTTTTAAATGACACATTGCATTCAGTGTTCTGAAACATGCTTCCTTTTTCACTTAATAACATATGACTCATATTGCTGGACGTCAGTAAACATAGTTTCCCCGTTTTCAAACATCTAGATAGTATTTTACAGTGTGACTTTTAGAATTGATTTAACCCTTCCCCTACTGACAAATGTTGAAAATTGTCCCAATTTTCATTGTTTCAAAAATAAAACGATACATTTAAATTTCAAGCTCTTTATCGCGGCCTAGGGGTTCCATGAGATTTGGAGTTGGCCTTCGCTGGACCTCTTATATCAACTCTGTTGCACTGGCCTGCCTTCTCCCTTCTTGCTATATGCCAACCCCGGGCCTCTACGTGGAGGGCCTGTTCTGAGACCTTGGTGTGCTCGCTCCTTCTGCTTCCTTAGCCCTCGGCTCACAGGCCACTGCCTTGGGGACATCTTCCTGCACCTCCCGACCTGAACAGTCTAATCTCTACTTAGTCAGCAGCTATCGTCCCTTCTTGGTGTCCTTCCTTCACAGGACTCATCACTCCCTGAAATTATCTTGTTCACATATTTGTTTACAGGTTTATTGGTCCCCCTCACTATAAACTCTTCTCTCTACTGTTTTCCAAAGAATCTTTATGAGAGAAGTGCCCGGCACCTAGTGGGCTCTCCGTAAATATCTGCAGAAAAGCTGGACGATGGGCCTATCCTTCACTGTGTCATACCACATCTCCATAGGCATGTCCACAGACAGGGACCTAGAAGTAAAAAAGCTGCCCAGTGGTGTGTACGCAGGAAACGTTCATGGACACGTTCCAAGTGCAGTCCCCAAAAAAGCTTCAGTGGCAATTTACATTTGCTCCAATATTAGATAGGTAGCTCTTTCTCCTAAATGAAGTCAGTTTTTAATGCCAATCTGACAAATTAAAAAAAAAAAGATTTAATTTTTGTAAATATTATCCTGACCCAAGTATCTTTTTATGTGTTTACTTCATTTGTGTTTCATCTACAAATACATCATTGCTGAAAATATTTCTATTCTTTTTTTTCCCTTTGGCCATTAAGAAAATATCACTTTTATTTTCTTCTTTTTTTTTTTTTAAGATTTTATTTATTTATTTGACAGAGAGAGAGAGCACAAGCAGGGGGAGCAGCAGAGTTAGAGAGAGAAGCAGACTCCCTGCTGAGCAGGGAGTCTGATGCGGGGCTCCATCCTATGACACTGGGATCATGACCTGGGCTGGATGCAGATGCTTGACTGACCGAGCCACCCAGGTGCCCCTACTTTCTTCTTTCATTGTACAAGATCAGAGGCATGTTTTGTTGTTGCTGTTGGTGGTGGTGGTTTTATTTTGGGGGAGGGAGGGTTGGTTAACAGAGATCTTAAATCTATCTGGAGTTATTTTTGTATATGGTATGATAAAGACTATTTGAAAAATGTATAGGTCTTTTTATTATTATTAGAAAACGATCTTGGTAGGCATTTCAGAAATTCTGAAAAAAAGCATGGCAAAGAACATAAAAATCACCCAGACAGAATCATCATTACATATGTGATTTCTTTCAATGTTTTTCCTGTAACCATAAGTCCATAGAAACATTTATTCATTCATACAGTGTATACGCTTTGGTGTGCTGTTTTTTTTTTTTTTAATCATGCTTGTCTTTGTCAATAATTTTTTAAAATATGATTTTAATGATGGCATAATATTTTAATGTATAGGATTATCATAACTGTATATGTTTTAATAGTTCCTCTTGTTCAATACTTAATTCCTGTTTCTAATGTTAAATAATAATAATAATAATAATAATAACCCATCATGACAACCCTTACTCACAAAATCTCCAGGACAGTCTCTGATTACATTCCCAGAATAGATTCCCAAATGTGGACTCACTGAGCAATGGAGCATGAATTATTTTATGGCTCTTTTCAGAGCTTTCCAAGACAGCCTGTACTATGTTATGCATTTATCCCACCAGGTACCAGGCAGGATCTTAGCAGGAGAAAAAAAGCCATACTAGGGCGCCTGGGTGGCTCAGTCGGTTAAGCAACTGCCTTCGGCTCAGGTCATGATCCTGGAGTCCCGGGATCGAGTCCCGCATCGGGCTCCCTGCTTGGCAGGGAGTCAGCTTCTCCCTCTGACCCTCCTCCCTCTCATGCTCTCTGTCTCTCATTCTCTCTCTCTCTCTCAAATAAATAAATAAAATCTTAAAAAAAAAAAAAAAGAGTGCATTGCATAGGGACGCCTGGGTGGCTCAGTCGGTGAAGTGTCTACCTTCAGCTCAGGTCATGACCCCAGGATCCTGAGACAGAGCCCCAGAGCCCCACGGTGGGCTCCCTGCTTGGCGGGGAGCCTGATTCTCCCTCTCCCACTGCTGCTCCCCCTACTTGTGCTCTCTCTCTGTCAAATAAATAAATAAAATCTTAAAAAAGAAAGAGTACACTGCATATAAGAAGTTGGTTATAAAAGCACTGGAAGGAAAGGCAAGAAAAAGAGGAGGGTGAGATTTGATTAACCTGTAACTGTAGAAAACAGCTACTGACCTCCAGGTTGGGGAAACTCAAGGGAAGCAATAGTTTTGTCAGAATTTATGAATGCACTGAGAACATGCTACTGTGCTGGGTGTCACCAAGACCGATGAGAAAACACCAAGGATCTACCATCCAGCCACGGAGGAAGAGAGACGAGAAGGACTACAGACACTTCCAGAAGCAGGAGGGAGGTGGAAGACAGACGCAAGGTGGGGTGAGGAGGAGAGAGAAAATTTTTTCCATCTTCTGTAAGAAGTGAACAGGAGCTAGCTGCAAGGGAATCTGGGATACGTAGTTTGCCACCACCCACGGCGAGTGTGACAGAGCACGAAGGGGACAAGTGTGGGCAGGGTGTGTATTTGGGTGTATACTCAGGTAAGCATATGAGGGGGAAAAACTGGACTTCTTAGGCTTATAAAATACTTTTCCAGAGCAGTTGGGAGAGTTAAAGTCAGGACAGACTGCTACGGGACAGACTGCTTCTTACTGCTGTGGAACTTCTCATGGTTGCTGCAAGCCACACACATACTGAATGTGATCAGGACTTACAACTACAGTTATTTCCTAAAACACAAGTACTTTTGAAAACATTAAAGGTCAGAGAGCTACTTTATTTCACATATTTTTTCTCTGGAGGACTGTCATAACAATAGAACAAAATCTCACATTTCTGCACGGCAGCAGGAAAGCATAAACAAATGTAAGCTGACTTCCACCCAAATCTTAAAAACAGAAAGTCAAAAGACAAGCTAAAGGATTTCCTCTTAACATAACCGGTAGCTGGTAGCTTAGCGCCCACCCTTCACTTTTCAATGCTCAAATACTTTCTCCAATTGAAAACACAGTGTGTTATGCCAACAACCAAGTGATTTTTCTCAGTGATACTGAAAGCCAATCCTGTTCCTCATTCAGGCTACTTACAACACTAGCCTAATTCCAACAGATTTTAGCACAATTACTTCACCACTAAAAAAGAAAACATCAGTATGGGTTTCTCCTTTAGCAGCTGGGACAGTGTTGCATCGGCCGCAGCAATGGGCACAACTTCTTATCTACCCCCACACACGTTTTACAGGATTTATTCCATTACTTTGATTTTCACAGAAGCTTTAACCTTCACTGGAATAAGCTTTCTGATTGCAAAGGTGATTTATCATAAGCCAAATCAACCTATAAAAGTTAGGTTTATATTTTGTAGCTTCAAAAACTAATTTTAGGGGCACCTGGGTTGCTCAGATGGTTAAGTGTCTGCCTTCGGCTCAGGTCATGATCCCAGGGTCCTGGGATCGAGTCCCGCACCGGGCTCCCTGCTAGGCGGGGAGCCTGCTTCTCCCTCTGCCTCTGCTTCTCTGTCTCTCTGACTCCCCATGAATAAATAAATAAAACATTTAAAAAAAAAAACAACTAATTTTAGTACACATACAAAATAGAAACAGATCACTTTTTAGATTAATTTTTGTGTTGGTATATTTATATTTAATTCGCAAATCCCACTTAATTATGTCTGTGGTCAAGAAAACACACTAGAAAGACAGTTTTAGAACGTGAAAAGCTGTACGTGCTACCTCTAGTGTAGGAAATTCTGGAAGACGTAGGAAATACAAAATACGTTCTGCTTGAGCAAATTTTCTGGATGGTTAAAAGCTGTAAGTACCACCATTTTAGCCTTAAACATCAGGTGTGACTCTTACAGTCTACCCACTACATTCTTAAAATATTTGGATCATTAGCCAATTAATGTGGGCAATATTATTATATGCATTCTACAAAAATATTAACCATTTGTATAGTTTAGTATCTAATAAAATCAATTAAGGTTCTTATTCATTCACAGAGAAAAAAATAGTAGATATATGTGTTTCAAATTAAAACAGGCAGTCTAGTGAGTATGTAATTTCAATGTATTTCAAGTGTTTCCCACCTCCAGCGCCCCAGGATAGAGACCACCTACAGACATCAACATTCCGGAACTGAGAAACCTACAAGAGGAAAGTTGATGATATTTAAGTAAACTTCCTCTCTCTTCCATAGCAACTGGGAAACAATCTCTCTGCTCTTAGAAAGCCTGTCTGCATTTTGCATAGAAAGCTCAGAGGGTGGGCAGACCTTGAGACACTGAGTTAACTGACCGCGAAGGTGCCCTATCCCAGGCCCCGTCATTATGTGAGAAAATACATGCCAAGTTATTTAGGTCAGCTGGTGTGGGGACTTTAAAGTGAAAGCTTCCTAATCACATAGCCTCCTCCTTGACATTCTAATGAATAAATACAGCCAAGGCCTCTCTCTTTCTCATCAAATGACCACCTACTCTTTTGGGGTTTTAACACTTAAAATAGATACATATATTTTGTCTATTAAGAAGGCTTTCCTCTCCTTATAAAAAGTTTAACAGCAAATTTCAGTAGAATTGGAATATTTTGTCTTTCTTTCCTTTCTGATGTGATCTTCAGTTCTTGACTGAATCTCTGTTTTTTGTTTTTGCTTTTTTGTTTGTTTTTCTACTGTTAGGAATGTTATTTTGTGACAAGGTAAGTTCAACTGACATGTTGGTTGGATGCCGCCTCTCCTAGAGATGTATCTTGTTGACCTTTTCAGATTCAGGTTGTTGTCATTTTAATAGAGGAAGATCAAAAACTGGGATAGTTTTCAAATATAAATATAAACTAAAAGAAAATGCTAAGAACATGGGATTAAGAAACTAGACATTTTAAAAATATCCATCTTTGTTTCATTATTATGTTGGCTTGGGGTCTAGGAGACAATTTCAGTTTCCTAAACCACATTTCACTACAAGACAGAAAGTGCTGAAAGGTGCTACTTACTACTTACCCATTAGGATAACATAATGGTTACTATAAATTCTTTTAGGGTGGGGGAGAAGCAGGTGAATTTAGATTTCTTACAGAAATAAGAATATAAAAGGGAAAGCTAGTGTCAAAGCCAAAGTAAAATCTGCTTTTACTCATTCTATACAACATTTCTCTCTCCAACCTATCAAAAGCAGTATAAATGAATATAATTATAGCAACTAATTGAGTTATCAGCATCTCCAGAATAGATGTTGCATGTTTTGGCATACTAATGGCAGCTATTTGGAATATTAGTAGTTCACAAAGAGTCCTATAGGACTGCTTGTCTCTGGAAAAATCATTTAGTGAATGATACTGAAACCAACAACCTGGCTCATGGGGGTCATTGAGCAAATGCTTCTGAGCACGGAACATGGCCACTCTGAACTTATGAGCCTAATGGGTGCTTTCTATACATGGGCTTCTTCTCCAGATCACTAGTGCTTTTGGCCCAACAGCCATGACTAGTTATCAGACATCCTGACCCAGGTCATTACCAGACCAACACAGATGGCCACCCAGGGAAGGTGAGTCATTTCGTGCTCAGGGTGAGATAATCACTTAGTGTGCTTTCAACCCATTTGTTCAACATTTGCTCCTAGGAGAGACAGAGTGCTTCCTGAGGACGGCTGAGAGCAGAAGGGACCTGCAAAGCGCTCCTGTATGATTTCAAGCAGTTCAGCTCTGGGCCTGAACCCAAATGCTCATTCAACAAACCCAGACCCTGCAGGTAACAGGAAGCAGCCTCGTTAGGAAGCAGTTCGGTGACCAGGTGCTGTTAATCATGCGTGTCCCTCGGTGACTCAGAGCCCATTTTGGGTAGCTTTGTGAATTCTGCCTGCCAGCACATCTGGGACTACCCCTGAAAGAGCTGCTGCAGCTCAATTGTGGCCTCAGATGGGGGGATTTGGACCCTGGCCCTCTCACCATGGATGTTGCGACCGCAGATCCAAGCTACTTAGCCTCTCTGACCTCACTGTCCCCATTTGTGAAAATGAGGATATACGATTTCTTACGTGGGTGCTGTGCAGACCATGTCAAAGGACCCAGTTAAAGTGTCATCTGGGATGCAGAAAGCACTCAGTTGAACTCAGCTACTCCTACTGGGAGCGTCCATTCCACAGCAGTACTCGGCACACCGCCCGAGTGGCCTCGCTCTGCCCGTCACTCTCTTTCCAGTGCTGCCAACAGGGGAGGTGACTGAGCTTCAGGTCCACTATAATTTGTTCACTTTCCCTTCTTAAAAGCCGTCCCTCCCTCCCTTCCTCGAACACAGCAGCTCCACGGGCTCTTGAGACCCCCCCCCCCCCATTTCTACACAAGCGAGCTTGCTGGTATGCAGACATGAGAAGGGCATGATTGATGCTGGGCGTGTTTTGCTCCAGCACATTCTTGACCCTCCGAGGGTGCCCACTGCGGTCAGATACCCCACCCCAGCCCCCACTGCCTGGGGAGATGCTGGGACATACTGCAGTCTCCGGGCTGCCCTAGTGAAGGACATGCCGGCTTCCTTCATTTTTTTCCTTCTGTTCTGCCCTTCAGTTTATTGACCTAGCACAGCTATGAGAAGAAACTAGGATGACAGATTTCACATCTTTTGTGGCCAGTGAACATCTTTGGCTAAAGATCTGGCTGCAGCCAGCGCCAAGTGGCTGCAACTCTGTGAGCAGTTCATTATTTCTTAAATTCCTATTTGCATGCAAGCCTCGAGGCCAGAGACATCCATAAACATCTAGAAATTTGTCCCTGTAGACTCTGGGATACTCATTTTTTGAGTGCCCACTGTGTTCCATTCATTGGGCTGAGTTCACTCACATATGTTACACATTTAATTCTCACAACTCTGTAAAATATCATTATCCTTGTTTATAAGAATAAAAGTCACGTTCAAAAGGTTTTGGAAGGAGAATTTGAAATCTGGTCTGACTGACACTAAATAAAGCTCATGATTTTTCTTTCATCACACTGAAAGAATAATTTTAGAAAGAAGCAAGAAATCTGAGTGGCACAAATACTGTGTTAAACCAAAGATTCCCTAGGTATTCTAATATTGTTTATTTGGCTGCTAACTGTTACAGGAGTAGGGAATTATCCCTACATAAATCATATACTTTTATCAAAAGTTGTTTTTTTTTTTCCTCCCCCCAGGTCAATTTCCTTATCTATCAGTAGACATAATAAATAGATCCTGAGAAACTAACAGTCAGGAGAAAGTATGTTTACCCACTGACAGCGAATGAGACTTGAATAACAGTATAATAACATTTTTGAAGTAACAGTATATTTTGAAAAAATAACGGTTCAAATAGTTAAACCATGTGTAAATAGTGATGTTATAGCTACTTTCATTGAACTTCCATTTATAATTTCACTGCAAGATTAGTTTTCTTTTGAGAAAACCCTGGCTGGGTAACCAAAGGTAAATGTAGTCACTGGAAAAGTTTACAGCTTATTGGCTAATAAGTAGCCAGCATTTTTTGTGTTAGTTGAGTAAATAAACTGCGGTTCTCAGACAATGTATTTCCTCCTTGTGTGTCGATAAATGGCGCTTTTTAGACCTTTCTTATTTGATATCACTGATCCCCTCTTAAATATTGACCAGAATCTCCATTACTTTTTTTTTCTAATATTGGCAACTGATTTTTTTTTTTTTTTTTAAACTTGGGAACTTAGAAGCTAAAATGTGTAATAGTTTTACTTCAGTGAATTAGGAATCCCTGTTGGGATTTGAAAAAAGAAGGAGGAGAAGATTAGGAGAAACTAAAGCCAGATTATTCAGGTGAAGCTCCCTTTGTAGCAAGTACTTACAGAGTTCTAACACTTTTGTTACATATCCTTTGTTCCTGGTGACAAAGGAGAAAGACCATCTAGAGAAATTATTACATAGCTGTGGTCACACACCTTCAAGGACAAGGAGAGGTGGTAACCAGAAGCTGAAGGATGATAGTTGCTCAAGCAACAGATAGTTCAAAAAAGCTACTTGGGCTAGTTTTGTACATGCAGAAGGGCTGGAGTGGGGGTGTGCAGGGGTAAGAAGACCCACGTATCAACTTCTAACTGGTTTTGTCCATTTCTCTGTGTATCCAGTGCTTACAAAAAAGCCTTGGCATGGTTTAACACGCACATTCCATATACTGCACAGAATATTTGTTTTATTCTCTAGGAAGTAGTTGTATTAGTGTAAACGATAAAACCTCCCTGGCCCAGCAGCGTCATAGAACGACCTGTTGCAAATGTTTTATCCTCTGGTGCTGGCACATACATTTCTCATGAAGGAGTTAAAATGCAAGAAATGGAGCATTCAATACTTACAAAATGGTTTTGAAAAATGCTTAGTCTAAGAATTGAAAATCTGCTGCTATACATATGTGTCCTACACAAATACACACTACACATGCATACGACACATACACATGTGAATATAATTTTGTTAATAATTTGGGTGGACCCGGACTTGAATTTCATGTCCGGTCTATAACTCCCAGGTCGGAGCCCCACTCTGTTCCCAGTGTGTCTGGAAACGTGTACCTCTTCATCAGAGCTCTTATGAAATAGCATCCTCCCTGCAAAGTGTCACTGCTACCCCAGCCCCACCCCTGAGTATCGAGAGCCTCCTCCTCAAATCTCCATTTTAATACTTAGCACAGTTGCAATGTTTTGTTACTTGGTTGTCTAGATTCTGTCTCACTTATTTTTCTATTAATGCACAGCACAGTTCGAAGCGTATGGAAGGCGCTGCTAAATGAGGCAATGACCATAAAAACGTGCCCAATTAAAAAAAAATAGATAAAACTCTTGGGTTAACAAAGGCTTTTTTTTTCCTAATTCCTCTACCTACCTTAAAATATGCTGAACTTAACCATAAAAGAAACTGGAAATGCTGTGCGTGGGTGGCTCAGTTGGTTAAGCGACTGCCTTCAGCTCAGATCATGATCTCAGGGTCCTGGGATCGAGCCCCGCATCGGGCTCCACTCAGCACGGAGTCTGTTTCTCCCTCTGACCTCCCCCGCTCTCATGCTCTCTCTCAAATAAATAAATAAATAATCTTAAAAAAAAAATAAGTTGGAACTGTTAAATGCAACCTACTTACAAGGAAGAAAGGAAGGAAATTAGAGCAGCAAGTTGCCTGATGTCACCCATTTTACACACATGGACACAGATCCTGATGTCCTGGGAGCCCCAGACTGATCGTTGTCATCCCTGCCACACGCATGCCCCCATGCTCTCTAAAAAGTGACATGGTGCCTTCCTGCTGTACATGTTGATCACTCTTCATACAGAGGACTTCGCTCTCCTTGTTACACTGCTTAGACCAAGTCATCCCCTGAGTCAAAGGAAGCCTGGGACTAAGGACCCTGCCTGTCAAGGGCACTGCACAGAGGAGAGTTACTACACTGAAGAATCCGAGCTTCACTCGGACAGTGTGAATGTGAAATACTTGAACACATTAGACAATCGATGTAGTGCAGAAACAGAGAAATGGACAGAGTGAGAGGGAGAGAGGGAGAAAGTACATACGTGCACACAACAGGGGAAGACCATGAGGTCAGAGAGGAGAGGAAGGAGATAGGAGGTGGAAGGGGCACAGAAGTGGAGACGGGGATAACCCAAGTCATGAGCTTGATGAAGAACCCGCTTCTAGAGGGAGCCACTAAAGCTAAGATGGTCCTAAATAGTGAAAAATGATATTCCAGGCATACATATGTCCTAGCAGGAAGCAGGCAGGGGAGTGAGGTTTCCTGCTCTTCCTCATTTCCCCGAGCATCCATCCTGTGAACAACCCCCCTTCAAGGCAATGAAGTGCATTTCTGCTCCTTGTAATTTAGCTAAACTGACACTCAAATCCAAGTCTGCATAATAGTAGGCTACTCGGGCTTTTCCTGAATTTGGATGTGTCCAAGTTCTGGGTAATTAGGGATGATAGGGTGGTCACTAAAGGTCCCAAGCTAGTGACACCATGGCAAGCCGCGGTTCCTACCCCAGGACGAGGATATTCTTTACTCCCCACTTGAGGGCCCTGATGTGGGCCACTCCCAATGTCTACTTATTCAGCCTCTTCAGGTGCAGACTGAAATTCTCTTTGCCCCTAGTTGAAACTCTCAAGAGAGAGGATCTATTTGATTCAGTTAGTCATGTTGGGCAGAGTTCTTGCTCCGGCACACATTATAGGCTCCCTAATCACATGCCTGCAGACAAGGAAAAGTGACATGTGAATTTCTCATCACGACTCATCAGAGAAGGAGTCACCAACATCAGGACAGTCATGCTCAGACACCTCAAAGGCACGTGAGTCATATTCGAATATTTACACTAGTAAACTAGACAGTGGTGTTAGAGGGGTTGGGGGGATGAAAAACCAGAAGTTCCTACTTCCCAATGTGTACTGGAGTTGGCCTTTGTATTTTCACATTTATTGGTTATTTATACACCAGTCTAGAAATGCTTGAGACAATGTGGAATTTCAAGTAAAGGCTGGATGGTTGGGGGCAAGAAGGGGGAAGGAGGTTCACTGGGAGGGACAAATCATGTATTTGGGGAAAAAAAAGAGAAAAGAAAAGAAAAGAAAATCCCCAGTCTCTCCTGGGCAGAGTATGGTTATCACCTACTCCCCTTTGGGTAAAATTCATTCTTCTCCAACTGCACACACGTGATGCTTTCAAATGGAACATTCTCTGCATCATGAAATCAAGCTGTATTTATAAATGCATGCTGAGAGGAAGTAATAGATGATCTACCTGTAGTGTTTTGGTTTTGCTTTTCCTACTTGTGGACTGAAAGGCCAGAAAAGAGATGGAAATTAGATGGGAAACAAGAAAGGGCTGAAATGAATCCACAGTCCATTTTTGAGTGAAATGGTCCATTTGGTTTGTCAGGGCAGCTTTCTCTGTCTCTCAGTCTTCCTGAGCCCGATTACCAGTCTCATCCAAGATCATCCAGGGAAGCAGCAAAACAACCATCAAGGAGGACACTGTGTTCAACTTTGTGGCAACTAGTGAACAGTGAACAAGCAGTTTGGTGTATTTAGAGGCCCACCAGGTGGGCCTCTAAGGACCTGAACACTACAAGCCACGGAAGCTTATTTGCAGCAAGAGCAAACAACATCAGCAGGAGTAATTTCCCAGTCCTATTAACCTAGTTTATTTTCAGACATGATTATTCAAGCTTTCATCTGCTATAATTAGTCTCATATTTTCAAGATAATAAGATTGGTAAGTGAGGCTGGTTATCAAATGCCTGTGCACCATGGTGTTCACGTGGTCTTCCTTCTACCTGGCAGGTGCAAAACCTGTTCAAGGAGCTTCAACTTGATTACAAGAAGAAGCAGAATGTGCTGAGGGAAGGGTCTACTTGTGAAACTGTGGGTACTTCAGAATGGGAGGCTTCCCACAGCCTAAACTTGGAGGAGGCTCATGGGATCACTCTTAGACGGTTCCTCAGAAATGCAGCCAGGTAAGAGCCAGAAGGAGACGCTCAGCTCTCTCTGCGAGGCCACAGGTAGCCAAACCCAGAGGAGCTGCTATTGCTTTCGGGAGCGTAGTATAGTAGTAGATGCACAGGACTCTTGTGAGGACCCACACTTCAAGTACCCAGGAAAAAGGTGACAGGGCATTAATTTAAGTAATCTAAATAAATCATAGCTCTTTGTTCCTTGTCCTCATCTCTCCTTCTTATAAATTTCAAACCAGGTAGATACCTTCCTTACATTTCTCTCAGAAGTCTAAATGTGGGGGTCTCTAGGCTATATTTGGCCTACTTTTGCTTGACCATGTGGTGTTTAAAAAATTATAAATTTGAAAGCCATTAAATGGGCAAGCTCTGAAGACAGCTGGTGGCACCACTTCCAAAGTTTCTTATGACTGCAGGATTCCTAAAATTCTGTTCCCCATATGGTTCCCATAACCATGAGCTGGAGTCCACAATTTATCGTGATTTTGAACGGCCCTGAGCTAGGAATTGGAAGCTTACCTATACTCAGCAATTACATTCCCTACTTTCTGTGTGCTTTAAGGAGATTATCAGGGGTAGGGAAGGATATTTGGTGTGACTTCTCTTTCTCTACCCCTCGAAGCTAAATAAATACTAATTCAACTATCTTACTTACTTTGAGTCCCTAAATAAATCTTCCGCTCAGGATCAGGCTAATCCCTTTAACTCTCCTCTCCAAGACCGTTCTGATCCCTATCCTCCTCCTTCCCTCCGCAGCCAGGAAGGCCTTTCCTGCAGGCTACCCCCATCCAGCCTGCACAGCTAACAGTTCCCCTAAAGGGCTCCGCTGACTTGCTCTCAGCAGGGACCTCTGTGGCTCCAGGCAGAGTCCCACTTTACTTTCCATTATGATTGCTGCGTACCGAATGAGGAGGTAATGGATTTTCAGGCACTTGAAAAAACATGCTTATGTAAAGAAAAGGAAGCATTTGGATTCCACACAGTCTCCTTGTACAATTATCTGCTTTTATCTCAGAAAGACTTCTTCTGAGGTGGCCAGACCTTCAGATTAACGAGCCTGAGCAGAGGAGCTTAATGCCGAAGTGAACTTGTTGTTCCAGTCTGAGGGAGACAATGTCTGGGAGCTTTAATTTAAACAGAAAACCCTGCAGGACTCACTTGCACATACAGCTGTCAAAACAATTCAATATCCAGAGATAAATAGAGTATAAGATGCCCACTAGTACATTGTACTGAAACGCAACATCTTCGAAAATTATGTTGCCATATTCTGCACTTTATCAGGCACACTCAATTTTAATATTTCATCTAATAGAATATGTAATTTGGCATTTTGTGTAGTAAATAGTGAAATAAATGTTTATGTGGTTTATTAGGGCAAGTAAATTCAAAATAAGGGATAATGATAACATTATAATATGACATGTCATCAGTTTTCAGGAGAAATTTCTCTAAGGAGCACAAAGTTCTGAATACAGGAGTATCAATATTATCACAGAGAAAAGCAGATATTCACTAGTCACTTAGGAAAAGCAAGGGATACCCTTGTAATAAGTTTCAAACACAGGTAAGCAAAATAAAGCTCCAAGGTAGAAAACGCTTTGTCCCCTGTCTTCTTGTAGGTGAACCTCCCACCTGCCCACCAGCACCCCCACCACCACACACTTCTACTCAGACATACCCTTAGACACCCCATCCACTCTTCCCACCCTCTGTTTACAGCTCACATCTCGTTTCCCCACGTTCTCATCTTCCCCACACGCTCCTCTCCCTCAATCCACGTCACGGGAGCTGGTTAGTCTCAGTCCTGAACATCTGCTGCGCCTGCCCTTCTCGCCATGGGCACTGAATATCTCAGTGCTCCTCCGCACCTCCCCTGGTGACCACAATCACCTCCTAACATGTCTCCCCCCTCCACTCTCGTCTTCCCTGCTAATCTACTCTTTCCAGTTGATCCATCTATCCCAGGGCTGGAAGCATGAAGGTATCATTATCAATAAGCTGCACCACCCGCAAAGCTACATCTCTCACCATGACCTACCCCCAAGCTTACTGCTTTCTATTTTCCAGGGCACTTTTTGCTCCTGTCACTAAAACTACTTCCAAAAAACCAACCTGTTTTGCACAGAACCCCAGGAGAGGTAGTGCAGGGCAGCAACAAGGGCAGTGACTCTGGAGTTAAACACACCCATTGAAATCCTGGCTCCATCACTTGCCAGAAGCGCACCTTAAGGAAGAAACTTCTCTGAGCCCAAGCCGGTCTCTACTATAAAATAAGGATGATAAAATCTCCCTTGCAGCATTGTTTTCAACTGTCAATAACAGAGCACTGTTGCCCTCAGTGCACGGGAGGTATTAGAAACAAGACATTTGTCCCACAAGGAAGTAAGGTAAGTGTTCACGAGTCTGCAGCACACGCCCGTGGGTAGTCTTCCTGGGCCACCCGCAGAAGCCTCCTTCTCAGAGGAGCTGCACCAGCCAAGCGAGAGCCCCCAGCGACCAGAATTACCTCGTGGTTCTGAATGACTTGTAGGAGCAGCAGGTACATGGGTCTGGAGAAGCCCATTGGGTCTCTCTCCTTTGCTGAGAACATCTTTGAGTCCCTGCCTCCAGGTCTTCCTCACCCTTCCCTAGCCTGGCTCACTCCACTTCCTTTGACAGACAAGTGTTTGGGCATCGCCTCCCTTGGGATTTATTTCCTCCTGTTTTCTGATGTTCTTCTCACTCCCCAGCCCCCCACCCATGCTCATAATAGGCAGCAGTAAATGGCAATCACCCTCCTGTTCAATTATATTTCTGTAACTGTTGTTGCCCTCCTCCGTCTCAATAATGTAGAAAATTTTTCACAATTTCTTCTATGTCCTAATTTTCATCACTTAATTCCCATTTTTTTAGATTAACTGGCAGCTGCCTATTACCTTACACTCTCCCTAAATGCTACTTTTAGTAAGCAATTCACTGCTACCTCCAAAGTGAACTTGGCTGTAATATAATTACATCCACTTACACACCCATGATAACTATAGCAACTTAAAATCCCATCTATGGAACAAAAAAAATGTTTCTACTTATCATGTTCCTATTGTATACAAGTGATCCTTAAATATCATGAACCACAATATTTTCACAAGAAGAGACCATGATATATGCTCCTGCCCCACCACCCTATATGCCTTAGCTACCATTAAGCACTCCCGTTCTGATCCTTTTTAGCTTTTATTGAAGTCACAAGAACTACAATGCTAACAAACAGCTGGATAGAAGGAAGTATGGACCCAGCAGTCCACTGCTTTTCTACACCGATAATTCATACACAATGCTAATTTTCAACAAAATATTAGGAGACTCCAGATAGAAACCCAGATTATAACTTACCACATTCATCAGCAGACGTTTTTCATTTTTACCTCAAAACACAGTAGAAACACAAGATCTATAAGGAGACACGTTTGGGGACCTCCCGGAGCTCTGTGTTATACTTAGGGTCTTACTGGTCAAACAGCCCAAGATATCTATCTTCTGATAAAGTGGCAATGTTTTAAAAATTTTAATTGAGTTTAATTTTTAGAATTAAAAATGCATTTTTATCTTAGCCTATAATAACATTTTCCCCCACTTTCGAGTTATAAATAAGGTCAAATGATAAACAAGCACCCACTGATGCTAAGAATTGACCATCAACATCAGCCAAAACAAGCAAATCCTTAAAATCAGGTGAACCAACATTAATCTTATAAAAGGACAACTGTTAACGAGGAATAGGAATCCAATTATATACATTTCCTAAAGAAATAATTAATAATGGAAACACAGGGGAGATATAATAATGGAAACCAGGAAAGATGTGTGACATGCTGCATTGCATAAAACTACCCTGGTGGTAGGTATTATTTTTTTCCATTTCACAGATGAGAAGAATGAGGCTCTGAAAACAAATCTGTTTAGAAAAGTAGAGTAGGGGCACCTGGGTGGCTCAGTCGTTAAGTTTATGCCTTCAGCTCAGGTCATGATCCCAGGGTCCTGGGATCGAACCCTGCATTGGGCTCCCTGCTAAGTGGGAAGCCTGCTTCTCCCTCCCCACTCCCCCTGCTTGTGTTCCCTCTCTTGCTGTGTCTCTCTCTGTCAAATAAATAAATAAAATCTTAAAAAAAAAAAAAAAAGGAGAGTAGGTACTGGAGACAGGATTATAACACTGAATAGCTGTAAAGTCTCTATTTTCCACTAAAACACTCTATCTTCCCCTCTTTTCCACTACTTTGGTTCCAATGTTATCATCAAGGCATCCATGTTTCTATCACAGCAAGGTTATAAATATTTCTAGGCATGTTATTCCCATACCTGCCCCACGCCCCGTAGTTCCTTCACCCTAGCCTTTCTCCGTAATGAGAAAGCACAATCCATGCTAATTGTTTGGAAAATGACTGAAATCCCCATAGAGATGCTCAGGGAATTCACCTGAAAGTGAAATATGGATTAGCTCTGCCTTCCCCTCCAGAACTGAATAATCAACTAAAGTTCTAATCTTCAATGCCAATAGGTTTGCACACCACTTTTCTGAGATCATAGAAACACACCAGTTACTTGCAACATGAGTCTCCCCTCCATCTCATTAAGCAAAAAGACAACCATTTAACAACTTTTATATTAGTGAGAAATTCCAGTAATAAAAAGGAGGACAATCATACATAAACAGAAGCACAAAAAAGAATTCCTTCTCTATGCTTATTAATAATCATCAAGCCTGATAATATCACTAATGGCTTATAGAGCTAATTGCAGTAACTTTCTACCGCTCTCTTTAATAAGCTCTGCTATCCTGAGGAGGAGAACATCTGTGAGATTTAACTCAACCCAAACATCAAATGTGACACCACAGTGTGTAAGTAACTATACTGCACACTTTTCCAGCAGGTTCTTCCTCCACTCCCCCTTTCTCATCTTCACAAGATTGACGAAGGCACAAGCCTTCCTGTGCTCATTACTGAGCTTCATGCAGACATGATGGGGAGGGAGGGAGAGCTTATTACTTACTTTCTTCCCAGAGCCCCAACCCTGCCTTTTTGTCTTTCATAGAATTCTTTGGGAAAACGATATCTTGTTTTCTGAACAGAAGGAAATTATTTTTCTAATCTTTTAAAAACAAACTTGAGGGATGCCTGGGTGGCTCAGTTGGTTAACTGCCTGCCTTCAGCTCAGGTCATGATCCCAGGGTTTTGGGATCAAGTCCCACGGTGGGCTCCCTGCTCAGCAGGGAACCTGCTTCTCCCTCTCCCTCTGCCTCTCCCCCCAACTCATGTGCTTGCTCTGCTCTCTCGCTCTCTCAAATAAATAATCTTTTAAAAAAATAAAAAATAAATAAAAACAAACTTGAATTTTACTCAATTTTTCTTACTAAAATATAAATTTGAGGTTCAAAAGTTTCTCAAAAAGTATCTTAAAATTTTATATAAAGATAAGTAAAAAAAAAAAAAAATAGTTCCCTGTGTCCTATTGAGAATAACAAGTTCCATACAACACTGGGAAAAACAATGTCTATAAATTACTACTTTATTTCTTTTTTTTTTAAAGATTTTTTTATTTATTTTACAGAGGGGGTAGAGAATGAGCAGGGGAACAGGGGAGGGATAGGGAGAAAGCAGGTCCCCGCTGAGGAGGAAGACCAATGCGGGGCTCCATGCCAGGATTCTGGGATCATGACCTGAGCCGAAGGCAGACAGACGCCCAACCAACTGAGCCACCCAGGTGTCCCTGTAAATTACTACTTTAATCTACTGATTAAATTTGATTTTAAAATGTGTCCCACGAAGATATAGTATACATATCAATATTTGATCACTATTTCCTGGTGACTCTCAAGCATTAAATATTTGCCTGACTTAAATAAATTAAACTCTAGTAAAGGAAAAGCAAAACAAAACAAAAACAAAAAACCAAACCTCTACAGGTGTTGTTTTTTTTTAATCTGCAAATAAATGTTACATGAATTAAATATTTTCACCTACTGTTTTGCGGTTTGTGTTCCTGCCACAAAATGAAAATAACAGAAACTCCACTAGTGCTTCTGAGAAGTGGGTTCTCTGTCTCAGTCTTCTTCTGGCAATTCTCTTACGCACCTTAGACTGTGCTAAGTGCCCTCTCTGCTTCTAGAACACTCTGTACCTATTGTTATCCTGGCACCCACAAGACCGTCCTAATCAGCATGCCTGCACTGTGCTCGTCCCCCGTCTGTCTGCATGGGGTGTGTGTGTGTGTGAAAGAGAGAGAGACAGAGAGACTAAGATAGACGCAGAAGCACCTGCGTCTGGGTGGTTAAGTGTCCGACTCTTGATTTCGGCTCAGGTCATGATCTCAGGGCCATGGGGTCAAGCTCCACGTCGGGCTCTGCGCTCAGCACAGAGTCTGCTTGTCCTCTCCCTCTGCTGTCCCTCCCCACTCTCTCTCTCTCAAATAAATAAATAAAATATTTAAAAAAAACAGAAGAAGACAGATACAGATTATACTGAGATTCTAGTCAAAGTCTAAGGTATGGTTTTAGAGTTCTAAACTCAAACTAAACTTTTTTTGTGGCATTAATGTTTGCTAATTAGCAGATATATACTGGATAAAATTACCCTCAAATAAATATAGAATATGTAAGTATGATAATATTATATTAAATTATTTCTCCAGGGCAGAAGTCATGTCTTTTCTAAGTGAAATAAGTGCTTTTTACCCTGTATTTGTGATTAGGAATGTTATTAAAATGTCCATTTGAAGACAGCCTCTTCAAAAAATATTTTTAGATAAACTGGACAGCTACATGCAGAAGAATCAAACTGGACCACTTTCATACACCATACACAAAAATAAACTCAAATGGGTTAAAGTCCTAAATGTGAGACTAACCATAAAAGAGAGTATAAGCAGTAATTTCTCTGACATTGGCCATAGCAACATTTTTCTCCAGAAGCCAGGGAAATAAAAGCAAAATCAAACTATTGGGACTTCATCAAAATAAAAAGCATCTGTTCAGCAAAGGAAACAATCAACAATCCAAAATGCAACCTACAAAATGGGAGATCTTTTCAAGTGACCTATCTGATGAAAGGTTAGTATCCAAAATATATAAAGAACTTATAAAACTCAACACCCAAAAAACAAATAATCTAATTTAAAAATGGGCAGAAGACATGAATAGACCTTTTTCCAAAGAAGACATACAGATGGCTAGTAGACACATGAAAAGATGCTCTACATCACTCATCATCAGGGAAATGAAAAATCAAAACCACAATGAGATACCACCTCACACCTATCAGAATGGCTAAAAACAACACAAGAAACAATAGGTGTTGGTGAGGATGTAGAGAAAGGGGAACTCCGTTGCACTGTTGGTGGGAATGCAAACTGGTGCAGCCACTCTGGAAAACAGTATGGAGGCTCCTCAAAAAGTTAAAAATAGAATTACTCTAAGATCCAGCAATTGTGCTACTGGGTATTCACCCAAAGAATACAAAAACACTAATTCAAAGGGATACATGCACCCCTATGTTTATAGCAGCATTATCTACAAGAGCCAAATTATGGAAACAGCCCATGTGTCCATCAATTAATGAATGGACAAGGAGAATGTGATATGTATACATACACACACACACACACACACACACAGGACTATTATTCAGCCATAAAAAAGAATGAAATCTGGCCATTTGCAAGGACATGGATGGAGCTAAAGAGCATTATGCTAAGTGAAATGAATCAGTCAGAGAAAGAGAAATACCGTATGATTTCACTTATATTGTGGAATTTAAGAAACAAAGCAAATAAGCAAGGGGGAAAAAGAAAGACAGAGAGGCAAACCAAGAACCAAGTTCATAACTTGAGAGAAAAAACTGATGGTTACCAGAAGGGAGGTGGTAGGGGGATGGAGGAAATCGGTGATGGGGATGAAGGAGTGGACTTGCTGGGTATTGTATGGGTGCTGAATCACTATATTGTATACCTGAAACTAATATTACACTGCATGTTAACTACTCTGGAATTTAAATAAAAACTTCAGGGGAGCCTGGCTGGCTTAGTCATAAGAGCATATGACTCTTGATCTCAGGGTCATGAGTTCAAGCACCACACTGGATGCAGAAATTACTTAAAGATAAATAAATTTAAAAGTTTTTAAAAATGTCCATTTGAGCAAGCACCCCATTCAGGTTGTTTATTTATTGGTAAGTCACACACAGGTATTGCAATACTGGTGTGCACGTTATAAAATATGCACAAAAAGAAAAGTTTTAAAAGGATGGTACGAATGAAATAAACATTTTTTAAGTACATAAAGAACAATAAGAATTGAAAATCCAAGAATTCAGAACTACAAAAAATAAACAAAAAACTTTATTCTGTGTTTATTTTCCCAAACCAATGTTTATTGGAAGTTTGTGATAACTTTTTATGCTAAAGGTTATTGTTCTAAATGAAAGGTTTTTTTTTTTTCTTAATGATATTTCTGGAGCTCAGTTTATAAACACAAATCCTCTAACTTTATTATGAGAAAGTCAGTATAAATGTTATTGTGATTCACACAGAGGAATTGACAGAGGTAAGAAGAAAATAAAATTAATGATCTAATGTTCCCATAACCTCCCACTCTCTCTCTCTCTCTCTCTCTCTCACACACACACACACACACACACACACACTCAAAGATTTTGTGTCTTCAAATAGTCCCTAAGCTCACGAGCCGAAGTATCTACCACGAAGCCCAAGGCATGAACTGGAGACTTAAAAGTGAAATCAGTAGTAACATCGAAGCTCTACAAGCATGGCATCTGAAATGCGATCTAAGTATCTGTAGAACGCTACGTCTTAATTTGATTGCCAGGAATAGCACGGAAGAATGAGTCAGGTGTAAACCCACATGGGAGGAAAACTTAATCAAGACTGGTCCCTGGCTTAGTAGAAGCATTTATTCATTCCTCCAAAGGTACTAAGTCCAGGCCAGTTCCTCGCCAGACTTTCTCTGAGTGCTGAGCACAGCAGTGGATGTGACAAACAAGCCCCTCTAAAGCGTTTAGTCCAGTGGGGGAGATGGAGTCAGAACACAAGAATCTTCTTTTTATATTATATTCTCTGTATAGCAGAGAATTTAGGGAAATCCATTTAGACAACAGTGACTGGGGTGCTATTTTAGGAGGTACCCAAGTTAATTTAATTCTTGAATGAACATGTGCTTTGAGCAGGCCCAGGGGAATACAGTGGTGACGAGCTAGGTTTCAGTGTGGTGGGAGCAAAGGAGAAGGCAGTGCTGGGGAGCACAGGGCTAGGCCTGGGCACCTGGACAAAGCACCCCAAATCTGCCAGATACCTAACCCTCCAGCCCCTGTGTCCAGGTTCTCAAGACACATCATACAAGGAAAGTTCCATTTTCAATTTTTTTTGAAGATTTTGTTTATTTATTTGAGAGAGACAGAGAGAGAGAAAAGGAGACTTCTCACTGAGCAGGGAGCCCGATGTGGGACTCGATCCCAGGACCCTGAGATTGATGAGGGAGCAGAAGGCTAGCTGAGGACAAAGCAGAAGTTGGTACCCTACACCCCCCCGCCCCGCCCTGCCAGTTTGTGATATGTGTGACATTCCTCAGGCACTCCTGGCTGCCCTAAAGGAAAAACAAATGGTTAATGGATAGAGATCACAGTCCTGCTGGATAGGAGTCTCCCTCAGTTTACAATTGTCCTAGTGATTTACAAGGAAGACACTTTATCCAGAGACACAATTTCCAGAGACCCATAACTCAGTTTCCTGAAGCCCTAACATCACCCTTCCCTCCATGAAATTGAGCGAGGCTGAAAGCCAATTGACAAGGACCTGTGATAGGAGGAATGTTAACATTCCTCCAGGAAACTCCCAACTGTCTTCCATGTTAGTGCCTCATTAGAGGGAAAAACAACCTTGGCCTGACAATAACCAGGTCTCCAGTGTCCTGAGAGTCTTTAGTATATGACAGTCCTTCTGGACACCCCCATTGTCCTCACCTCTCCAACTCCTGAGTATATAATCAGCCACTCCTCAAGACCACAGGACAGCAGCTCTTCCTGCCCATGGGTCCTGCTTAATAAACCACCATTCTGCACCAAAGACGTCTCAAGAATTCTTTCTTGGTCGTTGGCTCCAGACTCCACCCCACTGAACATCACCTATATTCCAAAACTACGTCAAGATCATGACCTGAGCCAAAGGCAGACGCTTAACCAACTGAGCCACCCAGGCGCCCGCCATTTTCAATTTTTATTGCAAGTGGCAATTAGGGATCCCCAGCAACGTCCCTGTGCTGATGAGAAAGGCCAGAGCGTGGGCCCCCCCACCCCGTGAGAAAACGAATGGTAAATGCGGACTTCCCCCACCTGGCATGCAGAAAGGTTGGGGCAGCTGCAGCTGCTCTGAGCCTGACCCTAGAAGATTTGACTCTAGGTCCAAAGGTAACTCCAAAGCAAAAGGCTCCCTCCTGACTGCATAAACTAGATATTATTATTCACAATTTACATATTAGGAAACAGAACCTCAGAGAAGGTAAGTCACTTATCCAACATTATCCTGCTATTAAGCGGTAACACTGGCATTCACACATAGGCCTATATGATTCCAAAGCTTTTCCTGCTACTTAATCCAAACCCAAACAAACTTCATTTTCTGAACTTCCTACACCATTCTTCATGCTAGAATAACAGTCCCATGTGTAGCTTTATTGCAGTGCTTCTCTGAACTGGAGTTTGACCTTTGTTTCGTCTTCTATTCCTCTAGTTTCATGAGATCGCCTCTCACTGACCACAGAAAGCTACATCCCCTGCCATGTCCTGCTTATAACAATTGAAAGAGGCACAGTGTTACCGGGGATGGCGGGCAGAGAGCTACTGTCATGTCTTCTATTGACTAATGTTGCCAAAGTTGTGTGGAGAGAATCAAATGGAACCACATTCCATGGACCCAAATTGTTAGGGTGATGATACTCTTCTGCAGTGGGTTCCCATCCATAAAGGTCCCATCGTGGACCAGTGTCAAGAAGGAAATGTTACCAGGACCTCGAGATGAAAGGGAAATACCTACAGGATACTGCCTGAGTCCCCACAGTGGACAGAAGCCAGAAACTCACTGGATGGAAATTTTACCATTTGAAAGAAAACCAAAGACTTCAAAAAAATACTGTTGTGCTGGCTTATTTACTCTGAAAATAAAATGGCAGTGTTATGTAGTAATGGGGTGAAGGCAACCATTTTTCCTTTCTGTTTATTTTTTTTTTTAGGACCATTTCGTTATATGGCTTTCTTGTTCAATGCAGGACCAAGATAAGACTATCTGCTTGTAAGACTCACCTGCTTTGGGGCACCTGGGTGGCTCAGTCGTTAACCGTCTGCCTTCGGCTCAGGTCATGATCCCAGGGTCCTGGGATCGAGCCCCGCATCGGGCTCTCCACTCGGCGGGAAGCCTGCTTCTCCCTCTCCCACTCCCCCTGCTTGTGTTCCCTCTCTCACTGTGTCTCTCTCTGTCAAATAAATAAATAAAATCTTTAAAAAAAAAAAAAAGACTCACCTGCTTTTCTAAGCTTTGGAAGAGCAATCTGTCATTAAAGTAGTAATGTTTGGTTAACTCAAGGGCTGGATAATAGAAAGGAGGCCGAATCTCACAAATGTACATTTCCCATAAATGCTGGAAACTTCTTTAATCTCATGAGATCTTACATAACATGTTGGAAAGAATCTCATTCTGACTCCAAAATCTTAATGATTACTCTCTTTGCTTTTAAAATTACACTTTAAAAAAAAAAAAAATTAAATCTATCATTTCAAATAATGAAAAACAGCAAAAATCTGCTCATGCCTAATTTTCTTAAAAATCTCATTTATGTTTGTTCTTCCAAATGCTCTGACCTCTTTTGGATGGAGATGCCAAACGCATGATTAAACTGCTAGGGTATATTAACCATAGGATTGTATTATTTATTTATGAAAAAAAAAATTCTTAAGACTAAATTTTAATGCTGTTTCAATGGTAGAGATAGTACAAAATTGTACAGTAGAGAGTATTCAATTCTACAAAAACAGAAGTTAAGTACCAAATACACTTTTGAGGAAGAATAAATAAAAAAGCAGAGATTACTTTCAATATAAATCCAATATTTAATAAGTACCATAGGCATCTCCTTCTAATTCTAAATATTAGATTTATTAATTCCCTTTTTAAAATGTTAGAATTCCAAGGATATTCCAGTAAACCTTCCCTGTTAACTCACGTAAAAATTACTTTAGTGGGCACAGATGTAGAACTAAAAACATTTAAATAGTTATTTCGGGTGGACTGTGAAATTTGCAGGATGAGCTTATTATGGAAGATCATTTTCTTACTATGTGTAATTGACAGCTGGGCTACCACATGGCAGCACGTCCAGGCTCCCTCACGCAGCCCTCCTGACACCCTGCCTGCAAGTATGGAATGGAGCAAGGTTCACACTTTTTTTTTTTTTTTTAAGATTTTATTTATTTATTTGACAGAGAGAGAGAGAGACAGCAAGCGCACAAGCATGGGGAGGGGCATAGGGAGAGGGAGAAGCAGACTCCCCGCTGAGTAGGGAACCCCATGCAGGGCTCGATCCCAGGACCCCAGGATCATGACCTGAGCCGAAGGCAGACGCTTAACCGACTGAGCCACCCAGGCATGCTGAGGTTCACACTTTTTTCCATATTTGTAAAAAATCTTAGGTTAGTGCTAACCTAAGATTAGTGCATTGTTTCTAAAAGGCCAATACATTACATTTTTTCCTGTGAATAAATATCGACAGCTCCAGAATTTAAATAGCACATTTGGCTAGGATTACGGATTTTAGGCAGTCTGTATATCTTCACCGCAGCATTCTATGCGTGTAACGTCTTTCACTTAATGCTATCATTTTACATTTTTTTTTATTTTGGATGCTATTGATTAGTACACAAATTTCTTTGTTATCTTTTCATTACTGATCCCATAGAAGGAAAGTAATATGCCCAACTTCTTTTTCAAAATACACTTTCATGCACTTGCTGTTTGCATTTTTATACGCCATAGCTCTCTGCAGCTAGCTATTGCGGGTATTCACAGATAACGATGTCCTCATCAAGATCACACACAGCCTTTCTGGTAGCTCAGAGGAGCTCCTTTTGCTTTCAGCAGTTTGGGCTTCTTCATCTCATGCCATCTTTGCTCATCTTGGGCATCCATCTCTCTATAATGACTTGCATGTCTTAAACTTTCTCTCACTCAAGTCCAGTCCAGTAGATGCATAGTCTTGTTCTAGCAAGATCACGTGCTGCTACTTACAGGACTATAAAGTATACTGGACACAGGTGAACAAGGCAAACCGCTGATACAGTAAAGCACATGGATCTGTCAAGTCCAACATTTGCCGTCATGTGATAGGGTGGATACAGCCACTATTTCCAAGTCTTTAGCTTGGCCTAATGCCTAATGATACACTGAGGTCACAGAGCTCCTTGCAATACTTCTCTATATATTTTAGACTCAAAATAGAATTCTGAGGAAAATTTGCTCTGTCTCTATTACTTGTAAAGATATTTGTATTTATGAATACACCTTGGAGGACAGTTACACATACCACATGAATGTTGGGCTTCAATGGTTAGGATCCTATCAGACTCAGAACTACTGCTGAGCTTTCTCTGACTCTGTACTTGATCCAGAATCTCGAGCACATCAAGGATAAAGGCTTCCACATGCAGCAATTCCATGGAGAGTAATTCAAGCTCTGACTGTGTGTTTCACATGATTTCTTCTCCTCCTCAAGCTAGCTCCCATTTCCAGGAGACCGAAGGAGCAGGATTATGCGCCACCATTTAAGGTGAACTAGATAACGAGCTGATGCTGGGCAGGGCTAGGAAATTCTCAGAACACAAGAAAGACATTCTAGGCTTCAGACTAATCTGTGAATGCGAATCCATCAACAGAACAGTAAAGATAAACCTTTCCATATACGATCTTATTTACTCCTACATGATACTATCAACTCCCACTAAACTGGAAATGTCATAATGTAGAATCTAGACAATCTTCATGAAATTCCTAAAGTAGATAAAGGCATTCAGCATGACACTGTGGTGAGAGTAAATACCAGGATTTTTATCTAGTCAATTTATTTGGAGACATACATATATATTTTACTGAAAATAGTTTTATAACCCCGGGAACATCATAAAAACCATAATGTTTTCTCCTAAAAAATAGCTATTAATCAGCTTTACTACTACTACTGAGAAAAATATCCTTTAAAAATACTTCTAAAAGTATCCTATTAGAAAAATTGAATATACTGTTAACTCAGATTAAAGAATATTAGTTGCTCACTAAACCGTATTTATCTTTCATATATAATCATTATATAGTCATTTTGATACTAATACATTTTTAAAGATATGTGATACATTGAACAAAGTTTACTTGGAAGCCTTTTAAAGTTTTTCTTTCTTTTTTTCTTTTTTTTAGATTTTATTTATTTATTTGACAGAGAGAGAGAGAGACAGCAAGAGCAGGAACACAAACAGGGGGAGTAGGAGAGGGAGAAGCAGGCTTCCCGCGGAGCAGGGAGTCTGATGCGGGGTCGATCCCAGGACCCTGGGATCATGACCTGAGCCGAAGGCAGATGCTTAATGACTGAACCACCCAGGTGCCCCTGAAGTTTTTCTACACAGTCAATATAATGTTGAAAGGTATATTTTTTAGAATTGTTAGCAAAATCACTATATATTTTCAAAAGTTTCTAATATATTTTGTTTTCCCTTGTTGTAACTTGAATGCTTAAATTTCCTATTCTTACATATTATTAACAAATTGTTATGTGAATAGTGAAGACTATTCCTTGTGGGGTGCCTGGGTGGTTCATTTGGTTAAGCGTCTGCCTTCAGCTCAGGTCAAGATTCTGGAGTCCCAGGATGGAGCCTGGCATCGGCCTCCCCGCTCAGCAGGGAATCTGCTTCTCCCTCTGACCCTCCCCAGTCTCATGCTCTCTCTCTCTCACTCTCAAATAAATAAAATCTTAAAAAAAAAAAAAAAAATGAAGACTATTCCTTGAATCATAATGATGAGAATATACTTGCTCATGAATCTTTTTTTTTTTTTTTTTAATCCTAGGACTGTAAGCATTATGTAGTTTATATGAGAAGGTACAATTCATAAAGGCCCCCTGCTACTCTAGGAGTTAACTTCACAGTGAGATAGAGATTTGCTTCCCCTTAAAAAGGTCCTTGCCCAAAATAAATAACGTTTTTATGAGCTTAGAGTGTGATACAGAAATATGCATTCTTCTAAATTATCCTTATCATGGAGCAACCACCAACTCAAACATTTTTAAGGTTACCTGAGTACTCGGTGGAATTCTGACAGATTCACTTAGTCACTACTCCAAGACAGGCCGTGTTAAGTGTAGTCAATGCAGCATTAGATTTTTTTTTCTTGGTGGACGTAACATTTGGGACAGTCATTATAGATAAAATGCTTCCCTACAAAAATGATGGCATTTGTGATATACCCCAAAACCTTATCTCATGAAGTCCCAGGGAAATATACTCATTTCGCTTTCACAAAAGAAAAACATTTTACTTTCACAAAAGTAACTTACTGAGAACTGTCCAATATAGTGTAAATTCTATACACAAGAAATAAAGCAAATCATTTAAGGGAATAGAAAAGCAGACTATAGATATTACTGAAGTTATGATAAAACACTTTTAAGTGGGTTATGTGTCTTAGGTTTAATAAAAAGCATTTGCACCCCGTTTTCCTGGGTAATTGATGGACACTGCATGCTATATGTGGCCCTCTGATATATGACTGAATGTCAGTGGTTGCTTCCTTCATTGGCCGTAATGTCTCCTTGTGGCAAAAAGTTAACAGAGAAGCATCTGAATTTAAGAATGTTGAAGGTTTGTTTCAGAGATGCATTACCTCAATCAACTCATCTATGTAATTTCATTATTGTAGAAAAAAATGTCCTACCCAGAAGCAGCCAGGGGTTGTTGCTAACCTTCAAGATGGCCCTCAGTGAAGCACACCTTCCCTGGGGTGTTCACAACCTTGTAAAATCCCTTCTCATAACTGAGTATGGCTGGCCCCAGGTTGATCCTTACAATATGGTGGCAGTGGCAATGTGTGTGACTTCTGAAGCTAGATCATAAAGAGCAGTACGGCTTCCCTCTTGGCCTCTTGGGTAGCTCACTCTAGCAGAAGCCAGCCATCCTGCTATGGGGACCCTCAAACAATCCTGCGGAGAGTCCCAAATAGAGAAGAACTGAGGCGCAGTGCCAGCAACCAGAACCAACGTGCCAGCCACATGATTAAACCACTTCAGTAGCGAATCTTCCCACCTCGGTCAAGCCTTTAGATGACTGCAGCCCACTAACATCTGTCATGAAATATCCAGATCAAGAATTGCCCCGCAAAGCATCCAAAATCGTTCCAAAATCACAGAAATCATGACAGATAATATATAACTATTGTTTCAGGCTATACTTTTTGAGTAACTCATTATCCAGTCATAGTAACTGATACACACCTCAAAGTTGCCATGAAATCCCCCGTCTTTGCTCACTGTTGTACATGGGGCAGTGATGGAGATTCATACAGCAGATGCCCCCTAACTCCGGGGTTACTGTGAGGTTAAGCAGCTCAGATTTCAAGGCACACATGCTTAGGTACATACTCCAGAATTAAGGGTTGGTCCTCACATCCCATCCGGCTAGCCAAGCATACATACTAGAAAACACTTCTTTGTTCAACAAGAACCATGCCTGGCATACAGTAAGTGCTCAATAAATGTTGAGCAAAGAAGTGGCTCATAGTCATAGGGGGTTTCAGAGTATTAGGATATTCTTATGGTCTGTGGATCAGGGGAACAGTCATCACTAGCGCTGCCTTCCCCTCTCCTCCAAGGCACACAGAATTCTGAACGTGCTAGCCCATTCACTGTCGGGCACCATATACCCCTCGTTCTGGCCAAAGAGATGTGAGTGTCAACAGCAGGTGCCACTTCCAGGCCCAACCACGGATGCCAAGACAAGGACCTCTAACGTTCCCACTTCCCTCCCAGGTGATGGTGCAGGCAGCTGCATTGTGGTGGAACCTCAGCCTGGACCTCTGAGTGACCACAACAAGCAGAACCATGTTGCACTCAGAGCTTGTGTAAGAAACAAACTTTTTTATTGTGTTGTGCCCCTGGAAATATTAGAATATTTGTTACAGCATTATTTCTGTCTATCTTGACTTACACAAAATGCCAAAGTGAGATCTAGATAATAATAAAGAGACTAGGGGTGCCTGGGTGGCTCAGTCGGTTAAGTGTCTGCCTCTGGCTCGAGTCATGATCTCAGGGTCCTGGGATTGAGCCCCATGTCGGGCTCTGTGATCATCAGGGAGTCTGCTTCTCCCTCTGCCCCTCCCCCCCACCTCGTGCACACTCTCTCTCAAATAAATAAAATCTTTAAAATAATAATAATAAGAGGAAGAATCTCCTCCTCCTCCCTAAATATACACGATATACACATATACACAGGTGTGCGCACACACACAGATACACACATATGTGTAAAAGAGGCAATCGTAGTTAGTATGCTTTTATCTGCCCAGAATTCTTTCTTTAGTAAGAACCACCTAATAGGCTTCTAAGAAGCCACAATACTACTACATTTAAGCCACATGGCTCAAGTGGGGGTAAAGCAGCCCTTACAGACATATACATGGGCACACAAACACATACACACACACTTTCATACTTTGGGTGTAGGCTTTGACTAAGGTTGGCCAACCCACACTACATCCCAATAGTCAGTGTGGTAGGTTTAAGAAATGGTGTGCAACCAAAGAGAGTCTGACAAGTGTTACTCCTAAGACCTTTGTGGCACTATTAAGTAAGAGGTACTCTCGTTCCATTACGTTTGCTAAGCTGGTAGAATGTAAGCCTGATGCAGCCTACTCAATGAAGTAAACTCAGGAAGAATTGCTTAATGATTGTTGAATAATTCAGTGAGTTCTCTTCACTTAGCAATTGTTCAACAAGTTAAGAAAAAGAAGCAAACTTAGAAAGACCGAGGGACAGATTCAGTATGTTTGAATCTAGTTTAAGCACCTGGATTAGGTCATGTCTGAGGCCAAAGTTAATGCCAGTAATTCACAAATATTTGATCCAAGAAATTCCCTTTTTTTGCTTAAGCCAGTTTAAGTTGGCTTTCTGCTTCTTGTAATTTAAAGAGCTATGGCGAATACATTTTGTATGTGCACATGGTTGTATTGGGTATTCTGAGGTAGATGGAAGTGCAGAAGCAAAAGACAAGCAAATATAATATGGTCCTTGCCTCTGGGAATTTAAAATTTGATGAAAGAGATAAGCTGTAACACAGAAAAAGCCAAAGACTACAATCCATGATTGCTCCCCATTACTGTTAAGCAAGCCTAGGAAAGCTATGGACTCCGTGCTACTGTTTGAACCTGATCACTGACACTCAGTACTAGTGAAAAGCCACCCCATCTCCAACTTCTACTGAGGCAGAAGAGTAAACTCCACAATTCACAAATAATTTTTTTCTCAAATTTGAGGACAACAAAACAAAGAATGACTCAACATGCAATCAATTTATTATAAAAATTATATGTAATACTGCCTAAATAATTTAAAAATAAAGATCCCAGAAAGCTATGTAACAGAAATATGAAAAGCATATGAAGGGTTTCTAATACAATTTTTTCTAATACAATTTTCTAACATCTGATTTATTGAGTGTTTTTTCCTCAAGTGATTAGAGCTTCATGACACTGACCCCCATTTCTTAAAACTTATTCTCAGATGGTAAGGAGTTACAATGTTTTGAAAAAATATATATCTGCATATATTTCCTGTCATTAGGAGTAAGTGTCAAACAGATTTTTCAATTTCACAAAGATTTTTTCTTTCTTGCTGTTCAGAAAAACCAATATGCAAATTACTGTTTTGCTCTATTTACTAAATCAACCTATTCTCTGATGATACTGTATCTTGAGGTAAATGCCTCTTTCTTGGCTGCTTTAACTGGTCCTTATTCATTTCTTCAGATGTTCTGATTATAGGTGGGCTATCCCCTAGTGGGCAATCTTTAAAATAAGTGAAAACCAGGGATGCCTGGGCGACTCAGTCGGCTGAGCATCTGCCTTCAGCTCAGGTCATGATCCCGGGGTCCTGGGATCGAGTCCCGCATCAGGTTTCTTGCTCAGCAGAGAGTCTGCTTCTCCCTCCCCTTCTGCCTGCCACTCCCCCTGCGTGTGCTCTCTCTCTCTCTCTGACAAATAAATAAAATCTTTAATAAATAAATAAATAAATAAAAACTAAGTAGAAGTTTAAAAAGACTATATATATATATATATATTCTTTTTTTATTTAGGCAAAATACATTCTTCACATGGCAACATAAACATGACTACCAGGAAGGAGCACGGAAAGTGAATGGAACAACAAGAATAATCTGAGGGAGCAGCCATGAACAAGAAGTTGCGAAAGCAACATTTTCCCTCCCCAAAAAACTACCCTAGAACAACCAAGGAGAGAAGGAAAACTAAACGCAAACTATTTCTGCTCATTTTGTTGGTGACACTCGGACAGTGAAAGGCCACAAAGTGGTAGGAATCAGAAAGCAGCCCTGTGGAGGCAGAGTTTTACTGCAGGAGGGAGATCCTCTGGAAAAGAGGGGAAAGGCTGACCTCACAACCAGGGAGGGGCTGCAACAGGGTGGCAGCCTCCCTAGACCTGGCTCGGTTTAGGCAAACAGAGGAGGCAGGTGTAAATTCATAATTACACAGAGAGGCCATAATTGAAAGAAGATAAAGAGTTTAATTTATTTAGGAAGAAAAAAGATAAAAGGAGACTTGAATCTACATAATGAAAGGACACAGTGTAACCAAGGGAAATGGCCTAGCATCCCTAACACTGAGATAGAGCGGAATAACGCAAGTGAGGTCTGGGTCTCCAGGAACCTCTCTGGGGCAGCCAAGCAGAAAGACAGAATTACTTACATGGGAAAATAAATCAGACTTACTTCCCATTTCTCCATAAAGACCTGCAACGCCGAAATATAGGAGAATGACAGCAATAAAAACTTCAAAGAAAAAGTGGTTCAAGAAGTTTTACCAAAACTGGCTTTCCATTGTGAGGTAACATGTTGTGCTAAACATGAAACATTCCTGAAGAAAGTGGTAGAAAAACAATTTCCACCTAAGAGAGTATCAGGGAAACAACAGCAAAAGCAGATTGAGGGTAGGAACTAAAGATATTTAATGACAGACGGAGAGTAAACAAAGCATGGGTGTGAGGGAAATAGGAGCATGTACCATGTTTTGTACTAACAATATAAAACAGTGTTATTTCTCTACCTGGGGGACTGGTGTGAAAGGGGGAAGGCAGGTGGGCAGCAGGGGAAATTCTAAAACAAAGGGAATACCTCTTTTCCCAAGTACTTATGGACTAGTCATCTGAAAGAGACTGTACTTTAGGTCATAATAAAACATCAATGAGGTGGGCGGAGCAAGATGGAGGAGGAGTAGGAGACCTGGCTTTCGTCTGGTCTCAGGAATTCACCTGGATGGGGATCAAACCATTCTGAACACCTACGAACTCAACAGGACATTGAGGAAAAGAATAGCAACAACTCTCTGAACAGAAAAGTGACCACTTTCTGGAAGGTAGGACGTGTGGAGAAGTGAATCCGAGGTGATATTCACGAGGATAGACGGCAGGGAGTGGTCCTCCATCAGCCGCTTCTGGCAAGTGATAGAGCCACGGAGCACAAAATCAGAACTTTTAGAAGTCTGCTCCACTGAGGGACGTTGATCCAGTGGCTAAGTGGGGGGTGGAACCCTCATGGAACAGTGTGGTCTCAGGACCCTCGGAGTCACAGAAAGTCCGGGGCTGCCTGAGTGCGGCAGAGCTCCCAGGTATCGGAGCGGGGAAGCCGGCTGCAGAGATGGAGCCGAGGCGTGGGCTCTCAGCTCGGGGTTGCCATAAACTGTGATCCGCAGCACAGTCGGGCCACTGCTCCTCCAGCAGGGACCCAACAAGCGGCAGATCCGGGCAGACTCCCCTTCCTCCCCCGGGAGGAGCGGCGTGGGAGCACACTGCAGGGATCTGCTGGGTTTGGAGACTCCACACGGGGTCGGGTGCCAGAGACAGAAACGCTCGGTCACAGGCAGGGTGAGCACGGGTGCAGCCGGAGACCGGGGGACGGGAGTGACTGACTGCTTTTCTCTGGGGGCTCACTGAGGAGCGGGGCCGAGGTCTCAGATCCTCTGGGGCGGAGATTGGGAGGCTGCAATTTTCACTCTCATCCTCCAAAGCTGTACGGAAACCTTGCAGGGAACAAAACCTCCCGAGAGCAAACCCGAGCAGATGACAGCCTGGACCGGCAAGGGCAGGGCAATTCCGCCTCTGGCAAAGACATTTGAGAACCACGGCAACAGGCCCCTCCCCCAGAAGATCAGCGAGAACAGCCAGCCAAGACCAAGTTTACCGATCGATGAGAACTGAGAACGGCAGAACTCCAGCACTAGGGGAATACTGCACATAGAATCCATGGCTTTTTCACCATGATTCTTTAGTCTTTCAAAGTTAATTTTTTCTTTAACTGTTTTTTTTTTTTTTAATTTTTTCTTTTTCCCTTTTTCAACCAACATCTTATCAATCCCTTTTTTAAAAAACATTTTTATTTTTCATTTTTAGAGTCATATTCTATCCCTTCATAGTAGTTACCCTTATTTTTGGCATATATATATAAGTTGTTCTCTCTTCAAAATTTTGAGATACAGTTTCTTCTAACAGATCAAAATATACCCTAAATCTCTAGTGTATGGTTTTGTTCTAGTCTCCTGCCTGATCACATTCTCTCCCTTTTTTTTTCTTTTTTTTTATAATCCTCTTCTTTTTTCAAACAACTTCTTATCAATTCCTTTTATAAAATTTTTTATACTTTTCATCTTTAGAGTCATATTCCATCCCTTCATCATATCAATCCTTCTTTTTGTATATATATAAGATTTCTTTCTTTAAAATTTTGGGAGGCATTTTCTTCTAACAGACCAAAATACACCCAAAATCCAGTGTGTGGCACTGATCTATGCACCAGCCTGATCATATTTGATCATATTCTGGGTTTTTTTTTGTTTTGTTCTGTTTTTGTTTTTATCTTTATCTTTTTTCTTTTTTTTCTTTTTTCTTTTGTTCCCTTTATTTTCCCCCGGCTTCAGGACTTTTCTGATTTCTTTAGAGTATATTTTCTGGGGACGTTGTTACCGTGTTAGCATTCTGTTCTCTCATTCATCTATTCTCCTCTGGACAAAATGACAAGATGGAAAAAAATCACCTCAACAAAAAGAACAAGAGGTAATACCGACTGCCAGGGACCTACTCAATACGGACATTAGTACAATGTCGGACCTAGATTTCAGAATCATGATTTTAAAGATACTAGCTTGGTTTGAAAAAAGCATGGAAGTTATTAGAGAAACCCTTTCTGGAGAAATAAAAGAACTAAAATCTAATCAAATCGAAATCCAAAAGGCTATTAATGAGGTGCAAACAAAAATGGGGGCGCTAACTGCTAGGATAAATGAGGCAGAGGAGAGAATCAGTGATATAGAAGACCAAATGATGGAAAATAAAGAAGCTGAGAAAAAGAGAGATAAACAACTACTGGATCACGAGGGCAGAATTGGAGAGATAAGCGATACTGTAAGACGAAACAACATTACAATAATTGGGATCCCAGAAGAAGAAAAAAGAGAGAGAGGGGCAAAAGGTATATTGGAGCAAATCATAGCAGAGAACTTCCCTAATTTGGGGAAGGAAACAGGCATCCAAATCCAGGAGGCATAGAGAACCCCTCTCAAAATCAATAAAAATAGGTCAACACCCCGACATCTAATAGTAAAACTTACGTGTCTCAGAGACAAAGAGAAAATCCTGAAAGCAGCTCGGGAGAAGAGATCTGTAACCTACAATGGTAGAAACATTAGACTGGCAACAGACCTATCCACAGAGACCTGGCAGGCAAGAAAGGACTGGCATGATATATTCAGAGCACTAAATGAGAAAAATATGCAGCCAAGAATACTAGATCCAGCTAGGCTGTCATTGAAAATAGAAGGAGAGAAAAAAAGCTTCCAGGACAAACAAAAACTAAAGGAATTTGCAAACATGAAACCAGCCCTACAAGAAATATTGAAAGGGGTCCTCTAAGCAAAGAGAGAGCCTAAAAGCAACATAGACCAGAAAGGAACACAAACAATATACAGTAACAGTCACCTTACAGGCAATATAATGGCACTAAATTCCTATCTTTCAATAGTTACCCTGAATGTAAATGGGTTAATGCCCCAATCAAAAGACACAGGCTATCAGATTGGATAAAAAAACAAGACCCATCGATATGCTGTCTGCAAAAGACTCATTTTAGACCCAAAGACACCCCCAGATTGAAAGTGAGGAGGTGGAAAACCATTCACCATGCTAATGGACACCAAAAGAAAGCTGGGGTGGCAATCCTTATATCAGACAAATTAGATTTTAAACCAAAGACTGTAAAAAGAGATGAGGAAGGACACTATATCCTACTTAAAGGGTCTATCCAACAAGAAGATCTAACAATTGTAAATATCTATGCCCCTAACATGGGAACAGCCAATTATATAAGGCAATTTATAACAAAAGCAAAGAAACACACTGACAACAATACAATAATAGTGGGGGACTTTAACACCCCCCTCAGTGAAATGGACAGCTCATCTAAGCAGAAGATCAACAAGGAAATAAAGACTTTAAATGACACACTGGACCAAATGGACCTCACAGACATATTCAGAACATTCCGTCCCAAAGCAATGGAATATACATTCTTCTCTAGTGCCCACGGAACATTCTCCAGAATAGATCACATCCTAGGTCACAAATCAGGTCTCAACCGCTACCAAAAGATTGGGATCATTCCCTGCATATTTTCAGACCACAATGCTTTGAAACTAGAACTCAATCACAAGAGGAAAGTTGGAAAGAACTCAAATACATGGAGGCTAAAGAGCATCCTACTAAAGAATGAATGGGTTAACCAGGAAATTAAAGAAGAATTCAAAAAATTCATGGAAACCAATGAAAATGAAAACACAACTGTTCAAAATCTTTGGGATGCAGCAAAGGCAGTCTTAAGAGGAAAGTATATAGCAATACAAGCCTTTCTCAAGAAACAAGAAAGGTCTCAAATACACAACCTAACCCTACACCTAAAGGAGCTAGAGAAAAAACAGCAAATAAAGCCTAAACCCAGCTGGAGAAGAAAATTAATAAAGATCAGAGCAGAAATCAATGCAATAGAAACCAAAAGAACAGTAGAACAGATCAACGAAACTAGGAGCTGGTTCTTCGAAAGAATTAACAAGATTGATAAACACCTGGCTAGACTTATCAAAAAGAAAAGAGAAATGACCCAAATCAACAAAATCATGAATGAAAGAGGAGAAATCACAACCAACACCAAAGAAATACAAACAATTATAAGAACATATTATGAGCAACTCTATGCCAGCAAATTAGATATCCTGGAAGAAATGGATGCATTCCTAGAGATGTATCAACTACCAAAACTGAACCAGGAAGAAATAGAAAACCTGAACAGACCTATAACCACTAAGGAAATTGAAGCAGTCATCAAAACTCTCCCAACAAACAAAAGCCCAGGGCCAGATGGCTTCCCAGGGGAATTCTACCAAACATTTCAAGAAGAAATAATACCTATTCTTCTGAAACTGTTCCAAAAAATAGAAATGGAAGGAAAATTTCCAAACTCATTTTATGAGGCCACCATTACCTTGATCCCAAAACCAGACAAAGACCCCATCAAAAAGGAAAATTACAGACCAATATCCCTGATGAACATGGATGCAAAAATTCTCACCAAAATACTAGCCAATAGGGATGATCCAACAGTACATTAAAAGGATTATTCACCACGACCAAGTGGGATTTATCCCTGGGCTGCAAGGTTGGTTCAACATCCGCAAATCAATCAACGTGATACAATACATTAACAAAAGAAAGAACAAGAATCATATGATCCTACAATCAATGCAGAAAAAGCATTTGACAAAGTGCAGCATCCTTTCTTGATCAAAACTCTTCAGAGTATAGGGATAGAGGGTACATACTCCAATATCATAAAAGCCATCTATGAAAAACCCACAGCGAATATCATTCTCAATGGGGAAAAACTAAGAGCTTTCCGCCTAAGGTCAGGAATGCGGCAGGGATGTCCACTATCACCACTGCTATTCAACCTAGTATTAGAAGTCCTAGCCACAGCAATCAGACAACAAAAAGAAATAAAAGGCATCCAAATCGGCAAAGAAGAAGTCAAACTCTCACTCTTTGGAGATGATATGATACTTTATGTGGAAAAACCAAGACTCCACCCCAAAACTGCTAGAACTCATACAGGAATTCAGTCAAGTGGCAGGATATAAAATCAATGCACAGAAATCAGTGGCATTCCTATACAGCAACAACAAGACCGAAGAAAGAGAAATTAAGGAGTCGATCCCATTTACAATTGCACCCAAAACCATAAGATACCTAGGAATAAATATAACCAAAGAGGCAAAGGATCTGTACTCAGAGAACTACAAAATACTCATGAAAGAAATTGAGGAAGACACAAAGAAATGGAAAAACGTTCCATGCTCATGGATTGGAAGAACAAATATTGTGAAGATGTCAATCCTACCTAGAGCAATCTACACATTCAATGCAATCCCCAACCAAATACCATCCACTTTTTTCAAAGAAATGGAACAAATAATCCTAAAATTTGTATGGAACCAGAAAAGACCCCGAATAGCCAGACGAATGTTGAAAAAGAAAAGCAAAGCTGGCAGCATCACAATTCCGGACTTCCAGCTCTATTACAAAGCTGTCATCATCAAGACAGTATGGTACTGGCACAAAAACAGACACATAGATCAATGGAACAGAATAGAGAGCCCAGAAATGGACCCTCAACTCTATGGTCAACTAATCTTCGACAGAGCAGGAAAGAAAGTCCAATGGAAAAAAGACAGTCTCTTCAACAAATGGTGTTGGCAAAATTGGACAGCCACATGCAGAAGAATGAAACTGGACCATTTCCTTACACCACACACAAAAATAGACTCAAAATGGTTGAAAGACCTAAATGTGAGACAAAAGTCCATCAAAATCCTAAAGGAGAACACAGGCAGCAACCTCTTCGACCTCAGCCGCAGCAACTTCTTCCTAGAAACATCGCCAAAGGCAAGGGAAGCAAGGGCAAAAATGAACTATTGGGACTTCATCAAGATAAAAAGCTTTTGCACAGCAAAAGAAACAGTCAAAAAAACCAAAAGACAACCGACAGAATGGGAGAAGAAATTTGCAAATGGCATATCAGATAAAGGGCTAGTATCCAAAATCTATAAAGAACTTATCAAACTCAACACCCAAAGAACAAAGAATTCAATCAAGAAATAGGCAGAAGACGTGAACAGGCATTTTTCCAAAGAAGACATCCAAATGGCCAATAGACACATGAAAAAGTGCTCAACATCGCTTGGCATCAGGGAAATCCAAATCAAAACCTCAATGAGATACCACCTCACACCAGTCAGAATGGCTAAAATTAACAAGTCAGGAAACGACAGATGTTGGCAGGGATGCGGAGAAAGGGGAACCCTCCTACACTGTTGGTGGGAATGCAAGCTGGTGCAACCACTCTGGAAAACAGTATGGAGGTTCCTCAAAAAGTTGAAAATAGAGCTACCATACGATCCAGCAATTGTACTACTGGGTATTTACCCCAAAGATACAAATGTAGGGATCGGAAGGGGTGCGTGCACCCCGATGTTTATAGCAGCAATGTCCACAATAGCCAAACTGTGGAAAGAGCCAAGATGTCCATCGACAGATGAATGGATAAAGAAGATGTGGTGTATATATATATATAATGGAATATTATGCAGCCATCAAAAGGAATGAGATCTTGCCGTTTGCAATGACGTGGATGGAACTGGAGGATGTTATGCTGAGCGAAATAAGTCAATCAGAGAAAGACATATATCATATGACCTCACTGATAAGAGGAATTCTTAATCTCAGGAAACAAACTGAGGGTTTCTTGAGTGGGGGGTGCAGTGGGAGGGATGAGGTGGCTGGGTGATAGACATTGGGGAGGGTATGTGCTATGGTGAGCGCTGTGAATTGTACAAGACTGTTGAATCACAGATCTGTACCTCTGAAACAAATAATGCAATATATGTTAAGAAAAAAAAAAAGAAGAAGAAGATAGCAGGAGGGGAAGAATGAAGGGGGGAAATCGGAGGGGGAGACAAACCATGAGAGACGATGGACTCTGAAAAACAAACTGAGGGTTCTAGAGGGGAGGGGAGTGGGAGGATGGGTTAGCCTGGTGATGGGTATTAAAGAGGGCACATTCTGCATGGAGCACTGGGTGTTATGCACAAACAATGAATCATGGAACACTACATCAAAAACTAATGATGTAATGTATGGTGATTAACATAACAATAAAAAATTTAAAAAATATAGTGGCAATAATAAAACATCAATGACTTTTAAAGATGAAAATATTACAAACACATTCTCTAATCATAAGACAATGCACCTAGAAATGCAATGAACAAAAATAAACTACCGGCTATTACTTTTAAATTATTCTTTTAAGTAACTCTTGCATCTCATAGGAAATCCAGAATGAAATCACAGAATATGTTAAGAGCATTGATAATGAAAACAGTACACTTCACAATTCATGGGATACAGGTAAAGCAGTGCTCAGAAAAAAAAACCCACAGCCTCAAAAACAAGTATTAATAAAAAAAAGGAATAAAAATGTCACACCAAGGTATTATAAAAGAACACAGAACTATGATTAAAGATATGTAAGCAACATAAAGCTTTATTTAAAAAGCAGAAGGAATTTTAAGATAAAGTCAGAAATTGCTGAGGTAGAAAATGAATAAAAACAGCAGAAATAGCAAATCAAAAATTTATCTCATTCTTTAGTAGGGAATAACCTTATAATCAACAAAATTTAAGCTATTAGTATCAAGAAAAGGAAAGAAAAATGCAAACATAAAATTAAAAGAAGGCCCAGCAACAGATAAAAAGGAAGGAACATCAAAAGCAACTGTTTTGCAGGATTCTTTGTATGTAAATTAAGTAACTTGAATTAAATGGACAATTTCTTAAGAAAATAAAGTTCACCCAAACCGAATCAAGATACAAAATCTAAACAGACCAATTTCCATAGAAGCAATACCCATTTCTAATATGATAATTCTGTAACTAGTTTTAAGTAAACTTTAAAGATCATTCCAGAGTATTTCAAACAATAGTACACAACGGGTACACAACGATCTCCAACTATACACAGGTACAGATAATTAAGGAAATTAATGTCCATATGTACTCTTTTGCAAACAGATCCCCCTGAGCAAAAGCCCCCTCCTCCCCTTTCCCCCATTTCTTACTCTTCCCCTCTCTTGGTAAAACACAGGCAGAACTCTCACTTGTGAGGACTTGACTTTAATTCACTACCTCAGGGTAAGAGACTTCATGAGGTGACCAAAAACAGTTAAAAAAAAAAGAAAAGAAGAGAAGAGAAAGGAAAAGAAAAGAAGGATAGGACAAAATACGGCTACCCACTCAGCCTCCCTGAATCAAAGGTAGGGTCCATGCCTTTCCCCGTTGTGTAACGTTCCTGTTAGCAGAGTGGCCACAAAGGTTGTGGGCCAGTTGACATGTTCTGAATTCAGAATCCTATAGCAATCTCATCCAGTCTCGAGGCTTAAAATACCATCTCCAGTGTAACTCTCACATTTATCTCTTACCCCACTTGCTCCTCTGTTTTCTGTGCAGCAGTCAGATTTCTCCTTCTCAATACTGAATTACATCATGTCAGCTGAAGTGAAAATCCTTTCAATTCCTCACAAGACCCAACACCATCTGGCCCCTGCATCTCCTAGAGCATGTCTCCACCCTCCTCCTCCCTGGTTCTACTCCCTGAACCTCTGTGCTGCTGTTCCCTTCACCTGACCTCTCCTCTCCCTCTCAGCCTGCACACCACTCCCTCACCTTCTTCTCAATGAGGTCTGCCCACGCGGCCTTATTAGAAATGACCCTTCACTTCCTATCCCCAGCATGTTTTATTTTTATCGATAGCACATGTCACCATCTGAAACACTGCACGTCCTTTCTGGATTCACCATGTTTATTCCATCCTCCTCTTTTAAAAGTATGTTCCAGGAGGCCAGGGATGATTGTTTTCCATTGTGTATACAGCTGAATCCCCAGGGCCTAGAACAGTGGCTGACACAAACAGGTGCTCAAAAATATGTACTCAGTGAATATGGCATCACATACATATTTGTTGATCACTGTGTTACTGGATTCAGGTTTATGGAGGGAAATGAGCAGACTGTGGCATCAGAGGGCAGAACTGGATTAAGCCACAAGACAGCTATAAAGTTTGGAGGGGATGCGGTGCTTGTCTAGGTAGAGAAAGCACGATAATGTCACAGGGCTGGGAAGTTATTGTGGGTTTGTTGTTGTTGTTGTTGTTGTTTAGAGGATGGGGAAATGTCCATGGAACATTTGAAGGAATGAGTTCCAGATTGTTTCTTAAGGATGCACAGAGCTGAGAGCAGGTCAATGAAAGAAATGGACCCGGGAGAAATTAGGAAAAGGTCACGAAGTGTTCTTCAAAGAAGAGCAAGCCTGGATGCTAAGGTGGTGACAGGCTGTCACTCTGTTCTTCACTCACCATCTTTAAAAATGTTTACAACTTTTGACTTCTCTTTCTGCTTCTCTATCCACAAAGTCTTGGTTGCCAAGGCTTATCTAGAGTTTTTTGATGGCATTAAAAAAAAAAAAAAAGTCCACTCCGTGATTCTCCCTAGCATTCCAGTAGGCTTCTCCTATCTTAATGGATAGAGATTGTTGGCAATTTGCTGCTTCATTTGTCAGTGTAGAAATAATCCACCTTTCCTCTTCCTCATTAGCAAAGAGCTCAGTGCTTCCTCCCAGGATACTGTATCTGGAAATTTGCCAAATACCTTGGAGCATGTCCTTTAAAAGTCAATATAATACACTCACATTTCAAAATCTGGCAAAGGTTTGAAACCAACACTTATGATTAAAAAATAAAAATAAAACTGTACACAAATTAATGAAATATCTTTAGAAGTAGAGTCCAGTGCTTGCTCCTTTTCATACATCTTTATATAAATAAATGGGAAAGAAAGTCGGGGAGCAGACCTACATTACTAACACAAAAAGTGCTATTTGTTTGGGATTGGATGAGTAAATGTGTCATAAAGAAAGAGTAACGACAACATGTCAGAATATGTCCAAGCAGAAAGGTCAGCCACTCCATGGGTCTTGGGGAGTCGCTCAAGCCTTTAAGAATCAACTTAGTAAATGGGACAAGCTTTTTCTGACATTTGTACATATTCCAAAGAAGACATTCATTATCATTTTTTAAATATCCTAAACCTCTAGTTATAACAGGGAATGCACTATTTCTGTAATGGTAAATCTCACAAAACAGAAATGATTTTCCAAAAAATATGCCCTCACTCAGTCAGGGCTTTTCTACAGACACCAGGCATCAGAATCATCTGTGGGGATTTTTCGAAAGTAATTTTCATGCATCTACCTGATTTTTTATGCATTTAGATCTATAATAAATACTCATTCAAGAGTCCCTTAATGACAAGGTTCTGGTGATTAAATATAAAAGAAGAATATACAATATATGTGCTCACAGAACTCACCATTTAGACCATGATGTGTAGTGGTGGGAAAAGGTGTTAAGGTGGACCCCCACCTCCACCCCAAAGTGATATGTTAAAGCCCTAACCCCCAGTATCTCAGAATGTGATTATATTTGGAGATAAAGCTTTAGAGAGGTGATCAATTTATTTTATTTTAGTTATTTTTTTTTTTAAGATTTTATTTATTTATTTGACAGAGAGAGACACAGCGAGAGAGGGAACACAAGCAGGGGGAGTGGAAGAGGGAGAAGCAGGCTTCCCGCCGAGCAGAGAGCCCAATGTGGGACTCTATCCCAGGACCCCGGGATCATGACCTGAGCCGAAGGCAGATGCTTAACGACTGAGCCATCCAGGCGCCCCGAGAAGTGATCAATTTAAATGAGGCCTTTGGGTGGGCCCTAATCCAAGGGGTCCGGTGTCCTTACAAGGAAAGGAAGAGACACCAGGGATGCCCAAGCACAGAGGAAAGGCCATGTGAGGACACAGGGAAAAAGCAGCCATCTACAAGCCAGGGAGTGAGGCCTCAGGAGAAACCGGATTTGCCAACACCTTGATCTTAGATTTTGAGCCTTCAGAACTGTGAGAAAATTATACGGTATTTTATCATAGCAGCCATGGAAACTAATACACCAGGTATGTAAATCTATGACTACAAAGCAGCAGAGGACAATGTAAGGGACATGGGAACAACAGGCAAGCAAAGTGACTTTCCTGGTGGTCACAGATTAAAGATGGCGGTTTGAAATCAATGGAAATGGATAACATCATTGTTCCCTAGGTAAGAATTTTACCTAATTCACCTTGATTGATAATAGCTGACATTTAGTGAGGCCTTTCTATGAGTCAGGCACTAAACTAAACATTTTACATGTATTAACTTACTTAAGCTTCACTTCAACACTATAGGCTCATTTGCCATAATTATTCCAAATTTACAGAGGCAGATACAAAGCAGAGGTTCCATGCCTTTACTGAAGTCCTAACGCCAGGAGAGGTGGGACTGGAATTCAAGCACAGGCAGACTGATGGGCTCTGCGCATCCTGCATTAATGGCACTCGTGAGTTTTCTAGTCAAAGGTTCTCAGTAAATCATTATTCCAGAAAAACATACCACTCTACTAGAAATCCTCAACAAACATACAGAGTGGTCTCCCCCAAGAGTTAAGAGATACAGACCAGCCATACAGAGTTTCCTAGCTACGTGTGCCCGTGGCAAATATTCCATGAAACATAATTTCTTAATTAGAGGACTAGTTGTGCCTTTGTAAGCATAAGACTATACTATATGGTATTGGACTCCCTTGTTGAATATAAGACCAAATAGTTAACAGCCTAACCCCAACTCATACATGGGTAGCTCTCTGTTTGAGAGAATGAGTAAAAACATATTGTTCACCATCAGGGCTAAAGAGGAAAATCTCAGGAGCCAAAATCAGTACCTTTATCCCCCCCTTCTACTTCTCGCTCCTCCTGATGGCTGCCACCAGAGCTCTAGGCCAATAATTCCCAGCAGAGACCTTTTGAAATTATGGATCCCACCCTACTTTCTGCCTCTCCCTCCTTTCTCCTATATCTTTACTTAGTAGGCCTGGGGTAGGTCCACAGATCTATTCTTTAAAAGTTCACAGTGATTCCGATTCTCTGCCACATTTGGACATCATGAGAATGTTATCACAAAAGTAGGAGATTTTTCAGAACACTCCATGCTTTAATTATTTTGTGCTGATAGTTACTAGATCACATGATCTAAATCTGAGTTGGAAATGCACCCATTTATACTCCCATCTAGACCTATCCTTACCCAGTCCCAAAGCAACCCATGTAAAATCCCTTTATCTAAAACAGAGGTGCTAAATGTTTATCTGATTAAAGTAGAGCTGCCAAGAGGTGACTGAGCCTCAGCTAAATACTGCCAGGGGTTTATTTGAATTTCAAAAACTCCCAAATTAATCTCCAAATGGGAAAACTGTCCAGGGATATTTTCAGCTATATGTTTTCTATTATTCCTGATGTATACCAAGTTATTTTAAGTCTTTTACAGAGTAGTACAAAGAAGCTCAATTCATGCAACATCAAGTGTGGCATCCCAAATTGTGGAAACAATTGTAATAATGTACATTAAAATAAGCTGATACTGTTATTATTGCAAATGTCAACTTCATTACAGCAGATGTTTCAACTGAAGATCACTACTCATTAAAATCAAACAACCAATATGCCCTGAATTCACCATTTCATTTACTGTGTCAGCTTCAATGCTCAAGAGAGTCATTCAGAATTGTCTTCCGTGTAATTGTCATAGGATTATTATGTAACAAAGAATCAGGTTTCAGTTCTTATCACCTGCTAATCATGATAATTAAAATGTGAATGAAGAGTTAATCAGTGACACAGAGGCTATAAAATATACTATAAACTACTTCACAATGTTATGCATATCGCCGGAGGAATTATTTTAATTCCAAAAATAGATGACATGACTATTAAGAAAAAAATATTCAAAACTGAAAATAAGGGGGAAAAAAAAACACTTAAGTGATTTGTTGATGTCATGCGAGAGCCTAGGCCCACTAAGTTATCTTCTGACTCTCCAGGGATATATGACTTGGTTACATTTACTATGTTTTCTATTCCTTAGGGCCAAGACATTTCACACTTCTTACAATTAGAGTTCTTATTATGATTTGTGTGTTTGTCATGTTGAAAAGATAACCCAAGGGTTAGTTAGATTACTCAGCATGGCTTATTACATAGTATGGTTTTTAAAGCATCCATACTCTCACAGCATACATTTTTGATACCTGATTATATAAAATTCCTATTTTCATGTGTGTTTTTTAACTAGTTTTATCATCCTCTTTATTCCCTCAATTAGTTTTATAATTGATTTTATATAAATGTATTTAGTATCCCATTAGAAAAAAATATACATATCTAATACTAGCCAAGGAATTGGGTAAAAAATCTAAGACAAAGTTTCAACCATTATCAGAAAAGGAGAACATGTAAATCTCCCTGAAAGTATCTATATTGAGAAAACAAAATTTAAGTTAATACTTTGTTGAAAATAAAATTGTTGAAAGAATGTCTGGCAAAAGTTGTACCAGTAAGTGCCTTAAAAATATGGATTCTTTCAAAGAGGCATCTGTGAAATGCCCTCACTATGATACCAACAGGACCTACTGAGAGTGATGTGTATTCCTGAAAGCCACACTTAGAATGCATCTTTAAAGCAGAATAGGCAATTTGCAAATGTGTAGGTCATTAAAGGCCTTTCAGTCCCTCTGTACTAGCCAGAATTTGCAAATATACCTCTGTCCTGAACTAAAGGGGTAAGGAGGAACAAGGTCTAATGGAAGCTATTTACGAATAGAGTTGACTATTAAGTCTTAGACAGGTTGGCAAACGTACATCAGAATGGACAGTTTAATTTTTATGTGACGATCTAGTAGGTTACTATTTATATCTGAGCATGATCTAAATAGTCTGGAAGGATCTGAAGCTGACACCTCACCTGAACCATGCACAAGATCATCTATTCCTGCTTTTGCATCTTTCCCTTTCCCTTTAGTTGGTTCTCACTTCACTGATGAATTACTAGGATAAAACTCTCATCCTCTCTCCTTCCCCCACCCCAAAGCTATAGGTTCTGATGTGGGAAACAAAGACAGAAGGAAATGTAGATAAAATTAAATGTCCCTATAACCTGCAGCCCATTGACAAATAACTGAGATACGCAGTATAACGTTCCTCCAGGAAACGTCCCTCTGTCTTAATGTTAATGCTTTGCTAGAGGGAAAAACTAGCTTAGCTTGACAACAGCGAGGCCTCCAGCGTCCTGAGAGTCTTCTTTAGCATAGACACCTACCTCCCCCAGCACCCAAGTATATAATCAGCCAGTCCTCAAACCCCTGCGCAGCAGCTCTTTCTGCCCAAGGGTCCTGTCCCCGTGCTTTAATAAAATCACCTTTTTTTGCACCAAATGATGAGGGAACAGAAGGCTGGCTGAGGACAAAGCAGAAGCTGAAACCCCACACCCCTCCCCCACATGGGATATATGTGACATTCCTCAGGCACTCCTGGCTGTCCTAAAGCTAAGGAAAGTAATAAGAAATAGTTAGCTTACAGAGATCACAATCCTGCAAGACATGAGTCTCCCTCAGTTTACAAATGTCTTAGCGATCCACAAGAACAAAGCATTTCTAGCTTCCAGAAAGAAATGTAGATACAATTAAATGTCCTTATAATCTGCAGCCCATTGACAGATACTTGAAGTGGGCAGAATGTAATGCTCCTCCAGGAAGTTCCCAACTATCTTCATGTTAGTGCCTTGCTGGAGGGAAAGGCAACCTTGGCTTGACCCTGGCAAGGCCTCCAGCATCCTGTGAATCTTCTTTAACATACGAAAATCCTTTGGAAACTTCCCTTTTCCTTACCTCCCCCAACCCCACAGTATATAATCAGCCACCCCTCAAACCCCAGGGCAGCAGCTCTTTCTGCCCACGGGTCCTGTCCCCGTGCTTTAATAAACCACCATTCTGCACCAAAGACGCCTCAAGAATTCTTTTTTGGTCGTCGGCTTGGGACCTAAACCCACCGAACTTCACCTATATTCCAAAACCCTACCACGAAGACATCTCAAGAATTCTTTCTTGGCTCTTGACTCCAGACTCCAAAAACTGCATCAGGTTCTATTTCACCAAGTCGGCTCCCTTTAACTCTTTCACGGATAAAGGTGGTAATTTGCTTTGATGGAGGTTAATGCATCCTACATCACTTCTGATGTAGGAAACAAAGGCAAAAGAAAAATTGAATGTCCTTACTATCTACAGCCCACTGACAGGTCCTTGAAACAGCAGAGTGACATTCCTCTAGGGACTCAACTGCCTCAATGTTAATAATATTAAGGGCAAAAGGCAATCTTAGCCTGACCCTCAGGATCCTGTAAGTCTACTTAACATAAAAATTCCTTTGGAAACTTCCTTTATCTCTACCCCCAAGATGCATGTTGGCAATCATCCCCCAAGCATATGACCCACTGATATATATCTGAAGGGTCTCATGACTAAGGTTTTATTATACAGTAATAAATGACCATTTCCAAACAATAGCTAGCCCCCTCAAGGTTCTGAAAACCTTGCTTCCAAAATTTCTTAGAGACTTATGGTATCCCTAACCCCCTCTCAACTTGAAAGTATATAATCAGTCACTCCTCATGACCCCAGTGCCGCTCTTTCTGCCCTTGGGCCTGTCCCCGAGCTTTAATAAAACCAACTTTTTGCACCAAAGACGTCTCAAGAAATCTTTTTTGGCTGTGGCTCCAAACCCCAACACCTTTCCTACCTCAACTTCTGTGGTCTACCTTACATTCCTCCCTTCTTCCTTCTTCCAGGAACAGTAACCTCTTCCCTTTACGCTGATGCACCCCCATCCCACCCCATGTGGTTTAGTGTGACCAGCAACACCAGTTAAACCATCTGCAACTGTCTGTTCTGTAGGTTACACATGGTAGAACAGTACCAACTCCTGAGGTTCAACGTGTATTATTCTCTTATTAACACTGACTTAATCCAATCTTTTATCAAGTATGTCACTTAAAGTTTTATTACTAGTTATGAATTTAATATTTACCTCTCCCAAATCAGAGCATAAAATACTTTGCTTGCTTAAACTGCTTATGTAGGGCAAAACTAACAGGCCAACTGGGACTCTCACCACACTGACTGGAAACAGCTTTTAGAGAAGATAACTCAAAAGAAGAATTTAAAATCAATCCCACAGCAAGTAAAATCAACTTCTTTTCCAAGTGTTCAGTCACTTGGGAGGAAAAGAAGCAGTGTGGCGTTTTCTTTTTTCAGGCTATGTGCAACCATGCTGCTTTAAAGGGGAGAGAGAAGATAAGCTGATTTTATTTTCACCAGTTTTCAATAGAGCAGCTTCCATCGACTCAGCATGGCTAACAAAGTAACATTACCAATGAAAATAAAATAATAGATTAGCCGCACAATCTAGGCATTTTGTTTTCAGAAGGACTTCTCTAACACTCTGCCTTTAGAGCCGTGAATGCTTGCTTCTGGAGAAAGAAAACCTCCCTGCTGCTTTTTCTGCTCCCGCGGAGATGACTTGCAAAGAATAAAGTCTTTTTCTTTCTTTTTCTTTCTTTCTTTTTTTTCCTTCTAGCTGGAGATCAATCGGTGTGGGGATGGCCCTGGCCACCACAAAGTTTTCTTTTGCCCCATCATCTGGGTCCCACGCCCTGACAAGAGTTTATCTCAACTGGATAGCTTTCGAAGCTGAATTGAGAAATAAACTGAAAAACATGCCCCCAAAAAGCTGCAGCTCAACTATAACTAACTATTCAAATGGAAAGACCATCCCCTGCATCTAGCTGTTTCCCACGTTCGGGGAAAGGAATGAATGCCCTTTCCAATTTGGTTGCTGACTGAAAGCTAGGGCTGTGGCTGTCCCCCTTGCTAAAAACCCTCCTTTTGTTTTTCTTTTTTCCTGTCAGAAAGCCTGCCTCAGAGGATGCACTGTGCATATCAATGAAGAAGAAGGAGAGCAGGGGTGATTGAAACTGAAGATTATTTTTTTTCCCTGTCATTTAAAGGGTTCTCAGTGAATCATGCCCTCTTTGTGATTCCATTTCAAAACACATTCTTTGCCAGTTCCAAGCCAGGAATCCTTTCCTTAGTGATCTGTTCAGCTATCCTGGAGTCTGGCTCTGTGCTCCCCTGCGGGGTTGAGACATGTAAAGATTCAAGGAAGCCAGTTCTAGGCCCAAATCAGCAGAATTTAAGGCTCCTGAGCAGGGCAACGGGGAGGAAAAAAGGGGATGTGAGGAAATGATACACTGGCTTGGCTCATTGTTGAACTGAACACAGTTGAAAACAATTCTGGGGGCTTAAATGTGGGGGCTATCATTAGAGAGTCATGGAAAAATGAAAAGGAGAGAAATGAATATATTTATATAGCCCTTTGAGGTCTTTCTTATAAAAACCTACCTGAAACCACACATGATTTTAAGTTTTAAACATCTGCTTTAAGAGAAATATTGTGAAATTTGTTCTTTAGAAGTTAATCTTTCAGGGATATTTTAGAAGATAAAAATTATAAGACAATTGAAAAAAATCTGCTAGGTATTTAAAAATGTATCTCAAAACAAAGATCTTATTTTAAAAGATATGACTAGGTTGGGGCGCCTGGGAGGCTCAGTCAGTTAAGCCTCTGTCTGCCTTTGGCTCAGGTCATGATCCCAGGGTCCTGGGATCAAGTTCTGCATTAGGCTCTCTGCTCAGTGGGGAGCCTGCTTCTCCCTCTCCCTCTGCTACTCCCCCTGCTTGTGCTCTCTGTCAAATGAATAAATAAAATATTAAAAAAAAAAGATATGACTAGCTTAACCAAGAAAACAAAATATCTTAACAAAATAGTAAACCTTGAGATGTATGTGTGTGGTTTTTATACCAGAATGACTATTGATTAATCATTAACAAATGTAATTTTTATACAAAAGATGATTGCTTAAATAGAACTATATAAGAAACAAGATTTTTTTTTTTAATGAAGCTTAACATCATGTAACAGATGTTAGGTTTCTTTCTTTTCTCTACCCCAAAGAGGACTGTAATATTGTTTGAGATGACAGTTGTCAACTGTGGAATGCGGGTAATAAATTATAGAAGCTAAAACATATCATTATTTAATAATCCTTTTTTAATATCCTCATCATTTAAATACCACCTGCAAGGAAAAAATATACACATGGCAATAAAATATATACAATCAAGAAAAAATACATAATCAAGGATTAGAATTTTTTGTTTTAAATATAATTGAAAAAATCCCCTATCAATTTAATTAACTACATTATTAGGAGAGTAGGGCTAATACAATCAATGATGTAAAGTGAGTTTATTTTAAAGACCATATTCATTCCCCAACCTCTTTATTCCCACTTCCCTAACCCATCCTACCTACGTTCAAATTACTTTAAAAACACAAGAACTGTTTCTTCTATTGGTAGTCCGAATCTGTTAATCCTGCTATTCATTTAGACCATGGAATTCCCTTTGCTTTAAATTAAACTGAATGTTTGACTACTGAGAAAGAAATTTCCTGTGAAGAAAATTATATTCTTCTTTTGTTCACAGCTGAGATGCTTATTTTCTGATTTAAAATGCAACATTCATAGGGCGCCTGGGTGGCTCAGTTGGTTAAGCGACTGCCTTCGGCTCAGGTCATGATCCTGGAGTCCCAGGATCGAGTCCCGCATCGGGCTCCCTGCTCGGCAGGGAGTCTGCTTCTCCCTCTGACCCTCCTCCCTCTCATGCTCTCTGTCTCTCATTCTCTCTCTCTCAAATAAATAAATAAAATCTTTAAAAAAAAAAAAAAAAAGACTTCTTATAAAAAAAATAAATAAATAAATAAATAAATAAAATGCAACATTCATAGAAAGGAAGTTGCTTATGAGATGAGATCTTAATTTTGTTAAAAACAGATTAGGAAGCTGAACCTACCAAATAACAACACCATACTACCGGCTACAAATGATTAACAGTTATTAAAATCAGTATCACAATACTCGAACAATAAATTACACACTCAAAGGCTCAAAGTAACTTTCTGGAGCTGAACTCCCCTGAAGCAAATTGCTGAACTAGTACAATGTCCGGCTGGAAGAGAGTATGTCTAGAGCAAGACTCGACCCAGAGTGTATCCTGTGCTGAGGATTCTGGGAAATAGTGAATAATAAACAGAATAGGAACGGGGCGTGGCACTCACTGTGGAGTAATACATACCACCACCTTCCTACAGAACGAAAATATGTACACTTCCATGGCAAGTGCATGTTTGAACAGCAATCAGAAGAACAAAGTGGGGTAGAAACTACTTAACTGAGCTATATCACCTGACATCCCATAGAATTCTAGCAATAATGAGAAGAGAATCCATCCCCTTGGTCTTGAATGTCTTAAATTAAGACAATTAAGAAGGACCCTTTCTCACTACTACAAGCATTCACAATGATATGTTAAGTACAGTTGTGCTTTCCAGGGGCCAATACTTGATAGATAACCTCTTCCCAAAGCTGAATTTCAAATTAAATTTTATTGCCTATATTTTATTTATGCCCAACTAGGAAAAAATTGAGAACCGTAAGCTTACAAGTGGGTAACTAATGCATTGAACAGGAAATATAGATATCCATATTTGGATTATATTTGCACAAATGGAATACACAGATTTGCAGACATGGAATTAATAAAAAGAATCAACTTTTTTGGATTAGAACATTTAAAAAAATCACTGAGAGGGTAAGGGACTAGTGGTCACTTAATCGGAGTTTAATAAACGTATTGCTGGCAATATTTTGTTTTCATGTAGAAACTCTGATACCAGGAGAACATGGACAGAATGTCTAGAATGTTTCATAACCACAAGTTTCTTAAATATGCAAATTTGGGGATTCTTGCTTATCAAGACTAGAAAAATCGGTCTGTCTATAGCTCATGTCGAAATAAGTTATTTCTACATCTCACGGCTATAAAATTGAAAAATGTCTCACAGCTTATTTACTTGTCATTTTTTTATAGTCCTTGATATCTGGGCGTCAGAACAAATAAAGAATCCCCAACAGCTTCAGTGAGTGCGACACACAGCTTGCAAGAGTATGTGATTTATGGAGCCACAAATAGGAGCTAGGAAGAGTCTACACATTTGAGTTAGCTAGCTTTGGGGCAGGGTGGGGGGCAAATGAGAGTCTTGAAAGGTTTGCAAAATACAGACAGGAAGAAAACAGACCAAAGTTAATAAGCTGTCTCAGATAGTAACTAATCAGACAGCAAGGTATCATTGACAAAATGAAACAAGAACAGGAAGGCAACAAACGTTGCCTTACGGCAAACTTTATATTTTGGCTTTTTGATTCTACCCGGTTGCTTAAGTCACCCTCCTACACCCTCATAACACTGCCATGGCTCTTTTCCTTGGGTTTTGCTCAATGTATGGATTAAATTCAAATTTTAATATTTCCATTTGAGCCACCTTTGCATGTTTTGTTTGTTTGTTTGGGTTTTTTGTTTTTGCCTAAAGGAATAGATCTTAGACATCACCAACTGGAACAGCTTCATTTTGTGCAGAGCTGGCCCACAGAGGTTCAGGCCAAGGAGGGGAAGAGGCAGAGGCGCAGGCAGGGTGCTAGGTCGAAGCCCACAGGCTCAGGAACCTGTGGAAGGTCTGTTTTAGATACAGGAAATGGGCGGAGCTTATTGCTCTATAATACAAACTTAAAACTTAAAAATCGTCTTACATTAAAATAGTTTCTGCAATAGGTAAGGGCAAGCAGGTATGAACTGCTGTTAGGACAAAAGTATTATGATTACCCTAAACATGACATTCTCCAGTGAACATCTGATGTTTTAAAATAATATTATCTTATAAAGTAAGACAGAGTGAAATAATCAGAATAGAAAGTGTAAAGATTATACTATATAGATATAGATAGAGTGAGCATTCTTAAAACTGCTATTGATGCCCATCTATGAATTAGGCTATCTTCAAAAGCAATGGATTTTCAATCAGCGGAGATGCTCTGTATAATTATTATTTGTTCCTAAAACTTTTGATTTTACAGAGCAGTAAAAATTATATTATTGTATTTCAGAAGGTGAAGGATATCTGATTCAAAGGAAGAGTTAAAAATATTCATTTATAGGCAAAAGAGTTTTTTCTGTTTCCTCAGATGCCCAAAGCCAAAGTCACACAGGCCACAAACTGGGAAATATATTTTTGTGTGAAAACAGACAATTATAAATTAGACCCACATGACTTAAAAAGGAAAGACTTGAAATTAACCATTTTGGGGGTGCCTGGGTGGCTCAGTCATTAGGTGTCTGCCTTCGGCTCAGGTCATGATCCCAGGGTCCTGAAATCGAGCCCCACATCGGGCTCCCTGCTCTGCGGGAAGGCTGTTTCGCCCTCTTAATGTTTCTGAAATTGAGGATGTGGCCGCAAATCAAGGGAAAGAAGACCTTGCCGGCCATTCGGCAGAAGAATAGGTTTAATGTGGCTGCCATTACCTGGTCTTACAGAAAAACAGCACAATGGAAAGCTGGTTGCATCTGCAGCACTACAAATATTTAAATTTTAACATAAGTGTAATCTCATTTTCTTCTTGCTTAAACGTATTCAAACAAATGACACAGTGATGCACACTGATACGGAGCAATTGTGTGCAGGCAATCAAGTGTCACAGCGAGCGGGGGAATTAAATAAAGGCAGTTGGAGTTGCCAAATTTTCAAAAGGTAGCAAAGTTGGTGTGAAGGCTACTGAAAGCTACTCATGAATGACTATCACTTGCATATCTGAATATCTTTATGTCAAAAGCTTCCTACATCCAGTGATGTGTAGTTTAATTAAGAGGTTAGGAAAAAAATCCCTCAAATTTAACTTAAAGAGGAAAGGTATTTTTAGAATATATCATTCAGAACATTTTGAGTAATGAAAGGTCTTCATGAATTACATTCAAGAACATGGATAATGGACATCTTCCACTTGAGAGATTGCAACACACTGACTCCTGTTGTTTGGTTGCACTGAATTCTAAACATTAAAATAATAATAATAATAATGCCTTTATGGTGCATGCATTCTCTAGTTCCCCAAAGGCTTCATCACCTTCCAGGATTTTATCTCTAATGTCATACACTTTAAAATACCTGCCTGGCAATTGAGGACCTGTGTGCTAATGATCCTTGGTCTGCACTGACACCAGGGCTAACAACCACGACAAAATTATTAACGGTTAGTATCTGCACATTCTGTTCTATTTTTCTAAATTTTATTTTTAAATTAAAAAAATCCTGATTTAAGTACTCTACATTTTCCCTACCACATGATTCCCTCAGCCCCACCCCCACCCAGTGACATCAAGGATTATCCTAGGGGAGCTCAGCTAGCTCTGAAGGAGCCTGTCCTCTGTGAAGAAGTAGGAAGGATGGTTAATTATCTGATCAAGTCCACTCAGTCTGTGCCAAGAAGAAAATTATGTTTCTGGCTGGAGTTGGGAGCAATATCACTAAATTATTTGTTTCATTCTCCTTTTTGCAGTTATATGCTTTAAAAGCAGAAGAATAAGTATATTTTATTTGGAAGCATTTTGATAAACTTAATCCTGATTTCGGGCAGGAAAATTTTGTGTGTGTTGTTTGTGGGAAATATATCAATCAATTTTTCCAAAGTTGGGATTTCCAGACTTTTCCTGTAGGTAGATAAAATGTTTATTTACTATATTTCAAATCCACTTAATTTTTTCTGGTCTTATTGCTAATAATTTGAGTACTTATTCAGACCAGATTGAGGAAAATATTTTACATTTCTACAGAGCATCTCAGGCATACTCTCTACTTTCCAAAATGGAAATCTGAGTAAAAATGGACCATCCTCTGTACATAGATTCTGGACACAGAACAATGAAAAGCTCTACATACACTTAAATGAATCAACTTAAGAATTGACACAATAAATTATTTTTAAAAAGGATGGAAATCCTTGAAAATATATGGTCCAGTTTTAAGAGCTAAACACAAAGCAGCCCTCCGAGCTAAGCAGCTGTTTTAAATACATAGATCTTCCACTCCAGTATCTTAATAGCTGGAAGAAATTACAGTCCGGAGAAGACATGTGCATAATTTGAATTAAGCAGATGCAGGCTGTGAAGAAAATCAAACATCTCAGGGTAATAGACGCAAACAATGGTACTGAAACTCTAAGGAATTTTTTTTTTTTTTTCATGATGGCAATGTTGCCATTCTTGTGATACAAACTACCTATACTGGTTAGAAGTAGTGATTTTTTTTTTTCTTTTCTTTTTCCTTTCAAAGGTCCAAAAGAAAACACGCCAACTTCTAAACCAAAGCCACAACACAGTCATCTCTGGACTCTTCGTGTTACAACAGTCTTTTGAATCAACATACTGATCTGCGGTTGGCCTCAGCTGTCTTTCCACCTGTCGGCTGCCCTGCCTTCTGGGACAGGATCCACATTGTGCAAAGCATGTCAGACCAATCACGTTGTGACATGCTGGGGCCGGGAATACGACCGAGAGGAGTGAGGAATGACAAAAAGTTTAAGAGAAATATTTGTTCCCTAGAAGAGGAGTTACTGAAATGTCTCCCAATTCAAAATGTGTCTGACCCACTTTAATGACCACAGGCTTGCATTTAAAGGCACAAGTTGCTGAACACTTGGGGCCAGATGGTGCCGTCTGGAATGAAAGCACCCTCGAATGGAACATACCAGGGAACTGCAGTGTGCCCTGATGCTAACAGCATTCCCACCAGATTATGCCTTTTACTTTTATGGCTTTTCGTTTCCAGCTCCATTTATGAAAGTGTGTACAGATCTTCGATTTAGAAATTAAGAGTTAGTATTCACACACCAGGTAGCCCAAACCCGAAGTATGAAAGTGACAATTATATTTTCTATTATCATCCCCTTAATAGTAGACTTCTCAGTGCTCTGTCATCTCTTGATTATTAATATGAAACAAAATAAATATAAATACCAACAGGCATTTGGAATATAGTCTGGCAGTTCCTCGAGCAGTCAAATGTATGTTACCATATGTCCCCACGTGACCCAGTAATTCTGCTCCCGGGTATACCCCAAAGGCAAATTACAATATATGTCCATGTAAAAACTAGTGCACAGATAGCCAAAGCAGCATTATTTATAATAACCAAAATAAATTAAAAATTAAATTACTAACAGCTAAAATTGAGCACTTACTACGTACTAGGAACTGAAGCATTTTATACGTACTTGCTCAGTCTTTACAAAAATACAATGAGGTTGCGTAGATAAACAGATGTACAATGATACCACAGTTATTATTCTCATTTTAAAGACAAGGGAACAGAGGCACAGGAAGGTCAAGCAAATTCCCCAGCTGCAAAGCCAGCACGTGGCAGGGTCAGGCCGTCGGGCCCCCAAGCCTGGCTCTTAGCCTTGGAACAACTCCACACCTGCAGGACCCTGCCCCAGCGTCCCAGCGTGTGACAGACCACCTTTGGAAGATGAGGTGATAAGTTTAGATTTTCATTTTCATGCTTTTGTCATTTTCAAACTCCTTATGCAGACAACTAGGACCTCTATGAGAGAGAGAGAGACAGAAGGGGAGAGAGAGAAATGGCTATTTTGCACAATAAGAAATAACTGCTTATTGCTCTCCTAATTTTGGAATTTTTTAGGAAATTAGAGTAGGAAGCATTACAGTTAAAATACCACAGTGTGCGGTCAAAATTTTAGGCATAAATTTAAATCACACTGAATCCCTTATCTTTTATTAGTCAAAAGTTGTGCTGCTGAGGGCGCCTGGGTGGCTCAGTTGGTTAAGCGGCTGCCTTCGGCTCAGGTCATGATCCTGGAATCCCTGGATTGAGTCCCGCATTGGGCTCCCTGCTCGGCAGGGAGTCTGCTTCTCCCTCTGATCCTCCCCCCTCTCATGTGCTCTCTCTCACTCTCTCTCTCTCAAATAAATAAATAAATAAATCTTTAAAAAAAAAAAAGTTGTGCTGCTGAGAGACCGCCCCGTAGATAGATTGGCTGCGAGTTGTAAAATCTAGACCCACAGGTCCCAAACTGAGCATGTACCTGTGGCCCAGAAAGTCTCCTGGGCAGCCGGTTAGGGGAAACTGCCAGAGATTCATGCAGCTTTTGGGAGGGCCACACAGGCCTGCAAGTCTCAGAAAACTGCATTTACAACAACGTTCCCCACCTCAATTCCAGGAGATTCTGATAAAGAGAGGCCATAGCAAATATTTTGGGGAAAAAAATGGTATCCTTATTATTTTTAAAAGAAAACATACAAAGAAACTATATTAAAATTTAGGGAACATTAAGCAGAATAAACCTCTGTAGTTTTGAGTCATGAAAAGTGTAAGCAAAATGAACACCCACTAAGAGATAAGTAAAAGAAAAGGGGGATACTTCAATAGTTTTAACTGTTAAGCACTTTTCTAGAGCTGGACAGATGAGATGGCTGAAATTCTAGGGCTAATCAGATTTAATCCTCTACCTATATACTCTTCTTTCCTGTTATTAAATTTGAAAAACAAGCACTGCAAACCGAAGCCAAATGACGTGATTGAGCTCAAGTTAAAAGTGGGATCAAATCCACTACTTGGGTCCTAATAAAAACTGGAACCCCTCCCACCCTCCTCCCTGAGAGGACATGCTCGCAAGCCAGAACCTACCACTGGCGTTCTTACAGCCTAGACTGATGGTCAGAGAGAATCTGCTCAATATACCTGCTGGCAATTGTTAGTAACTTAGAAAGGATACTCACTTGGCAAATTTTTTATACACAATGTGTGATTAATGATGAACTATATATTAGGAAGAAAGAAGTGTTTGAGCGCCTGCCTTGTGCCAGGCACTGTGTGAGATGCTTTGCAAACCTTATTTTGTTTAACCCTCACAAGAACTGCAAGGTTAATACTCTCATCCCTGTCTTCTCAAGTAAAGAAACTAAGCTATAGGGACATTAACTAACTTGCTTGCCATCCAAGATAAACAGGTGATAGATCTAAGACCCAGTGCCCGATACGGTATCTTTTTCCTCTTCCACCAGATTGTCTTGCTGTCGGTGGAAAAGGCTGCTCATGAATGCACATAACCAGTAACAGACCCAGATACGTGGCATTAGCTGTGAAATAATAAAATATGGAAACACTGACCAAGTAAATTAAATGACGATACCACGTCAGACATAAGAAAATCATCAAATGCCTTTGATTTACTCTATACAAAGGATCCTCAAAGACCCCAGTGAATACACTTCATATCTAAACGTTCTTGACCTTCATTAGAGTATCTAGTATGCCCTGATAACAAGTGAACTTGGACCCAAAATTTCATTACCTTCTCAAACATATTCCCTAAAGAGGACTAAATAAAATCAAATTGGTATCTGGCAAGCATTGAAACATAAAAGATTTTGCTAATTAATTTTAGAGCAGAACTTCTCATATTTTACCTGATTAACCTTCAATCTCAATAATACTGATCAAGAAAACAAATCCAATCACAAGTTAGCAAAGTATTATATATTCCAAATAAGACAACAAAGAACCAAAAAACCTTTTTTGGGGAACACATACAATATCATACTCAGTGATTTAAGCAATATCATAAATAATTACATATGATTCATATTTGAAAAAAAATCATTAAAAATGTTTTAGCTTATAGTCCTGTTTTTTATATGTTTATTTATACAGTCATTAATTCTCAGTAATATGGATTAATCTCAAAATATGGCTAAATAAAAAAGTTGGGTTGCATAAGAGACCTGTAATGTAACTATCACTTATTTAAAGCTAAAAAACATGCAAATTACTAGTATTCCACATAATTAATGGAATGGTAAATGCATACATAAAAAGGGTACTAAAAACACAGATGACGATAGCAAATTCCAAAATTCAGGATAAAAGTTACCTCTTTGGGAAGTAAAGAGGAGAACAGAACCAGAGAGAAGTATATTTAGGGTTTCAGTGTTAGTTGTCATTTTTTTTTCCTTTGGCTGAATAGTGGGTATACTGGTATTTGTTATATTATCCACATACTCTTTGGCATTCCTGAAGTACTTTACAATAACAATTACAAATACATAACCCCTCCGAATTTGATACAATGGTTTACATATAACCCATTCATTCATCTTTGACTTATAATGGAAATTTGACTTGTAAAGGAAATCAATATTGCTAATGTCAGGCATGGCAAGAGAACAAGAATACTAATCAAATTTGAAGCCACTAATACAATTTCCATGTATTTCTATTACATTTCTCTAGATTCTACATCTAACTTCATCTGGACTGGGAGTATATGTGTATATTCTCAAATAAACTTTAATTGAAGAATGTGTCTTACTATGTATTATTTTCTGACACTGAGTGTCGAACATTGAGTCTCAAATTTATATTTCTGTTCTATTCTGTCCCCTCAAAAGACTCATATAACCAAACTCCCTTTAGATATCTCCACTTAAAATTTATTTAAAACCTTAAACCCCTCAAAAAAAATTTATTTAAACTCCCTCCCCCAATGGCATCTCTCTTTTTCCTCCACTCTGCCTTCTTCCTAGTGGTATCAACATGGAACCTGTATTCAAGCCAAATATCTGCGTGTCATACTTAAATCTTCCCTTTCTTTCATATCAGTTAGTTCAGCAGCAAGACCTATTGAGACAACCTCTAAAACATCACAAATCTGTACACTGCGGCCATTTCCCCGGCTGGCCCTCTTGGTGAGTCCCACTGTCTCCCCAAACAACTACGTTAGCCTCCTAACTAATCTCCTTGCCTCTACTAAGTTCCAACCACAGTTACCTTCTTTGTGGCCCCAAACTATGTTTCACGAACTCCCACTCCTGGTGGAGACACGAGCTGCTCCCTCCCTCTGGAATGCTCCCCTCCAGATAGTCCCAGGGCCTACTGCTTCAGGTCTCAGCTCAAATATCACCACCAAAGAGAGGCCTTTCCTCAATTTCTTAAATATAAGGTAGTATCACCCGTCTTGGGTTGGTTTTCTGTTCTTCTAAGCACTTACAATGATCTGAAATGGACCACTATCATTCGTTTTGCAGTTAGGACTGAGTTTGGTTGCATGTAGCAAAACACTTCTACCAGAAGCATAACCGAATTGGGATTTCTTTTTCCTGGGATTAAAAAATTGGGATTTCTTTTCACTTTTTGGTGAAAAGACATCTAGATAGAAGCTGTCCCGGGCTGGTCCCAGGCTCCATGATGCCATCAGGTACCAGGTCCCTTACATCTTTCTGCTCTGTCCTTTTTAACACGCACCTTTCATCTTCATGATGCCCTGACAAAAATCTTTAATTGCCTTTTACTGCTCATGGGATGTCGGCTCCATGAGAACAGAGACCTTGCCTGTCTCCTCCACCACTGGAAGAATCACAAGTCATGCGTTAACAGCTCAATCCATATTCGTTTGATTATTATAAACCAATGAACCAGGAATTCGGAAGTCCTATGGTTAGGGGGTCATCCTTCATCCTAGTGGTCACACACAACAGCCATCCCTACCCCTTCACTGACCCTATAGATTCTATCCTGGGTCTCTCCTCAGAGCCTTTCCTGCATGCCCTTCTTTGCTGTCACTGCCTGAGCTCAGACATTAGCACTTCTCATCCTGCAGCGCTCTCCTAAGTGCCTGGGCACCCACTTCTTATTACTCCCCCCACTATATCACACCCTCCATAAAAACTGTTGGTATAATTCCCCAAACAGAACATTCCCTGAGGGGCGCCTGGGTGGCTCAGTCAGTTAAGTGTCCGACTCTTGATTTGGGCTCAGATCATGATCTCAAGAGTCCTGGGATCGAGCCCCTTGTCAGGCTTTGCACTCGGTAGGGAATCTGCTTCAGATTCTCTCTCCCACTCCTTTGGCCCCTCCCCCTGCTCATGTGCTCTTTCTTTCTCTCTCTCAAAATAAATAGATTTTTTTTTTTTTTTTTTAAAGAATACTCCCTGAGAGCAGGAGCCCACCTGTCCTGTTTCCGATTGTTCTCCCACAACTGTGCACCAGGTGTGCATGCTGTAGACATGAGTGTCAGGGGACATTCGTTACAAGGATCAGATACCTAAACTTCTGAGTACTATGATCCAGGCACCTTAGCACTTGACCCCAGTCCACCCTCATCATGATACTGCCTTTCTTGTTCTTCCTTTTCCATTGCAATTAGTCACAACACATAACTGCAGTTCTAAACTGTTTCAGACCTTAGTGTCTTCTCATACTTTATTATCTCTGCATAAAATGTCTTTCTCCCTTTTTACTATAGGACACTTGTCTAGATATCTCTTAAGTCTCAGCTTCTGGTCCTCCACAGCCTAGCCGCCTTCCCTGCCAGGTCAAGGCAGAGAAAACTGTTCTGTCCATCCAGGGGCACTTTACCAGCAGTGATAATGATGATGACAGGCTAGAGTGCTTGCAAGGGACCAGCACTTTGTAAGTCCTTTCCATGCACAAACTCATTTAATATTCGTAACGACCCTCCCAGGTAGGCGATGTCTTTTTCTCATTTTAGGAGAAGAAACTGAGCCACAGAAAGGTTAACTAGGGGTCTAAAGTTGGCAAAACTAATAAAGGACAGCCTGCATTCAAAGCCACATGGTCAGCCCTGTAGCCCATGCACTGTGACCTACTTGTATATTTGTCACCAGGTTGTAAGGTTGTTGTGAGCAGGGTCCATGTCTTATTGGTGCCACATATGGGTTCTCAATGAAAGAGTGTTAAATGAATAGATTTTTTTAAAAAAATCAGTTGTACAAATGCATAACGAGAAAATTGACTCAAATATAGAATAGTGACGAAGAGCTAGTGGTATAATATTGACTATGTGACTACAGAAGCCACATCACTGATCCTACGATGAAGTATGGCCATGTTACGAGCAAACCGCACTAAGGGACGGGCACCGGCTTCTTCCAGCATCAGGTCAGTTCCAGAGTCTCAGGCCCTCTCCGCTGCTCAAAAATGGCCAAAAGGAGCTTGTCCGAGATGTAGGTAAAATAAAATAGAAGTGAAGACAGAAGGAGAAAGAATTTCTAGGCATAACAACTATCCTAAACACAAAGGTTTTGTAAACAAAGGTTTCTTATGATTAAAACGGGCAACAACAAGTCCAAAGATGGAAGAACAAAGAGACAAGACAAGGGAGTCCAGTGTTGGGCTGAACCAGCCCATACCTACACCTAAGAACAGATTTGGAGCATCTTTCCCAACTCTGTACTCAGCATTATCATGTGAGTACTATGAAAAAGATCAGGGTGGGAGGGTTCACACCACAGAAACGCCAGAGCTACCACCAGACCTTTTCATTCTGGAGAGCCATTTTACCAGCAGACCACCGCACTTAACCTGTTAGTGTTGCTGAAAAAACCCAGGACGTTGCTTTGTACAGGACGGGCAGTGATTAAGATGCTGGAGAGGGCGAGACATGGAAATTATAGGGAGAATAGAAATCATGAGTACATAGATACATTTAGTGAGAGGCCAGAATGTGATGTAGAAACAGTTGTCAGTCTTTTGTGCTTGTTTTCTTTTTTATTTTTCTAGTATCTATAAAAATACTATTTATAGATAAAACTCAAATATTCAAAGAAGTAGTTTGATACTTAGCATTCCTCCCATCAGTCTCTTGTGTCAAAAATAATAAATAAAACCAAAATAATACAAAAACTAAAGACAATGCAATACTTTTGAATAGAAGATGGACCATTGCAACATTTTTCCACCCGAGCAAAAGTTGAAAATACCAAGTCAAATAGCAAACCCTCAAAGATTCTCAACAAACTTACTGTATTTTTCAAAGTCTAATACAAAATCTAGAGGTGTGCTTTCCAGTCAAACCAAGCCTTAGAAGTAATTAGTGAATTTATTGCTATTTTCAAACAATAATATTCCTTGATATTTGTTTACTATAAACATTTTTTTAAACTTTCAATGGCATGTTTTTAATAAATTAAAATCAATCATTAGAAGAATTTCCCACTTTATCATTAACTAATTTGTCTCTTAATAGCTCATATACTCTTTTACAGTAAGTGGAACAGATTATTTTAAAAATTGCTTACTGGCAGTGAATAGGATTGAATAATTGATATACAATTTTACATATATATTTTTAAGACCATGGTAAAGGTAAAAGACTGAGATGAAATCAACAATTATATACAACATTATATGATATAAGCATATATGAAGACTGACATGTGAGAAACCAACTTTTTCCTTTTAAAGCACTCAAAAAAGATACCAACACAAAAAGATACTAATTTAATCAGCAGGAACCATACCACTACCTTTAAATAGACTACAAAATAATAGATTATGTAAATTTAGCATTTCCATTCTGCTTTTAAATTACAGAAGTGACAAATGAGTCACTGAAGTAGGCCATATAATGTGTTTTCTCTTTAGAGTGCCTCCTAACCCCCTTGTCCTCTATTTTAAATTTGAGTGACTCACAAACTCTTAGGAGCAATCTTGAATAAACGGATTTTGAATAGTGAGTACTCTAGTAAAATTGCTCCCAGAATAAATGGTGTGTCCAGATATATTCAGCACACTAAAGAAAAGGGTAAACTCCATTAGAATAGGTTACGCTGTAAGATAAAAATTTATCGTAAGACTTAAATCGAAGGAGCTCCCACGAGTAAGACATACTGAGGTCTGACATTCTGAGGTTATCCCAAGTATGAAATAGGAAATCTGGCATGGAGTAAACTTGTTCTCTTTTGGAGAGATTTAAAAGAAAATAAATTTCAGGATGAATCGATTGCACATTGGAAATAAAAGGTTTTTCTTTGTTTCTGAGAATTATTCATCAAACGAAATTAATAATAATTAAAATTTTGCTTATTCATCAGTCCTTTGTAGGTATCGTTTCATTTAAAACTCAAAACAACCCTAAAAAAATACAGGCACTATTACTATTTCCATTTTACAGATGAGAAAAATAGAGATGGAAACATTTAAAAGACTTGCCCATCCCAGAAAGTCTGACTTTAGAGTGATTCATATCCACTTCATTAGAACTGTGGACTAGAAAGTCAAGTAGAATTCTAAGTAAATGACTTCATCCAGCATCTGACATTCTTGAAATTTTAACTTCTCTGTTATATATGGCAATAAGCATGTGTTGGAGACAATACCATAAAATTCTCCTGTAATATATATATATATATATATCAGTCATTTAGATTTCCATAGACAAGCATGCAACTCAATTCTGCTCAAAATGAGAATAAACAGAGGGGCAAAACAGGTAAACCAAGGCAGTGGGTATTATCTACTTTTGCGGTTCTGAAGTTCTTAGTGTCCAAGTTTTAAATAACAATAGAAATATCTTAGTAAGTTTTTGTTTTTATTTTCTCTCCTTTCAGAACGATGTTTTGATGAATTATGCATAAATGGAATGCAAACACACAGATCCATTTCCCTTTGAAATATTTAAGGATGTAAAAAAAAAGAAACTATCCTTGGCAAAACTTGTACTGAGCTTTCAAAAGCCCACGCATTTGAACTAAAGTTTGTGATGTACTCCAAAACATAGACATCAGTCGGTTCTTACATTCCTCACTTCTCCCTCTAATGTCAGAATGCTCTATCAATTTAAAAAGCACAGCTCTCTGCCATTAATTAGGTTATATATTAAATGACATAGGAGTGGCACTTCTGAATTCAAACTGACCAGATCCAACAACAGGGGAGGAAACATTCGATGGTAAAATAAAATCCAATGACAGAATAAAACCCTCAAATACAATTACGCAAATGCACCCACAAAATTTACAATTTTCTTCCCAAGAACTGCATTCCCCAAAAGAATGTGTGCTTGTCTATGTAAAGACACATATGCATAAAATGCTGTCTTTTAAAAATCCACAAATCAATGAGACTATAACACTACGGACACCAAGTTAATAATCATGAGTTTGCACCACAAATCAGGGAAGCTTGAGGTTTTGCTTCCATTCCAATGGGTTTGTGTATCCTCTGTTTTAGCTCATGGCCGAAGAATGCTGTCTTAGCACATCCTTCATGGCCTCAGAAAGGCTTGTATGGCCACACCCACTTACCCAAAGGTAATTTCATTTAATTCCACTTCTACTGGTAAGTGGTTTATGAGAATTGTGTTCTTATCAATATTAAACCTAATAATTGGAGGGAAAAAATTAATATATTAAAACAGGAAAGTAAAACTCTCCTGGTCCCATTCAATGTTGTTTCCTCTGTCTCATAGGCATCACTGAAAGTGTAACTAAAATAAATTATTTTATTACACATTTAACTTGATCTCCCATTTAATTCATACCTAAAGAAAATAAAAGGGAGCAGAGCAAATATTTACCAATATTAAGCTATAAATTAATTAAAGCTGTAGCTCAAGTCCACCCACAAAGAGAAAATGAGGAATACATAGTCTCATGTTTATCAGTCAATAAGTAAGTTTGGTATGTAAGTTTTAAAGAGCTTTTTCATTTAAAATTTTTCATTGTTCTCTGATAATAATCCCAGGCCTGTTACAATTACACGACAAGAGCAAAGAAGGAAAAGGTAGAATCTGGGTGAGCAAACTTTTGGTTTAAAAGCTTTAAGGTGAGGGGTGCCCGGGCGGCTCAGTGGGTTGAGCACCCGACTCCTGGATTTCATCTCAGGTCATAATCTCAGGGAGCTGGGATGGAGCCCTATGTCAGGCTCTGCGCTCAGCGGGGAGTCAGCTTGAGATTCTCTCTATCCCTCTGCCCCTCCCCCACCGGCTCACACAGGAGCTCTCTCTCTCTAAAATAAATTAAATCTTGGGTGCCTGGGTGGCTCAGTTGGTTAGGCGGCTGCCTTCGGCTCAGGTCCTGATCCTGGAGTCCCAGGATCGAGTCCCGCATCGGGCTCCCTGCTCAGCAGGGAGTATGCTTCTCCCTCTGACCCTCCCCCCTCTTGTGCTCTCTCTCTTTCATTCTCTCTCTCAAATAAATAAATACAATCTTTTAAAAAAATAAAATAAATTAAATAAATTAAATCTTTAAAAAAAAGGAAGCTTTAAGGTGAACGGTATAGGCACAAATTCTCGTTTCTTCTAAATGATACTTCCTTCGCTGAAGGATAATGACTGGGTCAACCGCAGGACGGAATCTGAGTCCAATAACAGAGACGACAGAATAGACGATTTGAATCGAGGACTTCAGTGAATAGTAATAAAATTTCACATTGTGTACTCGTTCTTCCACTTGTCAAGTTTCCTATGAGACATGGTTTTTCCCTTATATACTCTAATAAAATGCATCCTATGTTAAGATTTAGGGGATTGGTTTGCTGCAGAGTTTTACTCCCTCACATATCGTCTATCTTGGAAAATGAGCACAATAAGGACAATGGAAACATCTTTGAGAGGCATGAGCCTATTAAATAAACCCAGACTCTATCTTCAGCCTCTTACAAGCTAAAAGAATCTCAACTTTTTTTTTTTCTTCAAGTCTGCGTTTATTCATGGCAATCCTCAAAGACGTTTTATAAGTCCACGGGGGCACACAAATGTCAAGACTTCCTTTCAACAGAAAAATAACATTTCTGAGGGTACTGAATTATGCAAAAAATTAGTAATTCAGAGATTTTTTCCAAATGACACATATAAACAGCAGACAGAAGCAGATTAAATAAGGGACTTCTGGGAGTGAGACCTTGCTCTGTACAGATTACCATCCTTTGATTCCAGACTCTAACAGTTCGCAGGACTTACCAGCCACCATAATAATGCACCAGTATTTGAAGGAACTCAAGAGGGGATCTACATTTACCTAAATGCATGAAGCCAGCAGAACGTTCCATTAGCAAGACAACCCTTTGGAAAAAAATGTTTGCATTATTCCTGAAGTGTTTGCAGGTCTCATTTACACAACTGTACTTTTACATACAAAGAAATCACTGCTGAGTATAATGGTATGTAAACTGGCTCCCTTTTGTCTTACAATCAGAGGGAAAAAAAATGAATTTTAAATAAAACATCTTGGCCATATATATTGTCATTTGCAGAATTCTTCTTTTATATAAAAACAAAAAAAATGGTTAAAGTGCATTCTGTGTTCTAATTTAATCTAGCCTCTGTCTCACATTCAAAAGAGAAGGTTAAAAAATTAAATACATTTAGTTTATAAACGAAACTATTTCATCCCCAAATTCCTTCTATAACATAAATGTAAAGTACCAGTAAAAGAGGAGCAATTTTTCTAAGTGAATGTTTCCTCTAACCATCATAACCACAATGGTTACATAAGATGCTCATTTTTTTCCTAAAACTATAGTGCATGACTCTCAAATCCATTTGGAAAATGTGTATAGCTAGAGTACACATTATTAAAAACTTTATTTTTGTTTCTCTTAATATTTGGTAAGAGCTTTAAAAATAAATACTAATCATGTCCTTTCAAGCCTATAAGGTGCTAAAGATTCTGTTCAAGAATTCAAGAAAGATGTCTTAATACTTCTACAAGTATTATGTTGTATTGGCCTTATACTTTTAGTATGAATTAGTCTTTAAATGTCTCTAAGAATCAGTTAAATTATTTACTAGTTTCTCACATTGAAAATCACTTATTAAGAAGTAGTGCCCCATTAAAATAGATGCAAATAACACGCTTATTTATTTTCTATAGGGAGAGATCATTTCTATTCCTCTGTGGAAGATGGTAGAACTTCTGTTTGTTTTGTTTTAATTAAATTTTATCTTAAGGTATTTATAAGTTCAAATGTAGCTGTAAAAAATAACACAGAGAGATCCTAGGTTTCCTTTGCCTAGTTTCTCAAAGGTAACATTTTACAAAACTGTAATACGACACAATTGTACTATCAGCATTGATACAAAGTGCAGAACATCCACCACAAGGGTCCCTCCTGCCGTCCTGTTGTCCTTTTACTACCGCACACTCTTCCCTCCTGCTCCCATCCCCTCCTCCACTCATCTGTCCTCCATCTCTATAATTTTGTCATTTCAAGAATGTCATATAAATGGAATCTTTCAGCATGTGACCTTTTTGGGATTGGCTTTTTTTCATTTCACATAATTCCGTTGAGATTCATGCAAAATGTTGTGTATTATCAATTGTTAGTGCCTTTTTGCAGTTGAGTAGGATATGGATGTACCATATGGATGTACCTTCATTTACCACTGAAGGACATCAGGGTTATTTCCGTTTTTCTCTAATGTGAATGAAGCTGCTATAAACATTCATGTCCTAGGCTTTGTGTGACCACAAGTCTTCATTCCTGAGATAAATAACCAAGACTGTGACTACTGTGTTGCAGGGTAGGTGTATGTTTAGTATTTAAGAAACTGTCAGACTCTCCTCCAGAGTGACTGTACCATTTTCTATTCCCACCAGCAATATATGAGTGACCCAATATTTCCATAGCCTCACGAGCATTCAGAGTCATCACCATTTTACACTTTAGTCTTAGCTATTTTAGTGGTTGCTCTAGCTATTACTATATCAGTGATAACTTCCCACACAAGTTACGTTTTACAGCTTCAAGTGAAGTATAAAAACCTTACTTTACCTCCATTTATAATATATTTGTCTTAAATATTTCCTCTTCCGACATTTAGAACCACATCAGACATTGTTACAACCCTCAAACATAATTTAGAAAACTCAAGAGAAGGAAAGTCTGTATATTCAGCCATACTTTGGCTTATTGTGTTCTTTCTTCCTTTCTAATGTTCCGAAGTTCCTCCTTTTTCATTTCCCTTCTTGATAAAGAAATTCTTTGATCCATTCTTTTAGGGAAGTTTGACGACAATATATCTTAGTTTGTTTTTTTTTCCATCTGAAAATACATCAATTTCTTCTTCATTTCTGAAAGATCTTTTCTCTGGGTATAGGTTTCCAGATTGACACTTCTTTTCTTTCAGCACTTGAAAAATGTGCCACTTTCTTCCAGCCTTCATGGATTCTGATGAGAAATCCACTGCCATTGAAATTGCTTTTCCATTTTGCATAAGATGTACAGGCATACATCATTTTATTTGTTTCGCTTTACTGCACTTCACGGATATTGCATTTTTTTTTTTTACAATTTGAAGGTTCAAGACTTCAGTGGAGGAAGTAGATGCAGATGTGGTGGAAACACAGGAGAACTAGAATTAGACCTGGAGCCTGAAGATGGGACTGAATTGCTGCAATCTCACAACAGACACTTATGGATGAGGAGTTGCTTCTTACAAGTGAGCAAAGAAAGCAGTTTCATGGGATGGAATCTACCTGGTGAAGATGTGTGGAGATCGTTGAAATGACAACACAGGATTGTCAATATGACATAAGTTTAGTTGATAAAACAGGGGCAGGGTTTGAGAGCACTGGCCAAAGTTGAAAGAAGTTCTGTGGATAAAATGCTAACAAACAGCATCACAAGCTACAGAGGCATTGTCAAAGACTCCACTGGGGTCTGATTTTGAGAAACTGCCACAGCCACCCCAAGCTCCAGCAACCACCACTCTGATGAGGCAGCAGCTATCATCACTGAGGCAAGACCCTCTACCAGCAAAAAGATTATGACTTACTGAAAGCTCAGATAACAGTATTTTTTAGCAATCAAGTATTCTTTTAATTGAGGTATGTATATTGGGTTTTTCTAGACGTAATGCTATTGCACACTTAATAGACTACAGTATAGTGAAACCATAACTTTATATGCAGTGGGAAACCAAAAAAGTCCATTTGACTTTATTGTCATATCAGCTTTACTGTGGTGGTCTGAAGCAGAACCTGCAACATCTCTGGGTTATGCCTGTACATTTTCTCTAGCTGCTTTCAAGATTTTTTTTCCTTGTCTTTAGTTTCTAGGAGTTTGTTATGATGTGTGTATTGCTTTGACTATGTCAAAATTCTGGATTCCTTCAGTTTCCTGAATTTGCAGTTTGATGTTACTTGTAGTAATTGGGATATTTTCAGCCATTATTTCTTTGAGTACTTTTAGTTCCTCCTTCTTTTATCCTCTCCTTCCAGGACTCTGATGACACAATTTTGAAATGCTCTTTTATAGACCCACATATTTCTGTAACTTGCTCTTTTCTTTCTTCCTTCCTTCCTCTCTTTCCTCTTTCCTTCCTTTTTCTTTCTTCTTTCCTTCCTTCCTTTGTTCCTTTTCTTCCTGCCTTCTTTCGTCTATTTTCTCTGTTCAAATTGTGCAATTTCTACTGTTCTGTCTTCCAGTTCACTGACTTTTTCCTCTATCCCCTCCATTCTTCTGTTGAGCCCATCCAGTGAGCTTTTTATTTGTTGTTGTATTTTTCAATTCTATAATTTCCATTTATTCTTCTTTATATCCTTTATTTCTTTTCTCAGACTTGTTTCATTTATTTCAAGCATGTTTGTAATTGCTTATTGAAGCATTTTATCATGGCTGTTTAAAATATCAGATAAATTCTAACATCTCTGTCATCTCAGTATTAGCATCTACTGATAGTCTTCTCAAAGAGTTTGAGATCTTCCTGATTCTTAATGGTTTTCCTTTGAAACCTGAGCATTTTCTCAGTATGTTATGAGACACTGGATCTTATTTAAACCTTCTGCTTTACCTGGCTTTTTCTGACACTATTCCTGCAGGAAAAGGGAATCACCACATTATTGCCAGTGGAAACAGAAGTCCAGGTCTCCATTCATTATCTGGTGAAATGGGGACTCCTCATCATTGATGGGTGGAAGTCATGTTCTGGCACCACACGTGATCTCCAGTGGCACTGTGGTAACAGTGGCTCTGTTACCATTTAGCAACTGTGAAAATCCCAACTCACCTCTAAGACCCTTGTGTTACCATGCCAGCAGGGAGGGAGAGGTGTAGCTTATTATTGTCAGGGGGGCAGGTGTGTAAGGCACTCATTATAGATTCACAAGGGAGGTAATCTAGACTCTCCATCACCCTTTGTTACTGTTGGTGGGGATGAGGGTAGGGCCACAGTTTTTAAATAATTTGGCTTCTCAGGGTCATTTATTTGTCTTTGATATTTACAACCTAAGCTCGTGAAGTCTAAATGTCTCTGGTCTTCCAAACTCAGATCATGTCATATCATAAAGCTTAGTTGGAAGAACAGGAGTAATAAACCGACGCCCTTTAATATTTACTACAATAATAATCTATTTTATGAAATGATGGTCTCCAAATGTGTATCTACATTTTAAACATCATAATATTGAGTATTTAAAGGAATTTATGAACATCCACCTGGATGAACTTTTTTTATAAAACAAATATTTCTATGTAAAATAAGACATTTTTTCCCATTTTGCAAGTATAATTAATTATTACAAAAAGAATACAAATAGAATAACTTTCCTCTAACATTAATTAACTATAACAAGGTTTCTCATTTCCTGGCTGTGATGGTTAATTTTATGTGTTAACTTGACTGGGCCATGGGGTGCCCAGGCATTTGGTCAAACATAAGTCTAGGTGTGTATGTGAGGGTGTTTGGGGTGAGATTAATATTTGAATTGGTAGACTGAGTGAAGCGGACAGCTCTCCCCAATACGGGTAGGCCCTATCCAATCAGTTGAAGGCCTGGGGAGAAAAATTTTAAAAAAGACTGACTCTCTCATGAATAAGAGGGAATTTCACTTTCTCAGTGCCCCTCAAGCAAGGACATTGTTTGAGGGTTTTTGTTTTTTGTTTTTTCCTGCCTTTGGACTTGACCTGAAACATCAGCTCTTCCTGGGTCTCAAGGCTGTCAGCCTTCAGACTGAAACTACGCCATCCCCTTTCCTGATTTAATCCTTCAGGCTGAGACCAAACTAAAGTTGCAGATTGCAGGTCTTGGGACTTGTCAGCCTCCATAATCATGTGAGTCAATTCCTTATAATAAATCTATCTATGTATCTATCTGTCTATCCTAGATAGACAGATAGATAGATAGATAGATAGATAGATAGATAGATAGATAGATTAAAAAAAATGATGGCTGGATGAATGGATGGATGGATTAATCCATCCTACCAGTCTGTTTCTTTGGAGAACTCTAATACACTGGCTAATAAACCTATATTGATACTAATGATATTAATACAGCTCATGTGAATACAATGAATTCTGCTCAAACAAAATCTTAGATAAATTCTCAAGTCCCTGTCATTGTAAGTTAATCTAATGACACAGTTCATACATTTTGAATTATACAACTACTTTAGAATATTATTTTCCATGTATAATTCTGAATAATAAATTCAAAATCATATACAGGTGATTTCAGAGATTTTTGATATGGAGCATGTTAGATTTGGGATTAGGAAAATGAGAGACACATCATGTGAATGGGACCTGAATACTCTGTTGCAAGAGCTGACAAGAAGTCCTTATAAAGAAAAATACCAAGCAACTATGCATACTAAGTCAAAGATTAGTTTTATATCGCATACTTGTAGGTATAAGGAAAATAATAAAAGCATGCACAGAAACATTGTTTATGAAGTAGGAAAAAATTGTACAACTCTTTACAGTTTGCTTATAACAAACACAGTATGTGGCAAATAATCACTTTACAAAAATATATTTTAAAGCAATAATACCATGATGAATCTAGGAATCTTTGCTGAACACTATGGCTATAGGTTTCTATTTTTTTTTAAAAGATTTTATTTATTTATTTGACAGAGAGAGACACAGCGGGAGAGGGAACACAAGCAGGGGGAGTGGGAGAGGGAGAAGCAGGCTTCCTGCCGAGCAGGGAGCCCAATGTGGGGCTCAATCCCAGGAGGCCCTAGGATCATGACCTGAGCTGAAGGCAGATGCTTAACGACTGAGCCACTCAGGCACCCCTATAGGTTTCTATTTTTTACTACAATTGTCAATAGGAAGTGTAAAGTCTTTTTAAGCTTGCTAAATTCAAATTCTATTCTTTTTTTTTTTTTTTTTTTTTTTGTAGAGAGAGAGTGTTTGCAAGTACATGCCAGATGGGGGGCAGAGGAGAGGGAGAGAGAATCTCAAGCAGGCTCTACGCCCAGCGTGGAGTCTGAGGCAGGGCTCAATCTCATGACCCTGAGATCATGACCTGAGCTGAAATCAAGAGTCAGATGCTTAACCGACTGAGCCACCCAGGCGCTGCTCAATTCCACTATGCTTAAGGTAAGTAAAACCTGTACGTGTAAGGGTCAAAAATCCATTTACAAACTCTAGAGAGTTCTTTTTAATTAACTAAACTAAAATTTAATTTAACTAAAAGTATACACTTTACTTAAAATGTATAAATACTACATAGATATACATTCACACACACACACACACACACACACACACACATATACAGATATATTTGTCCCAGTCAAATATGTATCCTATTGTCATTTCTTAACTCTTTAATTTATTGCAGATATCCTCATCATAATTCATGATGGAAAGTAGTCTTGTGTTATTTAAAGTGATCTCTTAGATTCTGAAGTTGTCCCTAATAATGGTGATGATAATCACGGTGATGAGGATGCTAATAAATGCTAACATTTACATAGTGTTTACTATATGTTGCACTCTGTTCTGAGAGCTTTACATAAATTAACTAATTTAGTCCTCACAAAATTCCAATGAGATAGATACTAGTATTATTCCCACTTTACAAATGAGCAAACTGAAATACAGAGAGGCCACATTGTCTAAGTATGTAAGATACATTTAAGAAAAATTGTTTTGCCTTAATTTGTAGTATTAAAACTAGGTATTCCCTAAATACTTAAGAGTTATGATGTAAACACTCTATAGTATAATCCATGCACTTAGAAATGAAGATAATATAACCTCGCTGACAAGCTGAGCCTCCTCATTATAGTCCGCAGCTCATGCTGAACCCAACGCTCTGGCTTTCACCAACCGCAACCCTGGACTGGAGTCATCACTATGGTCATCAAGTCCAAAGGCTCTTTTCTTCTCATCCTCCCCCATCTTTTCACAGCGGGTATACTTCTTTACCAGTAATTTCCTTTTCCAAAATATCCTCCAATGCATCAGTTGGATGGATGATGCCTCCTTTACTGGCTTCTCCCCTCGCTGCCTAAAAGACCTGCTCATGCCTCTGTCCTCTGCCCCTTGGGCAGTCACATCTAACCCAATAGCTGTAATATTTAGCTCTAGGTAGCTCGTCCTTAAATATAAAGTGAGCCCCGAAGCGTCACAGCTAAGTTCTCAAACGCCTGCTAGACATCCCCATATATATTTCCCTTGGCATCCACTTATCATGCAGGTTAAGTTCCTCATCCTTCCTACAACCAGACTGGATCTCCAGACTCCCATTTCCCTCGACAGCACCCTATTTCCATGCATGAAACCTCTGCAAGATACAGCTCTAAGCTCCCTTCCTGCCAGTCTTCAACATCTCTTCTAGCTTCTGGAACAGGGACCCATGCTTTCCAGAAAGCACACTCCATGCTCATTCTCCATCTATGGAATCCTACTCCAGTTTCAATTCGTCCACAAAGTCTTGGTGACTTCTACTCAGATGTGTTTTCTCCACCTTTAGAATCTTGTAATACTTACGTTTCAGTTTCCATATGGTGCTTCTCATGTTTGACATTCTTACGTTGGACCACATGAAATTGCTGATAGTTTTATGCCATATGGTTCAACCTAATACTTCTGTTGCTTTTAGGGCCCCTAAATAAAGAGTCACCACAAAAGCAGGAATGAATTTCGCCTTTCTTTGTGAGCCCCTGGGAAGCCCAGAACATTGGAAGTGTGTGTCAAAAGAAAAAGAATCTAAATCAATATATATTTTACACATACATGTTTGTCAAATGAATCATCTATAGCAATTAGTTTAACCTATCAGCTTGAACAGTAAAGGTGAAGAGCTTTAGAACCTGAAACTTCAAAACTCCTGGTAACATAAAATATTTTGGTTCAAGGAGCTATTTTAAAATCATTTATTTGTGAAGGGAACATTCTTGGATTTAGAGGTTGGCAGGTACAGTAAGAAGCTTTTTAGTTGACTGAAATAAAAAAAAAAAGCAAAACACTTTTTAGCACAGGCACTTCCCTTATAAAAACAAACTGCCTAAAAGCAAAGCACAGCAGTTTGTGCTCAATCAGCACGTGCCTCCAGCCATCAGCAAAGACAGGGTGGAGCAGGAGGGGGACGATTTGCATTTCTACAGCTTCCTTTGTATACCCAAATTTCGAAAGCATTTCGAGATGCAGCAGTAAATATCAACAGAAGACAATGATAGGATGTCAATACCAGAAGGGGTTTCCATGTAGCCCGACCCAGCAGCCCCGCTGTGCACAGCAGCAGCCCCCACAAAGCCATAAACAGGAGTGCAATTAATCGGCGCTGGTTAAGGAAGGGGGAACGCGTGTTTGAGGGGTCCCTCAGCATCACCTGTTCCACCCACAGAAAGCATTCCGACCTTCACGCTTTCACAGAGAAGGACTTCAGTCCCCGTTCAACAGTATTTGCTGACCTCCCCCAACAAATGACAGGTCTCCACCTCCAGGTGAGGGCGCTGTGCATCGCTTCCTTCACCAGTTCTCCCCTTCTTCCTACAGAAATCACCCTTGGCAATGAAGCACCCAGATGAAAGGCTAGGAGGCTTGGACAGCCTTAGGAGCAGTGTGGTGCTATAGGAGAGGACAGGCGCTGCTCACTGACGTTTCGGGGGCCTGTTCTAAGGACAATTTTACTGAGGCGTGGCGAAAATAAGCACAAAGGTGGACTTTTGCTACGCTTCCGTTTTCCCTGGCTACCGGCACGGAAACTGGGGTTTGGATGGTCTGTTGTGGACGGGCCCTGAGCCCGCGACCTTCTCGAGCGAGCCCCGGAGGCAGACTTGCGACTATCCTCCAGGGGTCACAATTGGGTTACAAATTCCTCACAGCGCAGTGACTGAGCAGCCTGATTTGGAACCATTTATTCGAATCCTTCTTCATTAAGATTCAAATGGAATAAGTAAGGTAGAAATTGAACAGACACAGAAATTGTGCCTTGCTGCTCCTGTAGTCAGTAAACATTTACTCACTAAGCCCAGTCTGTGTGTTCTCTCTCTCTCTCTCTCTCGCTCTCTCTCTCTCCCTCACTCACAGTTGTTCTTCCAGTCCTTCCTGCTTGCTGTTTTAATGCATAATTAAGAAGGTCAGAATTAATGAAGCGGTGTGGAATAAAGTTCAAGGAATCCCCAGGCACTATTTATTCTATTAGATCTCAGGCATGAATGTCAGCCTGGCCGAGTAGCGGCGTAAGCAATGCGCTGGCTGCATCCCAGGCGCAATCCACCCAGGGAGACTCACCCGCACTGTCAAGTCATTCCGAAGCTCCTTCCCAGCGAAAATCACACGCAGCTGGTCAGCTGGAACCCCCTGTCGCTTAGCAACCACCTCCTTTAGCTGGAAGATGCTGGTATTGGAATCGACCTCCACTGGGAAACCATGGCTGGAGTTGAACCTGACAAACACTGACCAAGACATTGGGAGAGAGGGGAGAAAAGTGAGTATTACTCAAAGCTCTGACAGGGTAATAGCAACACTTTTGAACCAAGTTACCGCTCGCCCGCCATTCAATGAATGACATACATTTTCTTTCACTTATAACATAAAACTGAATGCAGTGGAGCAACGTTTGAAGAAAAACGGAGTTTCCCTGTGGGATTTCCTTTTCACACATTAGTCAGTGACCCTCAAACACAATCGCATGCTCCCTTTGACACCTGTCCTGGGAAACAAAGGGCTCAGGCAGAACACTTGGTAGATTGGAACTGTGAGACTCCAAGGAGTTTATGGAAGAGATTCAGCTCCAGCAGCTTGTATGAATGCCCACTCCCTCCATGGTGCCCCTCTTCATAAATATTGGAGGCGTTATGTTTGCACTCACAATATAGCGATAGAAACCATTCAAGCTGCATTACTGACTAGAGTGAAGACCCACCCGAGCCCTGGACATTGGGTGACCCTGCCAAAAGGCTCCACTAGATCTTATGGTGATACTTATTTGCCCTTTCTTTTGAAACTATGGACACCATCTTTCTTATTGGAGCCGCTACCCCCCTCACAACCAAGGCTGGGAGCTGCCGTCTCTGCAGCCTTCTCAACACGGCCGACTGCCATTCTAACTTGTCAATGTCGCCCACACAGGTCCTTTCCTGCCCATGCTTTCTGTCATTACTTCAGTCGATCTTTTCTAGATTCTTTCACTAGCCTCCCAACTGGAGTCGTGATACACTCTCTTCACTTCCAAAATGTCCTGCACCGTTCTGCAGAGTCAGCCGTATCAATCCAGAGCTCTGATCATGGCATAGCCCTCGAATCCTTTAAAGTGTCACCGTGTCTGCTGGGGAGAAAAACCCAAGGCCCCTCTCATCTGACACAAACCTATATCCCAGCAGCTTCTCTATCAGTCCCCACATGCGCACTGCTACACTGAATGCTCCCAGAACACTTCTGCACCCATGTCTTCTTCCCCTCTGCCTGTTGAAAGCCTGTTCACCACATGATCCATCTCAGACGTTCCTCCTCCAAGAGGCCTCTCACTATCAGCCCAGTCAAGACCGAGCCCATCTCTTGAGGGCCTCAGGGGGTTGAGCATGACCATCTTACACCATTTGCCCCATTCTGTTCTGGAGGCAGCAGAGCACAGAGATTACAAGGACACCCTCCAGAGTGGGAAGGACCCCTGCACCAGTCCCTGTAGGTCCCTTCACAGCGTAACAGGTGGGGTAAACGTCTTACCCCTATTGCTTTAACTCTCAGTTCCCTAATCGTCACAGTAAATAAGCCACAGAGGGTGTTCTGTGATGTGTTAAGTAATATTTATAGTGTTTATAACTATCACATAATTACCTTCAAAAATAATGAATGTTTGTATCTGACTTACGTGTTTTGGGTATATATTTCTCCTTCTTTAAAAGATTATAAACTCCTTAAGGCGAGCCATTATAGCTTATTTTCTGCTGCATGTCCTTTAAATGTAGCATTATCACGTACTAGTTGTCAATTCGAATATGAGATGGCCCACCGAATAATAATTATAATAAAATAATCATTACAATGCCAGTAATAATCGAACACTATGTGGCAGAAGCTGCACCTTACATGTGCTATTTTTAAGCTTTCCAATGATCTGGTAAGGTCAGTATTACTATCCTTACCTAATAGAATAGTAAATGGAGTCCTAGAGAATTCCAATCACTTTTCTAAGGACATCGGCAGCTTTGTAATGGAATCACAACTCAAATTCAGTTCAATCAAACTCTAAACTCCTTTCCATTTCTACTATAACAGGCTGCCTAAAATATTCTTCAAAGAAAAATCCACATTCCTTTTCCTTATGATAAAAAAGACAACAACAGCAAACAGGTTTTCCAACATAATTCAGGTATTTCCTATCCAGGTTAGCAGCAGAAAAATGGGATTAAAAAATAAAAGCTCTGATGAAGAGCTAAGAGCAAAGAATAATGAACAATGGTTATAAGACACAATAAAATGAAAATGATACCAAAATGAGAGCAGGCGCCACGGATGACACAACAAGAGCAAAAACCGGACACAGTTTACCCAGCACAGAAACACACTTAGGAAAGGGGTATGGACTGGAAATGATAGAAGTGTTCTAAAAAATAAAAAAAAAAATTTTTGAAAAAAAAATTACAGAGGAATAGGTGCTTTTGATAAACTTTTAAGTAGATGTCATGTGACACCACCGAAGTAGAGGAGGAGAAATAAATGTGTATTGGGAGCCCTTGGGGTATATTCCCAGCATCCTCAGGTCAGAGACCATAAGGCAACCCATTCATGAGATAAGATAGACAACGAAGGGGCAAGAAGGGACAAAACGTATGGTCCCAGTTCTACACGTGATTTTCTAGTAGCGTGAACAGATTTGTTTTTAAAGCAGAACGCCATAGACGGGGCTATGGGAAGGAACAGCTGGGGACTATACAAAAGTTACTAAAACTAAAAAAAGGAATCAAAATTCCAGGCTGTACTGAGTTGATGATTTTTCGCCAGGGGTTCCAATTATGGAGATTCCATCTTAAGGACAAGAATTATAAAAATAAGCAAACAAGCCAAACTAAAGGGAAAGAGAGCTACAAAAAACATTCTAGGGAATTCTGTACCACAATTCAAATCATTAGTAGCCAAAGGCCTTTTTCATTCTGTTTAAGTAGAAAAATTAAAGTTTTTTAACTTAAGTTCAGTTTGGATAAATCATGTCAATACCTTAGAAATGAATACCTTTGAGAAGCAGTTCAGATATACAGTATGGATTGACAATGGAAAAACTGATCAAATGCACAGCAGGTATTAGGCAAACTAAAATATGGTCATGGATAAGAACAAACATTTTCAAGTGACCAGACCATCAATAATCAAGTGCCATTATGTGGAAAATGACCAGTGCTTAGTGGTAGTAGCGTATTTTGTGGTGGGTCTCTATCTTCTGGCACATGTGAGAAATGTGTCATGTCCCATCGGTTCTGGTCCTGTAACTCCAAGATTCCCAAAAGAGAGGAGCAGAGGAATGCACCCAACCCTCTCCCTCTACTACCTCTTGAAAAGTCACAGGAAGTAGAGTATCTTTAGAGCCAGGAAAAGAGAAATTGGAATCCGTTGTGCCACTTGTTAATTTTATGACTTAGGACAAACTACCTGGTCACCTTTTCTTAGCTTCCTTATCTGCTGAATGTGCACAACTTTAAATGCCCCATTACAAAAGATTTGTTGTGATTATGGATGCATCAGGAAATTCTGGGAAGAGTCATTTGGTACACATTCTGTACTCTTAGTACAGGGAAAGTTTGTACTCCAAAAAACAGTTCCCTAATTTTAGTCACCTAGAAGAGGTAGTGCTAATTAAAGTAGCACCCATCCTTTATATTATAACTAAGATATATTAAATGGGATATGGGTAAATGATAAATAAAGTAGCCTGTTTTTCTGGTTTCTGCTCTTCTTCATGATGGACAGAAAAATCCCAGGAACAAAGAGACCAGGATAAAGAATTTAGCATGTCTCCTTTTCTGAGATTTTAATTATAAATTAAAAGTTTGGGAATGTATTGTTTTAATGACACCTATAATAGAATCAAATAGATACTATACCAATTAATATTATCAATAATGTTAATAATGGTAATAAACAACAATAAATACCATAATGCCCTGCTAAGAAAAAGATAATGAGACACATCCACACTCATTTTGATGCCATTCCTAACCAGTGTTCAGAAGATCCAGATTGTAAGAAAGTAACTGAGAAGAAAAAGGGGAAGAAGTCATTGGGTGATGGGTGCTTATGTTTCTCTCAAGGCTATTCTCTTTGCCTGGCCTGACTGGGGGGGGGGGGGTAGAAATACTTGAGTTACAACTATAGTAGTTTCATATCATTCATCATTCCTAAATCCGTCCAAAGATGATGGTCCTTATAGGATCCGGACTGCCTTGAAAGCAGCCATTCTATTTCCCGCACGGAGAGCAGTCATGGAATTTAGGTGGGGTGAGCCACTCTCTCCCTCGAGTCCAGAGTGGACTCTTATTAATCATCATAACCTCATCCTCCTTGTCACAGCAATAGGCTCAAGGATGGGCACAAACCAGTCAGTGCCTGGCTTTCCCTTAGTCACGGTGATGGATTCCCTGGAGATCTCAGAAGGGGTGATCTAAGGTGGACAAATCAAAGAACAATCCAGATTTGTCAAAGGCTTGGCTTAGATGGCATGGAACATCAAGTGAGGCCCAGACATTTCTGTGGGGGAATCAAATAAAAACAGAAGCCAAGATAGATCATTGTTATCAGCATAAAAATAGGCTCAGTGCTTTTGGGGTTAAGACAATTCTTCCTCAAGAAAGAATGCCCTAAGCTCTGCAGGATGTTCATCTCCAGCTGCAGTCTGGTAAACACCAGGAGCACCCCCTGGCAACTGGGTTGATGAGGAAGTACCCCTACGTATCTCTAACTACCCTTTGGGGAGGTAGTTTCTTCTTTACCTTTGAGAAATACCACTAAGACTAGAATCTCCTATTGTAAACAGACAGACAAACTTTGTCCTCATATTCCCCTCCAGGCATTGTCCCACTTCTCTGCACAGAAAACCTTATTGTAGATTTCTTATAGTCCTGCTCTCCACTGATTTACTGTGCATCCACTCTTGAAGACTACTCCTGGTAAAGCAATAACCTCCATATTCCTAATTCAATGGTTCCATTTCTATTCTTCTCATATTAGACCATTCAGAATTATTCAGCAGACTCTTGTTCTTATAACTGCTACTGCACCATCCTGGCTTCTCCCTACAACACAGGACATGCTTTCTTAGCTTCATCTACTGGGTTCTCTTCTTGTGTTGGACTTACTGATTTTAGAGTGCCCAAGGGTCTACTTAGATTCTCTTCTTTCGTATCTGAGTGTTCTCCCAGGGTTGTATTATCCAAGCTGCATGCAACATAATTAATGTGCAATTCAATGTATTTTCATAGGAAATGTTCACTCAACATGATTTTTACTTTATATTCTTCTTTTAAAATCCAACTCTCCCACAACCTCAGCCCATGCCCAGAACAATGTGAGTCCATGGAGTTATCTACTTCTTAGGACCAATTCCTACATTCCTCATGCTATAAAGCTATATAAAGTTTCATGTGGAGTTTAATGCAGATATAACAAGTATGACAACTACAGCATAAAGAATGGGGGAATGGATACGGACCTATTAGGTTGTAAGCCTTCTACATTTTGGGAGTAAAGTGGTGTAATATCAACAATAAACAGATTGTAAAAAATTTAGAATATACATTATAATTCTTAGAGTAAAAATCAAAGTGAATAAAAATGTTGAGTTAAAAAGTACATAAAAATTACCATGGTATTCTAAAAAATACTGCATCTCCAGAAAGGCAGGAAAAGAGAAACAGAGGAATAAAAACAGAGGAACAAATAGAAAAAATAAAATGAAATGGTAGAACCAAATTCAACCATATCAATAATTACATTAAGTTTTAATGGAATAAACACTCCAATTAAAAGGCAGAGACTTGGGGCGTCTGGGTGGCTCAGTTGTTAAGCATCTGCCTTCGGCTCAGGTCATGATCCCAGAGTTCTGGGATTGAGCCCCACATAGGGTTCCCTGCTCAGCGGGGAGTCTGCTTCTTCCTCGCCCTCTGCCCCCCCCCTCCATTTGTGCTTTCTCTCTCACTTGCTCTCTCTCAAATAAATATTTTTTTTTAAAAAGGCAAAGACTCAGAATGGATAGAACAAAATAGCTCCAAATATACACAGTCTACAAAAGCTCCATTTTCAATAGAAAGATACAAATAGTTTGAAAGTAAATGAACAACAACAACAACAAAAAAGCTAAGCAAAATAATTATAAGAAGGCAGGAATGGCAATATTAATATCACATAGATTCAAAGACAAAATTATTATGAAAACTAAAGATGTATCAGACTATGTTGTGATCACCTGAGACAGAAAGAAGGCCAAAAATCACACTCTGTGCTCACCTATTCCTTCCCATCTTTGAATGGGGAGAGGTGACATGTACCTCATTTAACCAGACTTGAAGTGTGCAGGTCTCCCTCTGCTCCCAGACTCCAAGGATAGACAGACAGGAGGGTGAGCCCTTCCTACCCTTCTGAGTGGGTGAGAGACCAGGAGGCTGATCCAATAGCAACTGACAAAGATGTCACACACGGCCTTGAGGCAACCACTATGATTCTTTGACAAAGGAGTACCCACTGGATTTCCTATAGGTCCTTTCTCTCTCTCTCTCTTCCCCCTGCCACACAGTTTTCTTCATTGATTAGTTATACCATTTTCTTCTTTAATTATTTAGCAGAAGTCATGGTATGGGAGGTGGAGAATTGGAGGTAGGAAAAACGCAATTAAGAGTCTGTATAACAAGGTGCGCGTCTTATGGCTAAGACCATGGACCATGGAACCACCCGCCAGGATTCAAAGCCTAGGTCTGACCCTAACTGACTGTGTAACCAAGTCAACAGTTTCTGAACTTCAGTTTGTTCTCTATAACATAAGAGATAATAATAGTGCCTGCCTCATAAATTTGTTGTGAGAATTAAATGAACTGATATATGGAATGTAGAAAAGAGCCTAGTATACTATAAGTCTCAACAATTATTAGCTCTTACCTAAGGCCCAGTATATGGCTTAAAATTGTGGTTACTATGTCAATTGGATGATATTAATATTTTGGGTTACCAAAAAATCTACCTTTTATTCTCTTTCAGTAAGAAAGGTTTTTCAGATAGAGTTCTATTTCACTATGCTTTGTGGTCCACTGTAATTCATCTAAAGTGACTTTAGGATACAGATGATATCTTCTGTTTAGACAGCACTCTCAGTTTTCAAAATGCTTTTACAGACATTATCCCAGTTAATCTTCACAATAGCTCTGAAAGATAATTGGGGCAGCATTTACTATTCCTACTTTTAAAATGAATAGACAGATATACGAGAAGGCAAAGTGGTTTACCCAAAATTTATAAGGAAAAAAGCAGGAACTAGAACCTGTGTCCTGAACCTCGATCCTTTAGGTCAGTGACTTCCACAGTGGGCTATATACTACCCTGAGGGTCTAAGAGGGTACTCCTTCCACATCCTATTCCTCACATACCTTCCTGAAAACTGACATGTCTAAAAACATGTTAATGGCTGAGGCATCATAATAATCTTTTGTCCCACCTTTTCTTCAAAATCAACATAGTCTCACTTTACCAAAGAAATGTGTATCATGCACCCTTCCCAAGTTCACTCTGGTACATCACCACAGGGCATCAGAAAAGGACAAATGGAATTACTGGTGACTGAGAGGCCTCTTTTAACCCTAGGAGAGGTTCACTTCCTACACAGCAGGGCAAGGGTTGACACCAGAAGCAGGGTACTTTTACCCATGTGAGGCTATGCAACATGGGTTGTATTGAGTGGTTAAGAATTCAGATACACAGTAAAGAGGGATAAGAGGAATGACAATGTTTTTCATTTAACTGTCCCAGCTCTTCTACTTCCTCAGTATTGCCAAAGAAGTAATTCTTCCTCAGGGAAAGTCTCAGAATAACAGAGTTAAGATAGTTCTTCATAACATGGAAGGTGGGAGTGCCTTTATTCCATTTAGGAAATGAACTGCTGTCAAAGTTTCATTCCTTACCTAACCACCCACCCTTCTATCTATCTATACATTCATCCATCCATCCATCCATCCATCCATCCATCCATCCATCTACCCACCCACCCACCCACCCAGTCACTCAGCCAGCTAGACAGCTAGTTAGACAACCAGACAGCCACACACCCATTGCAGAGTAAGAATTCGATTATAACAAAATGGTGTGTGGGCCCATTGTGGTTCTGACAAACTAATTCTTAGTGGCTGACTATTTGATAAAGAAGGCTAGTTTTACTAAACATGTCAAAAGGCAAGTGTTTCCATAAATAGAATAACTTATACACAGCTCCAAGGCTTTGATAAAAACATATTTAAAGTAAGATAAAAACATTTACTCATAAATACTGCATTGGCAAAGCTGTATTGAAATTAATATTTTAATTTTCCCAACATTTTGTAAATTTATCAGACTGAACAAAATACCTGTAAATGAAAGAATGACATTTAAATTAATGAGTTAAAAAAATCTTCGTATAATCTATTTGATACTCTTCCCAGAAACTGAAAAAGTGAGTAACTACATGATTATTATCCCAGTAAGTATGTAATTGCAAAATTCTTTGCTTTCAACAAAATTAAAGATGGACTCAGTTGGGTCATAAACTGATAAATCACTGAAATAACTGTAATAAAGGGTTACTAAGTATCTTTCTCATATTATAATTTTGAATGAATTAAAAAATGAAGTAATATTTTTATAATGAAATTCCTTCTATTCCCATATGCTTATTTATTAGAACAACTATAAAAATAAAAAGAATGATGCTGAACCTACTTCATTCTAGCAATAAGTAAAATTCATGCACACATACATGTTATGAGTTAGAAAAATAACCCAATCCACCTAATTAAGAGATGAATTTCCAATATAATTTTGTTTAATAATTACTTGTCAAAAACAGCAAGAAATTATTAATCCAAATTATACTTATACCATTTATAATGTTTATACTGAAAAAATAGTATGATATCACAATCCAGTAGAAATTGCTAACATCAGGCTTTATGATACCAGGTAATTTAAAAATACATCTTAAATTCCTTCCTTTTATTTTTTTTTAATTTTTTTTTATTTTTATTTTTATTCCAGTTATTTAACATACAGTATTAAATGGGTTTCAGGTGTACAATATAGTGATTCAACATTTCCATACATCACCTGCTGCTCATAAGGACAAGTGCACTCCTTAAGCCCCATCACCTATTTACCCTTCCCTCCACTTCCTTTCCCTCTGGTAACCATCAGTTTGTTCTCTATAGTTAACAGGCTGTGTCTCAGTTTGTCTCTCTCTCTTTTTCTCCCCTATGCTCATTAGTTTTCTTTCCTAAATCCCACATACAATTGAGATCACATGGTTATTTGTCTTTCTCGGACTTATTTCACCTAGCATTATACTCTCTAGCTCTATCCATGTCCTTGCAAATGGCAAGATTTCACTCTTTGTTATGGCTGAATAATATTCCATTATATATAATACATGCCACATCTCCTTTATCCATTCATCAATCCATGGACATTTGATACCTTCCTTCCATATTGTGGCTATTGTAAATAATGCTGCAATAAACATAGGGTTACATGTAACCCTTTAAATTAGTGTTTTTGCATTCTTTGGGTAAATACCCAGTAGTGAAATCCCTGGATTGCATAGTAGTTCTATTTTTAACTTTTTAGGGAAACTCTATACTGTCTTCCATAGTTGCTGCACCAGTTTGCATTCCCCCCAACAGTGCAAGAGAGTTCCTTTTTACGCACATCTTTGCCAATACCTGTTGTTTCTTGTGTTGTTGATTTTAGCCATTCTGACAGGTGTGACATGATACTGCATTGTAGTTTTGATTTGCATTTCCCTGATGGCACGTGATGATGAGCATCTTTTCATTTGTCTGTTAGTCATCTGGATGTCTTCTCCGGAAAAATGTCTGTTCGTGTCTTCTGCCCATTTTTTAGTTGGATTATTTGTGTTCGGGTGTTGAGTTTTATAAGTTCTTCACATATTTTGTATACTAACCCTTCACTGGATATGTCATTTGCAAGTATCTTCTCCCATTCTGTAGACTGCCACTTAGTTGTGTTCATTGTTTTCCTTTGCTGTGCAGAAGCTGTTTATTTTGATGAAGTCCCAATACTTCATTTTTGCTTTTGTTTCCCTTGCCTCAGCAGACATATCTAGTAAGAAGTTGTATGGCCAGTGTCAAAGAAGTTATTGCCTGTGTTCTCTTCTAGGATTTTTATGGTTTCATGTCTCACAATTAGGTCTTTCACCCATTTTTTTTTTTTTTTTAAGATTTTATTTATTTATTTGACACAGAGAGAGATAGTGAGAGCAGGAACACAAGCAGGGGGAGTGGGAGAGGGAGAAGCAGGCTTCCTGCTGAGCAGGGAGCCTGATGCGGGGCTCGATCCCAGGACCCTGGGATCATGACCTGAGCTGAAGGCAGACGCTTAACGACTGAGCCACTCAGGTGCCCCTCTTTTATCCATTTTGAATTAATTTTTCTGTATGGTGTAAGAAAGTGGTCCAGTTTCACTCTTCTGCATGTGGCTGTCCAGTTTTCCCAACACCATTTGTTGAAGAGACTGTCTTCTTTCCACTGGATATTCTTTCCTGATTTGTTGAATATTAATTGACCATAGGATCTTGTTTTTTTTATTGTTGTTGTTTTTATTTTTTATCCATTCTGTCAATACTATGTCTTTGATTGGAGCATTTAATCCATTTACATTCAAAGTAATTATTGATGGATACATATTTATTGTCATCTTATTACTTGTTTTGTGGTTTTTTTCTGAAGACTTTATCTGATCCTTTCTTGCCTTTCTCTCTTTCATGGTTTGCTGGGTTTTTTTGAGTGATATATTTGGATTTCTTTCTCTTTATTTTTTATTAGTGGTTTTTGAAATTCAGCTCCTCTTGCTTTCCAATCCAACTGCTATGGAGATTCATTTTTCCTGTGTGCTTTCCTCTGTGATAGTCTGTCTCTTGTCCTTCTCTGCGACCGCAGCTCCCTCCCCACCACAGCAGCCATGATCCATTTCTCTCCCAAACCACATCTCCACACTTCCTATCTCTTCAGTGTGGACTCTTCTCTACCTTTAGTTGTGGAATTTGTCCTGCCAGTCTTCAGGTCAGTTTCTGGGACATTTAGGATGATTTGATAGTTATGTATTGTATTCATGGGATGAGGGGAGCCTACTCTGCTGCCATCTTCCCTGGTCTCTCTCTTAAATTTCAATTTTTTGTACATGTTTTTCTAGCAGATATGTATTTCATGTGATGCATAAATATTTTTAAGTCCATTTTTGTTATTTATGGTAGTTATGTAATAGAAAATTACCACAAACACCAAATTCACAAAAACTGAGCCATTTTGTTCCCAGAAGAAATACAAAGTTGGGTTCCTGTGAACCTCTGGTCACAACGCTTTCATGAACCAATCAATATATAACCTCGTTTTATGTGTCTGTTTAAAGATATCTTATTTAATATATGTAGTTGATCTATTAACACTTAACTCATAGCAAACAGCAATCCAAACTCATGCCTGAACAAAGCTGCACATGTATTTTCCCCATTAGGCACATCACAGCCTTCTTGTGCTTAGGAATATTAGCCCGCACTTCAGCACTACACTTGGTGATCATTTAAAACAATGAAATCACCAACAAAATACACAAAAATGCAGAAACATGGCACTTAATAGAGCACAATAAGGACATCTGTTTACAGTATGAGAGTTGAAACAAGAAAGCAGAGAGGCACCTTCCTCAGCCCCAGCTGGGAATCTGCCCATGGAGTGTCTCAAATTTCTCACAAGTCTATGCATGTCTGTAAATGACCAGAAGTGCCACAAATATTGATTTTGGGCTTACAAATATATTGTAATGTGTAGATAAATTAAATACAGAATCCATGCCTAAGAAGGACTGACTGTATTACATTAAGATCAAGTTCTGGGGGGAAATGAAATAGGAAACAAGTTTGAAAAAATATATATGTAAAATTTCTGACTATTAAAAATATGCTTCTTCATGTATTATTAAAATGATGATAGTAAAGAACAAATCATTATAGTTTTAATATACTACTAGACACATTAAAAATGCAACTGTTGTATCATTTAAGCCTTAATATTAATAATATGACAATACTGCAACTATTTAAATCTGTAATAAAATTTTTATATCAACTTAAAAATGTGCAAGAAGGTACATGGTTTTTCAAAATAAATAGTTTTATGCTATATATGAGCAAAAGAATTTGAATATTATTAACTCCAATATAAACGGAGGCTAAAGTCACAATGAAACCAATTAATACAAAGAAATCAAAACTACACAAACTACGAAATGAATGTCATCTTGATTTAGAGTCAATTGTGAAACTAAACAGACTTTCAGTGCTTCAGACACAAACTCTAGAGATCACACCATCCTGAGGTTCAAGGGTTTGTTTCTTTGCTTGCTTAACTGCAGGTGAAATATGTACCTCACGTAATTTTTTTGTTCTTTTGTATAGAAACAATTTCAAACAATTTTGCATGTCTCAGTTGCCTCAATCAAAAAGAGGTTTATAAACATATCTAAAAAACAAAGGAACAACAACAACAAAAACAGTTCCTCAGATAGAAGTACCATTTTAAGGAAAAGCTATGATTATATAAATATAGTCTGATGTTAAGTATTAACAATTTATATCTTTCTCTCCCAGAGATGGGACAGTTTGTTAGATGTGTAAATAAAATGAATTAGCCTTGGTTGGGTTTTTGCTTTGTTTTGTTTTTTGTTTTTTGGGTTTTTTGGGGGGGCAACTTATAGAATATACCTCTAATTTTTTTTCCTATAAATTTTCCATGTGATACTAAGGTAAATTTATTTTTCACTAGTTCTTAAGTTCAAGAAAATGAATATAATTAAATTTTTGTATCGAGTAAAGAAAGGAAGAAGTAAATGTTTTCATTGTAATCTACCATCAAATGTTGATTCGTGCATTAAAAATATTTAAGCTGATATATTCCAAAGCCAGCACCATACTAATGTTGAGTTATATACAAGAAACATCTGGAAGAGCCTGGCACACAAACACTCACTAAATGACAACAGTAATATTAGTATAAGAAATCCACACCCTGATATTTTCTATTGACTTGGCATAAATCATAACTAATGGTTAAAACAAAAATGGTCAGTCAACAAACTGAAGTCTTTGTCCCATAGACCTAAACTTACACTAGAATTTTACCCCTAAAATTTAAATACAAAATTCCATTTTCAAATGTATTTGCTAACTTTCCAGTGAAAATTTAAACCAGTGGCACGTACCACTCAACATGTACCACTACAGAGTCTATATTCAAATAGAGGCTCTCAAACCAGACACATGGGTGAAATCTCTTCTCTACTTTCTTTTTTTTTTTAAGATTTTATTTATTTATTTGACAGAGAGAGACACAGCAAGAGCAGGAACACAAGCAGGGGGGAGTGGGAGAGGGAGAAGCAGGCTTCCTGCGGAGCAGAGAGCCCGATGTGGGGCTCGATCCCAGGACCCTGGGATCATGACCTGAGCCGAAGGCAGACGCTTAACGACTGAGCCACCCAGGTACCCTCTGCTCTACTTTCTTGATGTGCTACTTAACCTTCCTATACTTTAATATCATCAAAAGTAAGAATAATATTCATACCCCCCCATTTTATAGGGTCATTACAATTAGGATTAGATGGCTAACTACATGAAAAAATTCTTAGACTGATGGATAGTATATTGCAAGCACTGAGTAAATGTTAGCAGTTATTATTAACAATAAAAATTAACCACATTTTCCAAAATAAATTGGAAAAGAACTCTCTGACAGTCATCAAAACTATCTTACATTCTTAAGCTCCACTTGGAAATATTTGTTAAAATCTCTTTCTTTTTTTTAAGATTTTATTTATTTATTTGACAGAGAGAGAGAGAGCACAAGCAGGGGGAGTGGCAGGTAGAGGGAGAGGGAGAAGCAGGCTCCCCGCTGAGCAGGGAGACCGATGCGGGGCTCGATCCCAGGACCCTGGGATCATGACCTGAGCCAAAGGCAGACGCTTAACCAACTGAGCCACCCAGGTGCCCCTTAAAATCTCTTAAAATCTCTACAGATGTGGGGAAATTTGCAGTCTCATACATTGCTGGTGCAAATGTAAAATGGTGCAGCCACTTTGGAAAATAGTTTGGCAGTTTCTCAAACAATTAAACACAAAGTTACCACATGACCTAGAAATTCTACTCCCAGGTATATACCCAAGAGAAATGCAAACATATGTCCATGTTAAAACCAGTGCATGAATGTTCATATCAGCCTAACTATTAATAGCCAAAAGGTGGCTTGATAGATATATGCATACATGTGATATCTACATACAATGAAATATTTTGTGGTAATTAAAAAGGGATGAAGTACTGATTCACACTACAGTGTGAATGAAACAAATGTTAAGTAAAAGAAGCCAGTTACAAAAGACAACAAATTGCATTATTCCATTCACATTAAGTGTCCAGAATAGGCAAATCTATAGACACAGAAAGTATATTAGTGACCAGCGAGGGTGGCGGTGGTAAGTGTTCGGAGAGAAATGTGAGTTACTGCGAAAGGGCAGGGAGTTTCTCTTGGGGGGTGATAAAAATCTTCTAAAATTGATTGTGGTGATGGTTACACAAGTCTGTGGATATACTAAAAACAACTGAATTAAATGGGTGAATTTTATACTATCTGAATACTGTAAGCTGTCTCCCCCAACACCTTTCAAAAAACCTCTATATCCACCATTTACTAAAGTACTTGGCAAAGACAGTTACTTAGTACTTCTGAAATAAGCAAATAAAATGAATGTGTGTGCATTTTATTTTCAATGGCTTTCTTTACTATTTTTATCCATTATAGAAGCCTGGAATTATGGGAAGAAACTTAAGAAATTTGTAAACATCCCTTTTGCATTTAGTTGTTTGTTTTTAGACTGTGGTCAAGTTTTGTGGTTAAATATCCCACAGTTGCTGTACCTAGAAGTGCTTTAAGGACCTAGAATAGTGGTAATGTGTGAAAAAAAAAGGAGACATATATTTCAACATTTAATATAGAAAATCTAATTTGCTCAAATTACTCATACTGTTCTAATTTCCATATGCTCTAAAGTAAGTATGAATAAGATTTAGACCAAACTGCTAGTGACATTAAAATTCATTCATTCATACTTTCAACAAATATTTACTGAATAAGTAACTATGTGCTACGCACAGTGCTAGAAACTGATGTTACAAAAATGAATAACACAGCCTGGGGCAAAGATGTTAAAACAGAATTATGCATTACAATGTGATATGTTATATTAGGGTTAGTATCATGCGCAATCTACTGAATACTCTGAGAACAGAGAAGAGGGAGTGACTAGAGGCTGGAGGCGTTTACAAATATTTCAGATACAGGGGCGCCTGGGTGGCTCAGTGGGTTCAGCGCCTGCCTTCGGCTCAGGTCATGATCCCAGAATCCTGGGATCGAGCCCCGCATCGGGCTCCGTGCTCAGCGGGAAGCCTGCTTCTCCCTCTCCCTCTGCCTGCGTGCCTACTTGTAATCTCTCTCTCTCTCTCTGTCAAATAAATAAATAAATATCTTTAAAAAAAACAAATATTTCAGACATAAAGGAAAATTTATGAAAAGGTACAGAAAAATAAGTGAGGGATTTCCAGGTGACGATTTTTTTTTTCGCAATAAATAAAAGTCACAGTTTAATAATTACTCTTTTAGGAAAAAAACAAGATGTTTTCATTAGTCACAAGGATACCACTACTATAGGATGATAGATTTGGAGTAATGAGCAGATAGCAGTAGGAGTCTCAAATAATTTTGAGAACTCTGGAGGTATTCCTTGGAAGTTTTAACAGGCTAAGTTTTTTATTGCACAAAAGGACAAAGTACATAACTCATCTTTCACTATTCAGACAACATGTCAACTAAGCAAAAATATCCTGGATATCACACATTTCAAAAGAAAAGTGTCAAAATATCTACATGTTTATATTCTGAATTGTATGATATTCTGAAACTTGTTTCATGATTATGAACTGCACACCTGAGGCCAACATTTGGTTTACAAATGTGTCCTGTTAATTAAATTGGGCACCAAATGTATGATTGTACATGGTTTCTCACAAAGGCATCTCTAGTTCAACTATGTACACTGATGTAATTATCACAAACATCCGGCCAGTTTCATTGCAACTTGACTTTTTTTTGCCATATCATACCGTATTTATTAAATGATTCAAATTTTAACTGCACTTTTAACACTGGAAGCCAAACATATATTGCAGAAATCTACGGTCATCTATAAAGTTCAGGAGACTTTCTGGAATGGTAAAATGAATACAAACTTTAATGAAAATGTCAATTTTAATCTAAGCAATCACAGTAAAAAAATGAAATGGTTAAGGATAGCACATTTTGAAAGTTGAAAAAAAAAAGGAGAACAGAAAATACTGGTTTTTTTGGTGTGATGTTGACATTGGAATAGCTGTATAAAGTTGGTTGCATGTTAATTTTTTTTTCCTTCTTTCTTCTTTTTTTTTTTTTTTAAATTAAAAAAGCAAGTGATGTGATGAGCACTAGGTGTTATAGGCAGCTAATGAATCATTGAACATTATGTCAAAAATTAATGATATACTATAGATTGGCTAATTGAATTTCAATAAAAAAAGGAACATAACATAAAAAAAAAAGGAACATATAATACTATAATATTCAAAACCAGGTGAAGCAAGTGGTTTTCAATACAACTTGACTTTTATGACAAAACTGTGTGTGTGTGTATCTGGACACACACACACACAAACACACACATAGCCTCCTCTAATATAAGCTTTAAAGGTTAAGAAGCTAATGTGTCTCCTGCCTTCTCATCATACACTGTTCTGAAGGTTCATCTGTAACAAGATTTTAAGACTGAATGAAAATAGCTTAGGTCCATCATATAGTTTTAAGGCTAAACACCTAAAGTTCAAGATCAGGAGTCAAATAAAAACTCTTTATTTAGTCTGGTAAGTTTAAGACTACCTTTGAACATGTTAGTACTTGCTTTGATAGTCTTTAAGAGTTTGTATTAAATCACTTTATCTCCATTATAAATTGCTCCTAACCTATTTCAAATGACTGCTCTTCAGGAAAATACAACAAGCATTATGGTAAGGATTATTCGAAAAGGTTTTCTGTTAAATCATTGTAATTTTAACATTGTACAATAAAAAAAAAAGAATTTAACTCAAATATTTCTGTTTGGAGATCATTCTCCACTGGATCTTCAGTGTTTCTGCAATCTTGCCTCACTACCCTCTGGGCTGGACTATCTTTTCATGGACATTTGTAACGTAAACATCCGTGGAAGACACAGAGAGTATCTCTTTCTGGAGCAAAGAGTAGGTATGTGTACTGTGTGATCTGAGTTCCCTCAACTCTGGGTTCTGGTCCTTGAACTCCACCCACTGTGTACGCAGGTGTCATGTGGCCCTATTCCCACTGTGCTGTGGGGACGGGACTGGGGGACGCTGGTAATGTGGTTACTACTGTTGCTGTGAGCAATCATCCTTTTCCCTGACTCGGAGTCTCACGTCTTCTACCAGCTTCCATGAAACTGTGGCACCCTAACTTGCGAGCTTTCAAGGAGGGTGAAATCTTCCAGCCCTCATAGCTCTCAACACTGCCTATCATTCCCTTGTCTTAGGCATTACGTTCTTGCTCTCTGGAGTGTTCTTCGTTTTTATTTTTTGGCACTCCATAAAGCACATTTAGAAAATAAAATAAAAATAAATTCTGGGCTGAAATTAAATACAACTCTTTATTTTAATCCAGGACTTACCTACCTTTTTTGAGATGCGAACATGAGGTAATGTTTAAGCTTTGAAAATGCTTCTATTGACAAGTACTTTGAACAGAAAAGATTTTAACAATCCTGGTGTCGTACATGCCAACTTAGAAAAATGAAATCGTTGTTTGCCTTTTCACTTTGAACACCTGCTAATATTAATTCAGAAGGTTGCTACTTGTTTTTTCACTTTAAATCTTTCTAATCCAGACTGAATGTATCTCTGTAAATGGGAATCAGGGACCCAATATTATATGCATATATTTATACACTGAATAGCTAAATAAAAACAAAAAAAAAACCCTAAAAGTTACAAAAAATCTGCAAATCAGTAGGAGTGAAATGACAAATGACTTCATTCACCTGTTCCAGGATTTTAATCATTTATCATAAAATGTGTATGTTCTTAAGGAAAAACTCAACTTTTGATTTTAAAAATATAGACATTTGCCCCAAATAATATAGCACTCAGGCGTCTAAGCACAGAAAACTTCAAAGTCACAAATTAGAAATTTATGTACAAATGAGTGTTATAAAAGTTCCCCCCAACCCTTCTTAATAAATGTTAACATCTTTGTGGCTCCAGTAAACACAACGAGGAAATCAAAAGGTGAGTCTTTGAGCCAATGTTCTCACGGCTGCTTCTGTGTGCTGAGGCATGCAGGGGCCCACACATTGACCACAGTTCTCCATCTGTGTAATATGCCCATATTCTGTGTACTCTCACCCCCATCGAGAGGATGCTTGCCTAAACACTCCCAGAGCTTGTGAAAATCCTCCCCAAAGATTACTGTATCATAGGGTTCTCTGCATATTAAGCGATCTTCCCAGATACCACTTCTATAAATGTAGTAAAGAAAAACCAGTGGAGTTGTCAGATCATCTCTGTCCAAGCTTCCATGCAAATCCAAGAAGTGGGCTAGCTTTCTTCTAGCATCTAGTCCTTCTTTGACACCATTACATTTATTACCTGATTTTTGTTGCTATTTAAAGAATTACTGTTTCCCTTCAGTTTTGGATCCCCAAACACTTTGGGGATGACCTAGAAGGTGAATTTCAAGGTTTAGCAAATTGTTTCTTCTTATGAAAGGTTCATCTGCCATAAGAGCAATTCTACACCTCCCTCTGAAGGAGGTTTCCAGAAATTTTATTATGCTTTTCATTGCATTACAACAATATGAGTTCACACTGTTAATTCACAAAAACTTCTGATTTTCTTGCAGAATTAAAACACATTGATCTCTTTTTAATTGAAATTTAATACATTTACTATGGAACTCACCCTTTTAAAGTGTACAGTTTAGTTTTTAGTATATTTACAGAGTTGTACAACTGCTCTAATTGTTCACCAGTATCTTGTTCCAAAATATTTTTGTTATCCTCCCCAAATAATCCCCCACCCACTAGTAGCCACTCCCCATTCTCTCCTTCCCCCAGCCCTCAACAATTATGAATCTATTTTCTCTCTCTCTAGATTTGTCTATTCTAGGCTTTTCACAAAAGTGGATTCATACAATATGTGGCCTTTGGGGTCTGGCTTCTTCCACTTAGCATAATGTTTTCAAGATTCATCCATGTTGTACTATGTGTTGGTACCTCATTACTTTTTTAATTGAAATATATTTGACACATAAATTTCCGTTACTATTAACGGCTGGATAATATTACACTGTACAGATATACCACAGGTACCATTTATCACCTGATGGACATTTGGGTTGTTTCTACTTTTTTGGCTACTATAAGCAGTGTTGCTATGAACACTGTATATGCAAGTTTTCATGTGGCTTGTTGTTTTCCTTTTTTTTTTTTTTTTTGGATTGTTTTCATTTTTCTTAGGTGCATACCATTAGGATCATATGATAACACTATGTTTGACTTTTTGAGAATCACCAAATCTTGACTGGTCACCAATGAGCTGCAGAAGTGTAGTTTCATACAATATTGATAAAGCAAGGTTTTTTTCAAACTAGCAACCTCAAGACAATTCACTTGCACTTCCATGATGCAGACTCATTTTAAGTTAAGTGTCGAATTAGCTCCTACAATTTTTGGAGGTAAGGTTGCTACTTTGCTTTTGGTGTCAAACTCAAAAAATCATCACCGAGACCTATGTCAAGGAGCTTAATGCCTATGTTTTCTTCTAGGAGTTACACGGTATCAGGTCTTACACTCAAGTCTTTAATCGAGATTTGGCTCAGGGAAAGTCCTGAACATTCTACGGGAATGACTTTGGATTAAGAATTCAGTCATGGTTGGGGCGCCTGGGTGGCTCAGTCATTGGGCGTCTGCCTTCGGCTCAGGTCATGATCCCAGGGTCCTGGGATCGAGTCCTGCCTCGGGCTCCCTGCTCAGCGGGAAGCCTGCTTCTCCCTCTCCCACTCCCCCTGCTTGTGTCTCCTCTCTTGCTCTCTCTCTCTCTGTCAAATAAATAAATAAAATATTAAAAAAAAAAAAAAAGAATTCAGTCATGGCACCTAAAATTACGACAAAGTGATATGTCAATTACATCTCAAAAAATAATAATTCAGTCTGGTGCATGTGGCATCATATGATGAGTGTCAATTCCGTAGCTGTAAAAAAGCAGACTACATAACACAAAACAGGTGAAAATCCATCTTTAAAAGAGAGGGGGAAGCAGCTGGTAAAATTTCAAGTGGAAATATAAACACCATGTTTACGGAGAAGAAGCAAAAATCACTATACCAGTGTGAGAAGGCATGCCTCTGCATATCCCTCAACGGCTCTAAAGTAAATAAATAAATAAATAAATAGAGAGAGAGAGAGAGAGAGAGAGAGAGAGAGATAAAGTCTGTCCTTCAGCACAGGGCAACAGTAAAACAGAGTGTTCTTAAGACAACATATGTATGCAAATACTACCAATGATAGTCTGGGGCTTGATGGCTATCATGGGTTGGGATTTACTGAAACAGCTATAAAGGAGCTGAACCTCACAACAAGTTAAAAATAATTCTGAAGGTAAAGGCACTAAAATAACCCTGTCTATGATCAGACTTGCTCCTTCTGCAACCTGGATATGTGAAGGTCAATGAGATTACAGAGGACTTTGTTTTCTTTCCCTCACTCTTCTGTATATCTTGTTATGCTTTTATAATGGGGAAAATGCCTCCAAATAAACTTCATCTTAAACTCAAAAGAAAATAGTGTCCAGATAATCGCAAAAAAAAAAAAAAAATGCATTCACTAAATGAAACAAAAATTCTATGATACCTTATTTTTGTGGTCAAAAACAAAAACAAAAACACAAACAGGAGGCTGTCTGACGTCGACAAGTGGTTACTCTTGTTGGAGCCTAATCATGTGTGTGGTGGAGCCTTTTCAGACTGCACAATGTCAAAACATCAGACAATTCATGGTCTCTTAAGTTTTTTTAATGATCAGAGCAGAGAGAAAGGGTTGGAGGAGAGAAAGAAAGAGGGAGGGTGGACAAGGAGGAAATATTTCAATAAACTTTTTTAAAACAAAAAAGACAAGTTGTAGGTTTCTAGGAAACCAAGTAAAAGGTAAAACAGGCAAACAGTGACTGGTAACACAGGAGTGGAGGCGATGTGGCTTGTGCGGCTATGTGTTGATATGGGCTATGGAGGAAATGGGGACAAGAACAGAAGTGTGTCCTCCCAGTACTTAGATAGAATAGACAACTTTTTAATATTGTGTGACTTTTTCAATTTCCCCACTTCACTACACATGGTGACTTTAGACACTTATCTCACTTATTTATGGTTCTTATAAATTCTTTGGTAATGTGATTTAAAAGTAGTGAGGGAAACAGATTGGTTAGGATTATATTTTTCTGGCATTTTCTCCATATAAAAGAATGATCACTCATTTCAATATAGAGTACAGATACATAGCACTTAATACAGTGAATACTATTTTCAAGCTGAAATATTATCTGCTGCACTTTCATGTTTGGCATAAGTAATGCCAATAAAAATGGTGATACAAAAATTGAATTCTAACATTATGTCAGAAGAAACAAGTGACCTCAATGTTCCAAAGATATCAAAATTCAGAAGAATTTCTTCTGGAGGTGTTAGTTAGCTAAATGGTGGGATTTCTTTACAAACTTCAAGATAGAATAAGAAGTCTTAATGTTATATTAATTTTCTAAATCATGGCAAGCGTTAATAGCTGGTAAACAAAAGAACACTGACTTCACCTGCACATAACAACATGGAAATTTTTTTACCATAGAACATATTATATGAAAATTTAATCATCATTAAATTCTATGATAGGTTTTATGTGTCCCTGAAAATGCACTAAAATTGAGTTAGGAGGATGGTATATGATGATATTTAGGAATTTAACAAAGCTATCACAAGAACACCACGCTCAAGTTTTATTCTCACATTCTCTTCCTATCTGCAACCTCTGGATATATGGTAACTAATATATCTTAATGCCTTTCTGTATATCAATATTTTTATTAGGTTATTTCTTAAGATGACAACTCCAAATAATAACTACTGCTGAAAGAAAATACCAGAACCACCAATATTTTTCTTTTCTTGACATACTTGCAGATATATATTTTCATGTTTATAACAGAAGTTAATAAAGAAACATGCCGAGCTTATTATTTCTGGATTGATTACAGAAATAGCTGCTACCCTTTTTGATGATGTAGAAGTTTATACATGTATCGATAAGGCAACAGCTGTGATAAATTACTTCAAGGAAATAACACTTCTCATTGCTTTTCTCTTTTTTCACTACAACTTGTGTTGTGACATGAAATGTGCCTGGGCTTGTCTTTAGGAGGTAGATGTGATCACGTGCAGAACAGGCTGTGAATATTATTCACCTACGCCCAAGGCATTACATTATTGTTAATTTTCAATAAAAGGTGACACCTCCCTTTTTTTTTTTTATGCCATTGCTAATGTGCTTCTACTGCAGAATAAAATAGCTGCCACTATCCTCTTTCTTTTTCATTCATTTTTCTCTCTTCATGCTATTATTTTAAAGGCAAGGTGGATTTGGTTAATTTCTCATTGTTTAAGTAAGGTAAGTAAGAACTATTTGTGTGTGTTGTGTAACATGGTTTGTACAGGACAAATGAATACTATGACACCTGTACAAAGGATGGTAGGAATCCATTAGAGCACTTACCACACTTTATCTTAAGTTACTTGTCATCAGTGACTCCCTCCACCCTACCTGCTCCTCCTCCAGTCTTGACTGAGTAAGTAGCACCAGCAAGGAACGGCTCATGCCAAAAACTTGGAAGTCAGAATCAATTTATCTCTTTCCTTTATCCTTCTTATCATTATGCCCTTGGTCCTATCTCCAAAATACATCTTGAATTTTTCTACTTCTGCCTATCTCTACTGTCTCCACCATCATGTCTCTCTTGAATAAGAGCAATACTTGTATAATAGGTCTTTCTTATTTACACTTGTCCCTACCATGAGCAGTCAGATGAGTCTCTTGACACAAGAATAAAGGCATGTCACTTCCTACTTAAAACCTCTCTATGACTTTCTGTTGCTCACAAAAGAAAATCCATACTCCTTATTACAATCTGCAGGGCTGTCTTACCTGGTTCCTATCTGTCCTCCAACTTTATCCCACACTCAGCAACACTGATCTCCATGCTCCAGTTACACTGGCTTCTCCTTTGTGTTTCTGGAATAAGCCAAACTCTCTCTGAATTTGGCACCTGCCATTCCCTCTGCCTGGAACAGGCTTCCCTCGTATCTTCAAAAGACTCACACTCATCCTTTCGATAGTACCTCAAATGTCATCTTCACATAGGGTCTTCCCATGACTGCCTTAATTAAGTGGCCTCCCCAGTCACTCTCTCATCACCTTATTACTCTTGTCATTCATATTACCAGCTTAGTTGTTTACTTGCTATTTACTAGGATGTAAGCTTTAATAGAGCAAGGACTTTGCCTCGTTGTATTTGGACTAATCAAATGCCTGGCATAGAGAAGCTGCTCCATATATAGCAAATGAATCAATAAATATAACATTCTCTTCACCAGAATCCGTACATCTAATTTTTGTAATTCCAATGTCTAGCAAGTAAGAGCATGCTAGCAAGGCTGAATGAAGTGAATGAGACCTTACATCTTTTATTACTATCATGACTACCACCCAGAAAAACCTTTGTTCATAAAGATTTGTGTACAATACCTAGACGGAAAGAAAATGTTGAAATCATTCAACTGACATTTACTCAGTGTCCATCAAGTGCTAGAAAGAGCACAGGGCCATTTGGGTTGCGAGTGCAGAACAGAGACTATCATCTCTTAACTTTTTCAAGATCCCATAAATGTAGGACACACTCGTTTCACCAAGACATTTGGCAATATCTTTCATTATATCCTTGTTTCCAACATGCAGAAATACAGGCTGGATAGCAGCCCTGCTGATGGATTGGGTATCATAAAATGGTTAGATGAAGAGTTCCACTCTAAGAGTGCTGAGCATGTTCAACAGCTAATTCAATGCAGCAAGTGTTGGGCTGAGCAGCTCCTGCCAGCCAAGTACTGAACCTGGTGCCAGAATAATAATTATTTGTGGCCTCTTACCTAGAAGGGTGCATGAGTTTTTCAGCAACTAATCACAAATCTATGCCCTGTACTATTGACACCATTTTCAAATGAATACATTAGGTGAGGATATAGAGAGTATACTCCCATCAATATCATAGGAGAATTGTAGGAAAAGAAAACACAAACAATAAGTAAATCAAGATCCAAGAGGTGGTAACTCTAGAAGGCTGGGATGAACTCTTTGAATGGAATTTAACTCAGATAAATATAAGGTCTTACTTTTGAGTTCAAAATACCATGTATTGACAAAATGGAGATGATATGGAATATGGATACTCATAAAAATTGCAATGAAATTTTAATCAACAGTACTCTTTGTAAAACTCCATTGTGATACAGCTAAAAATGGAAACGAGTTTGGTCTTCTAGTGCATTTACAAGGGAGTAATCAGTCCTGCGCCAGTCAGACTATACTCAGAATATTATGTTCAGAAGTAAGTAACACACTTCACGAAAACGTTCAGTGGAATCAGCCAAGATGATGATGAGAATTCTTGCCGCTATAGCACTTGGAATTGCTAAAAGACTTACACTATTGAAGAATCTGCACAGAAAGCTGGGGTACATTAAGAAAGGGTAGGTTGAATGGTGGGACTGGAGGGAGCTGATAACTGACTTTAAATATTAAAGAGCAGGCATGTAGAAGAAATTTTAGATCCCTTCTATATAACCCCAGGGCAAAATACTAGGAAACTAGAGAGAGGTCTCCAGTGGCTGTTGGGATATACTCTTCACAAGGTATCATACTGGGAATTTGAACACTGAATAAGCGAGGGATTAAAAAAGATTCTAGACCCTAAGATTTTGATCGTCTGTGATATAACAGAGATTTAAAAAATTAGGAAGGGCAAAGTTTCATTCATTCACTCATTCATTCACCTAATACCTGCTATTGCTAGGCACTGTCATTGGTACTGCGGACACAGCAGTGAATTTAAATAGACAAAATTCTGACCCTAGTGAAGCTTACATCCTAGATGGCTTAGAACAAAAACTCTACTTAGTACTAGCATGAGGCAAAGACACTCACACATTTTTTTAAGAGTTGGAAGTTATTAAGGATATAGTCATTTGCATAAGCTACAATAACAGCTCTAGCACCTTCTGCCTTTATCATTGCTGTGTTTTCTCCCTTCCTCTCTAATTTATTGCTTTGCTCATCACCATTGCAAGCGGCAATTTATAATTACTTGTTTATACATCGCAATTATTAATAAAATATATTTTGCTATTTACTGGAGTATTAGATATTATTGTGTTTTCTTGGGTCTGAGTCTCTGCACATTAAAATTTGCCACTTCTAAAATTATAAAAATAAATATAAGGTTCACTATTAAAATTTATAAATTATAGATAAGCATAAAAATTCTAAGATGTATATACTGCTGGTCTTTTAATAGCATGACCTATACATATCTACAAACACAGATTCAGACATATTATTCCAAATCTGGTGGCACTACTGTGGCTTTGTATTTTATTGTATTATTATTATTATTATTATTACACTAGTCTTCTTGTGATTGATGTAACAAATCCCTTTATTAGAATTTCAGCCCTCTATTCCCTCCTTTGTGGGCTAGCCTTAGATTTAAGAAGAGGTAACAAGCTATCATCATCAAATGACACTTAAAAAATATGCTGTGTCGGGTACCTGGTACATAAAAACATTAAGTATAAAGAATTTCCATATAGTTAGATCAAATGATCCATAGCAAGTCAATAACAGAGACTGTTTTGTGGATAGAATGACTGCCTTCTCCCATAAGAACAGAAAAAAACTCTAAAAATATATACTTAATGATTCCTTATTGATAGAAAATTCCTAGCACTTATTTATACTTTTGACCTCTGTCAACTGATGGAGTCAAGACTTGACAAACTTTAAATTTTCTGAGTAACTTAGTAGAATTTGAGGAAATATCCCAGAGCTGTTCAGAACAAAGAATTCAACATAATGGAAACCTGTGTGGGCCCTTATTTAAAGGTTGAAAACATAAAATAACCCCAATATAAAATGATTGCATTTGTAAGGAATCCCCACAATAAGTACCGGAACATTGTAACCGGCTACTCCAGAAACCCATCCTGGTAATATTTTGGATTTTGGTGAGTTGGGCCATGGTTATTCAATTAAAGGATAAATAAGTTCTTATATTTATTTCTTATCAGTCTTTTCTACTCAGGCCCCTGAAAGAAAGCACTAATATTCCTAAACCTGCCTTTGATAACTGCTTAATTTTATCTCTTTCAACTCAGGGAGTCCTAACTTTTTCACACACGCTGTCATAAAACACTATTTCCTTGATCACTTTATCTCTCCTGAAATTCTTTTAAGCCTCTCTACCTCTTTTTTAGGGTACTTACCAGAATTGGATATTTCATGGAGGGAAGCACTATGATTTTAAGCAAAGATTGGAAAGTAATTTCTTTTCTTTTCTTTTCTTTTCTTTCATTCATTCATTCATTCTTTCTTTCTCTTTTTTTTTTCCTGGCAAGTAAATGTTGTCCCAGACTTTTCTGGTCTTTTAGGTAAAAACATTCCGCTAAACTAGTGCCTTTCAAAGAAATGACTCTCAGCCTTGTTATCTAGTAAGCACAAGCTGAATTAGTTTTCCCCAAATGCATTACTCTACATATGCCAACTTTAAGCTTGATATTAGAGATAATGATTTTTCAATGCATAAATACAGAGGGTGTGGCATTTAAACAACCATGTAATTTTCTTAGTCTCAGAATAGTGATGCCCAATAAAAGTATAATGCAAGCCATAAATGTGAGCTACCTATGTAATTTTTAGTTTTCTAATGGCCAAATTTAAAAAGTAAAAAAAAAACAAAAACCCAGATGAAATTAATTTTAGTATTTTATGTATAACCAAAATATTGTATTTTCAACATTTAATCAACATAGAAAGTATTAATAGAATATTGTACATTCTGTTTTTCATACCAAGTTTTCAAAATGTGGTGCATCTTTTACGATTACACCACAGTTCAAGTCTGGCTAGCCCTGTGTAGCTAATGGCTACCATCCTGGAAGACACTGCTCTAGAGCCAGGCTGTCAGGCCACATGTTGGCAGAAAGTTTAGAGATAGTACAGTTTACATTCTCAACTTACTATATTACCAAGACTCTCGACTCTTTAAACACTGAATATAAATTAATCTATTAAAATGTCCCCATAACTACAGATTTACAACAACTTAGGTTAGTTTTCTGTTTTAAAATTATGGGGGGAGAAAAACATTTGGTTTTCCCCCAGTTCGTTCACTCCAACAACCATTACCGTAATAAAGTAAATTCCTAATGTTTTCAGTAAGCTTAATTAAAGTATGCCATCTTAAAGGTAATAGGGATGACTCTAGGACTGCCAATGTGTTTGTTTTACTAGTAACAGAAAGGCCTTTCCCCACTCATATGAAGCTGGAACAATATAATTCAAATGATTTAATACCTTTGAAAGAACAAAGTACAGAAATATTTACATAACATAACACCATAGGTAGAATATCCATCTTAACCTAACGCTAAGAATGACAAAGGGGAGATAAACCAGCATAATACATCTTATTTATTTCCCAATAATACAGCTGGGACATTCCATACAGTAACTTCTTTAATCTGTCAGGAAGAGTAACCTATCTGTATTTAATTTCCCCTTGCACATACTGAATGAATAAATTGTGAGAATATGTTTGAGCACTTCTTTTAGAAACAACTATACTTCTTTAGGTTAATTTTTAGTGAGAAACCACCAAATCCCATTTCAACTAAAAAAAAGGTAATTAAGTAAAAAAAAAAAAACAAAAAAAAAAAAGAAATGAAGATGGGATCTGGGCATACTTACCAGTATGTTATAAACATGATCTCCAAGCCTCCAAATATAAACTCACAGCTTTCCAGAAAATCACAGTAAAGTCAATGTAAAAGGTATTATATTTTTTTGCCAATAAATCCTATTTGTTTTTAAATATTCCATTAAATCTAAATGTTGACAGTAGTATTAATAACATACAGCTACGGGGGCACCTGGGTGGCTCAGTCGTTAAGCATCTGCCTTCGGCTCAGGTCATGATCCCGGGGTCCTGGGATTGAGCTCCGCATCGGGCTCCCTGCTCCGCGGGAAGCCTGCTTCTCCCTCTCCCACTCCCCCCTGCTTGTGTTCCCTCTCTCGCTGTCTCTCTCTCTGTCAAATAAATAAATAAAATCTTAAAAAAAAAAAAAAACATACAGCTACATTCAAAGAAAGTTTTCAGGGTAAACACAAAACAAGTTATTCCAGGAGTCACATTATAAGATCCAAAGACCAGAATATGCTAGATTGAGGATGTGATAACTGATACCATAAAACAGGCGGACAAGGGTGAATTCCAAGAGATCAGTTAGGGCAAGAAGGACTAGACAGTTCCCAGAAGTCTCCAGCTAAGAGATATTGGGAAAGAGGGTTCAAGCACAGGTTCTGATGAGATGGTCTGATGATCATGATTAGAAACTGAGTATCGGGAAATCAGGAACCAAGGCAGGAATGAGGCACCAGGGTCAGGGGATTTCCTGTGCTGGGCCAGAGCTGGGCTTCAGGGTGTGGGTAGACCTGATACCACAGTCCCAACATAGCAAAAGGAACAAGAGAAAGGATGAAGGGCAAAGAAGATACTGAGACTGTCAACATTTAAAGAGAATGTCAAAATAGAATTTAAAATGAAGTAGACTTTTTAATTACAAAAATTCCTCTGAGAATCCATCATTTTCCCTTCCAGAAAAAAGTAAATTTAAGATGAAGATTCCTATTTACCTTATGTTTCACATGCTATTTGCCACTTTTTATCAACAACATTACACACAATTATCTGAGGAGTAGTTTTCACTCTAGATTCCATAAGATCAGGCCAAACAAACTAAAACAAAAAACTCCTCGCTGTTAAAAAAAAAAAAGTCTCTCAAAATGCACAGTCAAATGATCTTGGTCGACAGGGCTAAGTCACTCATTCAATCAGTATTTACTGGGGGCTTCCTGGTGCAAGGGCACCTATGGATTACTGAAGTCTAGTGTGCTGGGTCAACAGCAAATTAAGTAGAACAGAATTTAACTTCAAAGTCTAGCCTAGTAACTCCAAGGTGGAGGCAAATGGGAGAAGTAACAGAGGAGGAGGAAATAAACAGGGAAATGAAGAGGGGCGGGGTCAAAGCGGAACAGGAAGGAGCCTGCAGCACATGCACTGGGGGTGGACAAGACTAGAAGGGCAGAGAGGAGATGGAGGTAGGAGCTGTGTGTGTGTGTGTGTGTGTGTGTGCACGTGCACGTCCTTGGAGGGGCAGACACAGCGCTACCTGCATCACGTCTCTGAAAGTGTCAGACATCACTCTTCTTAGGGGTAGAGTTCACAACCATGTTCATGTAAAATTCTTAGCCTGGAGACTTCTCTAAAGTGGCAAATGATAATACTGCAGACTCATAAATCATGTAAGTTCGTACGAAAGTTAGTAAATCTTATTAAGCATGTTATGAATAGGCTATCCTCCTCAAGCAAAACAAATGGGTGAAATAAACAGTAAGCTTGCTAACTGTAAGAAAAAACAGGCAGTGTAAAATATGGAAAAGCCAAGCAGAGGCAAACTTGATGGGTCAGAATGATGTCTAGTATCAGAAGAGGCAGCTCTTCAAATTCTCCACAGATAAACCTCCTGAACAGGGGCAAGTTAGCACACATGATAACGCTAGTCATAAGAATAACGATGATGAAGATGATTATCATTCTATTTTTATATTCATGCGTGAGCCCCATGCCAGGTACTCCTGAATCATTACCCACAGTAGCCTGCAAACCTGGGTTTGCCATCCTCATTGTGCACATAAGCAAACAGTACCCATGATTATACTATAACAACAAAAGTGAGCAATAAGGATTAAGTCCAAACGTATCTGGTTCCAAACCTGGGTCTCCCCACCTACACTGGACTCTAACCTGGGACGGAAATTGCAACAGCTCTGAGCAAAAGACAGGTGGTGATTCTAACTCCAGGCTAAGATTCAGTGAAGAGGGAAAGTGCATTTAACTCTCTGAGGGGGTTAAAGAAATTAAAATAAAACAAAGCCAGAATCTACACTGGAAGAAATCTGATGTCTATCTCCTCAAAACTCATTCCATGAGCATGATCCATCTCCTTACTGTTCTTATAATGCTGCTCTATGGTATTTCATTAAGTCCTACTAACAGCCAGTAGGTACCTAATACCTACTAGGCAGCCTTAAAGGTATGGTGAGTCCCTCAGGCTTCAAACAAAACTGTTCTTGCTCAGGATGATACTGGAAGCAGTTACAAAATAAAGTCTCTGATGAATATTTACCTCCTAGGACTTTCAAGCATGTGATATACACACTAATGCATGAATTTACAGGTGTGGTTTGCATCTATAATCCTACATTCATATCAACAGAACATTTCCAGAACACCGGCTTACTAGAGTCGCTATACAAGTGCCAGGCAGATCTCACTATGCCACTTCTGCTGCTGAACACCAGCTGCACAACCCTGTTCCTTGAGAGTGACATTCAAAGTCCTTTGTTAGGGATCTAAAGCCCTTCACAACTTCCTTCTTCAACCTATTTCCTATTGTACTTTCCCCTCCTGTGTCCACTCTCATCCTCCTCCTCTTGGCCGTGGCCTCCCTCTATATCCCAAACACCAGCCACAATGAGCTTACTGAGGCCAGATTGTGCTTCATATTTCCCTGCCATAAAGATTTTTTTTCAAACTGTGCATTTTCTCTGAAATAACCTTTCCACCACTGTTTCTCTAACAATGAAGAAGCTAACTTTTTGGACTTTCTTTCCAAATTACACTCTTCTTAGGAGCCCTCCTATGTCCTCCTCTGCTGTTTGGTAACACCAAGAACCTTTACTACACCCCATGCAGACTTGCCTCGGGTTTCTGAGCTTCTATATTACCTGTTTTCTTTCACTAGAGTGCAGACTCCTAGAACGCCCTACAGGGTGAATATGTTGTTTACTCACTGGTAGATCTTCTTCCCACTCTACCTACCACCGTATATAAGAGGTACTGATACAGACTTGTTTAATTTCATGAACGACTGCAGAGCTTACTCAGAAAATGGGTTTAATATTGACCTGTAATTGGATACCAACTCTCTGTCGCTGAATATCACCTTCCTGATTCAGTCTGTGGATCAGGGTGCTCTAAAGAAAAATTATTTGTGTTGAAAATGATTGGCAATAATGTCAAAGATGGGATTTCTAATGTTGTTAGTGCCTGAAATTCTACTCGAAGCCAAACATTGAAGAGAACTTCAAGCCTGAAAAAGTCATTTTTCCCTTCATTCCAACACATGAAGACTTCAAAACAAACCCTTCACAAAACATCCTGACCCAAAGCTTGGAACAGTGAGGCGCATGGCCTTTGCACACCCCAGGAACAAACTGAGGGTTGTGGGGGGAAAAAGCATAAGAACAAGCGAATACAGAGACACTTGTGATGGCTGAGTAACCAACCGTGAGACCACGAGGTAAGGATCTGCATGATCCAAGTCATTAATGACCACAGAGGAAGAAGATGGCAACATTGAAGAAGGGGGCATGATGCAAGCAATGTTTCTGAAGGAAAAAAAGTACTGGGGGAAAGACTGTGCTGTGGAGTCTCAAATTAACATGGCTGAAAAGTAGGCCCCCAGCAATGACCACAACCACAGCGCCACTGTGGAAGCCATGGGAGACCACGTGTGAGCTGCCAGGGAGCGTGAGGTGGGGGCCCACTGGGTGAGAACACGTGTAGGCTCACCCCCACCCCGTGCAAGGGCTTCCTTGACTCTAGCACATCACAATAACCAAAACACATAAAATGATGCCACACAGTCACCAAGAAAAGATTAAATCGTATCTAGTACTCTAGGGTAGAATGGTTGGAACGATACAGCACATTTAAAGTGATTCTTGGTCTATTGGAAATAAAATTTAAAGTTCAAACTTAAAGGATTAAACAGTCAGCTATATTCAAAAATAATCAATTTTCTATTGATCTAGCCAGCTTCAGATTTGTAATAGCAAATGAATTACCAAATTACACTGAGACCACAATTTCCTCTCTACGGTGTCCTATGTACATCAGTAGCTACATTGTTCTAATATCCAAAGAGAGCCCTACTTATATCTCTTCAAAATCGGTAAATATGATTATCTAATTTTTCTGAAACTAGTATTGATATACTTTAAGGCTTCCCTTCTGACACCCTCACAATGTTAATAAAAAAAATTTTTTTTTTTCCTGTAATTTTTTCGCTGAGTAGAAAATCAAAGGTAGGCAGACTCTGAGAGTGTGTGTTCCATATTCGAATTAACTAGGATGGTACCTGGCATCTTGCTGGGATGCAAAAGGGGACATTATTTGCTGCTGTGCATCACTAACACCAGCAATGGTGCTTTTATAAAACAAAGGGAGCATCTCCATTAACCTATTATTTCCTAAGCCCTTTTAGCTCAGAGCTTTGATTAACTAGAATAATTTTTTTTTTCAAATGAGGGAGGGCACAATAGGCTAATGACCAGTACACTACCTTTAAAACTCAAGGAAATGTGAATTATAGACCAATCAGGTCATGATTTTTTATAAAAAAAAAACAAAACACCTAAAATACATTCTTGTGTGTGTGTGTGTCCTTTAAATGGGTCAATATAAACTGTTCCTGGTATTTCTAGAAGTATCTGGATTTTCCAGCACACAAAAAATCCTCAGACTAAAATTATGAGAATATGCATTTCAGGCTGAAGAAACATAAAAGAAGGAATCATCAGTGACGTGGCACTTGACGACACCCTCCGCATAGTCTCTGCCCTTCTTCTTCTTTGGGTCTTACCTTTTCATCATGTTTAAATTTCTAGTTCTATAAACCCATGGCAATACTCACTGCCCTGGGCAGCTATGTTTACTCCAATGGTAAAAAGTGGTGTGATAACCTTCTCTCTTAAGACAATGAGGTTAAATCCCAAAAGCTAAGTGCCTTAAAGATCCTTTTCAAATATCTCCACATTTCACAAAAGGCACTGATGTTACTACGAAAATATTTGAGGTTGTGTGCACAGGCTTTCTGCTACTTTGTATGTTTTCATGACTTTTTATTTTTTGTTCAGCTGGTACCCAAAAAGTTTATATTCTACAATATTCTGACCAATACACCATCACATAAATATTCCATCTTCCACCCAAGGAAGTGCACTTGAAGAAAATCCAGCTGAAAGCATAAAAGCACGGCTATGGTTACCCTGGAAACCTATCAGGACGAGTTACATATATGTCAAAGCACAGGAGCGCACAGCTTCATAAACCACGCGGCTGAGTGCACCAGGTAGGCCTGCACCACAAAAAGCCACAACAGCTGCCTCAGTAATGTTCGTAACAGGGGATCCTAAGTAACTATTTGTGGCATCCAGCGCTCATTGATTATCTGTCATTTTTAAAGTGCTGCATATTAAATACAATTAAAAAAAACAGGTATGATTTGGTACACAATGTAAAATGAATAAATGAAAGCAGAGAAGACAAATATTTCATACAGATAAGAATCTATTCCAAAACTCAACGGTAGGAGGAGATGGTCCCGCTCTTAGAATCACAAAATCTCTGCAGCTTCTTGGTGGACGGATCCTTAGAGATCAACTTGTCCAATCCATATTCCAGTGTAGAAAGTCCTTATACATCACTCCTGATACCAAAAATTCATGCTATTCCGGCTGAAACACTCTTGGGATGAGTACATCCACAGATTTTATTGTTGGACAGCTCCATTTGTTAGAGTTCAACCTTTAACTGATGCTTAAGATGTGAAGACAGTAAGACCCAGAAATGACTGACTATAACTCATTATAATCACTCTCCCCTCCACAAATATCACACTCCTCAAAATGTAAAAAGTCACATCACCAGAAGACAAACACAGTGTGATCTCCTATCTCAAAGACATTTCACCTGCCATATACATTAAACCCAGTACTATGACGTATTAGTCTTGGTCTTCTGAGAAACACACCAATGACTGATTAGATTTACAGGGAATTTACTGGGGAAAACACTTGTGAAGGAAAACATCAATGGGGTTCTTTGGGGAGTTGGAATTGTTCCGTATCCTGTGTATGGTAGAATTAAACAGAATCTACACATTATAAAAACTCACAGAACTGTGCACCAAAAAGGTGAATTTAACTGTATGTAAACTTTAGAAATTTAAAAAAATATATTTAGGGGCACTTGGTGACTCAGTCGGTTAAAGTGTCCAACTCTTGGTTTCGGCTCAGGTCATGATCTTGGGGTCATGGGATAGAGCCCCGCATCTGCTTGAGATTCTCTCTCCCTCTCCCTCTGCACCTCCCCCCACTCATGCACATGTCCACTCTCTGTCTTAAATAAATCAATAATATACATATTTAAAAATTAGAAGAGAGGTATAAATATCTGGGAGTCATCTGACTATAATGCAGATCCAACCCTGTGAAGAAGGAAGGAAGGAAAGAAGGAAGGAAGGAAGGAAGGAAGGAAGGCTATCTTAGACTTCTATGTGGTTCTAAGAATGTTTGGCAAGGCCAATGGACAGCACTTGAGCCACCATCATCTGTCAGAAATGTCCTGAATCTCCCTGGAATGGGCCTGCCTTAGGATCCCTACTGTGCAAAGACACTGGCTTGGAAGAACCCTGAGAATGCTCAGCCTTTTTATGCACACAGGTCTTCTGTTATCTCTTCCCTAGGTATTTTTATATGGGAAGGCTATTGAATTTCTCCAAATTATTTTTTTGCCCAGCATTCACACTGAATTCTCTTATTGTTTGTAATAGTTTCTGGACTTTTCTAAGCTAAAATCACACCATCTGTAAATAATGAAAATTTCACCTAATTGTTTTTGAATTTTTACACCTCTAGTTACTTTCTTTTATCTAATTGCATTGGCTAGTATTTTCAAAACAATGTCAAAAATACTCTGATGATGGACAGTCTCGCCTATGACTTTCAAGAGAACACTTGTACTTTTTCCACATTAAACTTTAAACATAATGGATTGTAGGTGGGAAAGTCTTGTTACATGAGACTCAAATACAGAGGACTTTGGGGCCAAGGGAGCAAGAAGGATTTGACTGCAGCCATGAGAAGCTAGGTCACTACCACATTTCCAATGATGAAAGGGCGGGGGGCGGAAAAGATGTATTCTCACATGGGGTTACCAGGGAGCAAGCTTTCAGTTAGAGCAGGTGAAAGGGTTATTTATTTATTTTACCCATCAAATTGTTGAAGATCAAAGAGTTTGATGACATACTATGCTGGGAAAGGTATAGGGAAACATCTCATTGATTGTTGGAAGGATGGCATGACTGCCAAGGAGGATATGGCCACCTCTGTCAAAATCACGAAGGTATACGGTCTTGACCCACTAATTCTGATTCTAGGTATTAACACTCCAGAAACACTTAGATATTTGCAAGATGAAGTGTACATAGGGCTTTTAATTATAATATCAATTATAAGAGTAAAAAAATGGGAAAATCCACATAAATGTCAATAATAGGGAATTATTTAAGTTAATTAGCTTATGTTCCATCTGTATAAAGGAATGCCATATAGTCCTGAAAAGTAGGAATCTCACATGCGAGGATTAGGGGATACCGCCACTGATTAGAACACTGTCTAGATGTGCTATTTTTTGTATTAAAGAGAGAAGTAAAGTGTATGTCTGCATATATGTATTTTTGTTAAGTATGCATTAAATATAAGTGAAAAATACACCAAAAACTGTGATGATAATGGATGCCTCATAAGAGAGGAGCTGTCTGGGTAAAAGGGAGAGGCAGGAGGTATTTCACTGTATATCTCTCTGCAAATCTGGAATTCTGAATAATGTAAATATATTACCTATTTTTAAAAATAAGAATATATTTTAATTAAGCTGAAAAAGATCACTGTATATGTTAGGTGAAGAATATGGCTTATTGGAGGATGAGAGTAAACACAAAGAGACCTCTTCTGGGATGTTGGCAGCTGAAACAGGATGTACTCGTGGGGCTGACATACCCAGAGTATGTGCTGAAAATACACCTGACAGACCTTGACAGGAACTAGATATAAAGCATGGGGTGGGACAGGGAACCCACCAATGACACCTGCATCTTTGGTTTGAATGGCTGGGTAAACAATGTCAACACTGGTTGAGATACGTATCACTGGGTGACAAGTAGGTTAACAGGTAAGAAGACATAAAAAAGAATTCTGTTTTGGCCCCACTGAAGTAGAGCATCTATTCGATGTACTAACAGTACATCAAAACTTATGAAAGTGTCTATTAACATCTACTCTCAATATGTGGTTCCTCAAATGTCAGTGACACTGAGCATTCCTAGGATTACTGGTCATTTTGTTTATTTTACTGTGACTATCTGTTTGCAGTCTTTTCTTTTTTCTTTTTTTCTTTTTTTAAAGATTTTATTTATTTATTTGAGAGAGAGAATGAGATAGAGAGAGAGCATGAGAGGGGGGAGGGTCAGAGGGAGAAGTAGACTCCCTGCTGAGCAGGGAGCCCGATGTGGGACTCGATCCCGGGACTCCAGGATCATGACCCGAGCCGAAGGCAGTCGCTTAACCAACTGAGCTACCCAGGCGCCCCTGTGTGCAGTCTTTTCTTATCTTCCTATTGGGTATATTTTTCTTATTAATTTATCAGAACTGTCTGTATATTAAAGGAAATTAGCCCCTTTATCATATACATTAAAAGGTTTTTTTTTTTAACTTTTTAAACTTTTTTTATAAAGTGTATCACTTTTACATTGTTTATAATATTTGTCTTAGAAGAATTCTTAATTTTTATATAGTTATATTTATCAGTTTTTCTATCTTCTGGCATATATTCTTTTCACAATTAGCAAAAAACTTAAAGACAAATCTCACCACTAATTATTAATGTTAATGTAAATTCTACAACTGAGAAGATATGTTTTATATGATTTCAGAGGGTTTCAAATATTAGGCAGGTGTTAAAGCATAAATTTGTCATTTTTTTTTTTTTTTTAAGATTTTGTATTTATTTATTTGACAGAGAGAGACAAAGCGAGAGAAGGAACACAAGCAGGGGGAGTAAGAGAGGGCCAAGCAGGCTTCCCGCGCCCAGAGCAGGGAGCCCAACATGGGGCTCGATCCCAGGACCCTGGGACCATGACCTGAGCCTAAGGCAGACGATTAACGACTAAGCCACCCAAGTGCCCCAAATTTGTCATTTTTATGTTAAACCACTGAAATACTTTTTATAAAGTTACAGATAGCATTGCTTTATTCCTCAAGAAAAAGTGTATATTTAGGGACATTCTCCAATTCAAAGCCCACAGTGGACTAAGTATTCCTTAGAGGAATGCTAGGTATTATTTTTTGTCACAGCATTAAAACTCAACTAGAGATAATAACTGTTTGCTTAGCATATTTTTAAAGCATGTTGGCACAGTGACTTTCTTCAATTATTTTTAAAAGCACCAGAGGAGGGGCGCCTGGGTGGCTCAGTTGGTTAAGCGACTGCCTTCGGCTCGGGTCATGATCCCGGGGTCCTGGGATCGAGTCCCGCATCGGGCTCCCTGCTCAGCGGGGAGCCTGCTTCTCCCTCTGACCCTATCCCCTCTCATGCTGTTTCTCTCTCTCTCTCTCTCTCAAATAAAAAAAAAAAAAAAAAAAAAAAAAAAAAGCACCAGAGGACTCTGAGAGACACTGCTATTTTTTAAATGTTACTCGGTACAACTAATGATTTTATGAAATAGGCAATTATTTCCTTTGAGGTCAAAAGTAGATTTAATGTTAGAGTAAAACACCAAAGTAAATGTGATTGGCTTTTCTCAAAATAGTAAATTAGCACTTGACTCCCACCTGCACATCAGTATTTGTCTTCATCTCTGGAACTAGCAATTAACGTGTTGCTGCAGCAGGGTCCAGAGATGCCACTCATTGTTTAACTCACCCAGGGAACAGCTGCTTTGTATTGACAGCCACGACATTTGTCTTTAAACCCGACAACTGTTCACATTAACGTGGGATGATGACCTGTTGAAGCAACCCGTTCACCCTCAGTTAGCTGTGCACTGATGTGAGCAGCCGCAGGATGACTGGGGTCCGAGGAAGCCACAGTCACAGACCGACAAAACTGGAACCTCACACGCTAGGTCTACAGCCTTGCAAGAAGACCCCAAAGAATCATCATCTCTTGTATCTGCAAAGCATGTCTTAATCTCAAGTGATTTTCAGTAGCTAGTAAGGTGCGTTCACACAAATCTCTAACAAATTAATATCTGACATGAAAGGCAGCTTTGTTTCAGTCTTTTGTTTAATATATGTTTTTCTTGAATTACGAATGAATTGCTTTTTATTTCTGTAACTGCAGAAATTTTAAAAATGAAAATACCTCCCCTCCCTATCAACACCTTCCTAATTCCACTATCTGGCAGTTAGTGCTATTAACATTTTGGTGTACATTTGTCCAGACCCTTTAAAATGTGGCAGTATTACGCACACATACATACCATTTCTGTGTATATTTAGGTATTGTATATATGTATAAATACAAACATGTCAATCTATACTTCTCTTTCAACAAAAACGATATCATACTAAAAGTTCCACAATTCCACATTGTACCCAGTAACACATCACAAAACACCTACCATTAAATTACCTACAATTCTGCTCCACTCTTTCCTTTGCTGTCATGGTGTACCATATTACACACGCATCATAATTCATGGAAACACTCTTCCTTTAGGGGGTATTCCAACTGCCTCCGGGAACCATGACTAAAAATAATTCTGTGATAAAGATAGACCATTGTATTCTTCTTCACATATTTCTGTGAGACAGAATATTACAAGTGGAACTTCCGGGTCAGAGGACATGTGCATTTCAATTTTTGATAGGAATTATCAAAATGCCTTTCCAAATGGTTGCTGTACTTTACACTTTCATCAACGTGAAGAAATATTTTAAAAGACTACACATTCAAAAGTTATTTTAAAAACCTAGTTACGTGTACCACGCTATATGCGGACTGTCACAGGATAAATATGTTAGCACCCATGTAAAACTACCTTTCAAGGAGAACACACAATGACCTACTATGGACATTTAAAAAATGTGATCACCCAAGAGGGATGTGAAGGGGAAGAAATGTTTACAGCCAACGAACGCCACAAACTCTCAGGACGCCCCCACTCAGCCCTCATTACTTATGGCAATCACCCAATTCTTAGAGACCTAATAAAATATGAATGCTAATTCCTTGACCACCAGCATACAAAGATTTATTCCACCAGGTCAACTCTGTTTTGCAAAAGGACTCTTCCCTGGGGAATGTTTATTAGTTATCTTTGCCAGACCACCTTTGTGGACACTGCCATGCTCTCATAAGGCTGATGAGACTTTTTGTAAAATGAATAAAAGAAAGTGGTGTTTCCATTTGTCCTTACAGAAAGGTTAAGCGTTTTCAATGCTTTTATTTTCCGAAAGAGAGGAAGAAAGAAAGAAAGAAAGAAAGAAAGAAAGAAAGAAAGAAAGAAAGAAAGAAAGAAAGAAAGAAAACAGAAAGGGTGGGTGTGGGGCCCACAGCTGAGCCTCCACGTGCAGCACCGCGTGCCCCAGGGGCATCCGGCCACTTGGCACTCTGTGCCTGCTTCTCATGCTGCTTCCACACTTTCTCACTAATTCCTTTTCTTTATCAGGGAAAGTAGCACACATAGAATGGGGAAAACAAAAATAACTATATGAGTCTATACAGAAACTTTCTGAAAAAAAAGTTTCACTGACTTGAAATTCGTAGGATCAGTGGTTCCCAGATTTTGGAATTTCATGAAGCAGAAAATGAAAAGGAAAGTGGGGAATTCAACACAAGATCACTGAATATTCTTTCAAGCATATATGTTAAAAACAAAAATAAAAACAAAACCTCAGCCTAACAACCTAGAATCTACCAGCAAAACTGTTTTATGAGATAAAGGCTATTTTAATACTAAAAAGAGAGTTTTGCCCAGGCAACCTCTCAGGACATAAGTAAAGACACGACCTATCATTTACTTTAGTCATTTTTAGGCAGAGGATAAATACTCAGTGACACACTTTGGAACCAGTGCTCTGCAATAGCTTAACACATGCCAAGAAATCCCAGATTTCCAAAGTTTAAGTATTTCAAAAATCACAGTGCTGCTCTACGAAAAAAAAAAATAAAAAAAGGGAACTACAGGCCAATATCTCTGATGAATATACATGCAAAAATCCTCAACAAAATATTAGCAAATGGAATCCAATAATGCGTTAAAAACGTCATTCATCACAATCAAGTGGGATTTATTCCTGGGATGCAAGTGGCTCTATATTCACAAATCAATCAACATGATACATCACATCAACAAGAGAAAGGATAAAAACTGTGTGATCATTTCAATAGATTCAAAAAAAGCATGTGACAAAGTACAACACCCATTCATAATGAAAATCCTCAACAAAGTAGGTTTAGAGGGAACATACCTCAACATAATAAAGGCCATCTATGAAAAACCCACAGCCAATATTATCCTCAATGGGGAAAAACTGAGAGCTTTTCCCCTAAGTTCAGAAACAAGATAACGTTGGCCACTCCCACCTCCTTTATTCAACAGCACTGGAAGTCCTAGCCGTAGCCACCAGAAAACACAAAGAAATAAAAGGCATCAAATCAGTGAAGAAGAAGTAAAACTTTCACTATGTGCAGATGACATGATACAGAAAACCTGAAAGATTATACCAAAAAAAACTACTAGAACTGATAAATTAATAAACTAAAGGTCACAGGATATAAAATCAATGTATAGAAATCCATTTCATTTACATACACTAATAATAAAGTAGCAGAAAATTAAGAAAACAGTCCTATTTACAATTAGACCAAAAATAACAAAATACCTAGGAATAAACTTAACTAAGGAGATAAAAGACCTATACTCTGAAAACTATAAAATATTGATGAAAGAAATTGAAAACAACACAAACAAATGGAAAGACATTCAATGCTCATGGATTATAAGAACAAATTTTGTTAAAATGTCCATACTACCCAAAACAATCTACAGATTTAATGCAATCCCTATCAAAACACCAACAGCATTTTTTCATGGAATTAGAACAATCTAAGAATTTGTATGGAACGACAAAAGACCCTGAATAGCCAAAACAATCTTGAAAAAGAAGAATAAAACTGGAGGTATCCCAATCCCAGTTATCAAGATACACCACAAAGCTGTAGAAATCAAAACAGTATTGGCACAAAAATAGACCTATAGATCAATAGAATAGAAAAAAGAGCCTAGAAATAAACTCACAATTATATGGTCAATTAATCTTCAACAAAGAAGGCAAGAACATACAATGGGAAAAAGACTCTTCAACAAATTGTTGGGAAAACTGGACATCTACAGGCAAAGGAATGCAACTGTATCACTTTCTTACACCATACACAAAAATAAACTCAAAATGGCTTAAGGACCTAAATGTGAGACCTGAAACCATAAAAATCCTAGAAGAGAGCACAGGCGGTAATCTCTCTGACACTGGACATTTTTTTAAACATGTCTCCCAAGGCAAGGGAAGGAAAAGCAAAAATAAACTATTGGGATTACATCAAAATAAAAAGCTTCTGCATAACAAAGGAAACAGTCAACAAAACTAAAAGACAACCTACTGAATGACATAGCTGATAAACCGCACGCATCTAAGATACAGAATACAGAAGAAAACAAAATGCATACAACTGAACATCTAAAAAATAAATAATCCAATTTAAAACTGGGCAGAGGACACAAACAGACATTTCTCCAAAAAAGACACATAGATGGCCAACGGACATACAAAAAGAAGTTCAACATCACTCATCATCAGGGAAATGCAAATCAAAACTATATTGCAATATCACCTCTCACCTGTCAAAATGGCTAAAATTGAAAAACAAGAAGCAAGTGTTGATGAGAATGTGGAGAATAAAGAACTCTCCTGTACTGTTGGTGGGAATGCAAACTGGTGCAGCCACTCTGGAAAACAGTAAGGAGGTTCCTCAAAAAATTAAAAATAGAACTACCCTACAATCCAGTAATCACACTACTGGGTATTTACCCAAAGAATATGAAAACACTATTTTGAAAAGATATGTATACTGCTATGTTTATTGCAGCATTATTTACAATAGCCTAATTATGGAAGCAGGCCAAGTGTCCATCCACTGATGAATGGATAAAGAAGACAGACGAATGGAATATTACTCAGAGATAAAAAGGAATGAAATCTTGGCATTTCCAACAACATGGATGGATCTAGAGTGAAATAAATCCGTTCAAGAAAGACAAATATCATAATATTTCACTTATATGTGGATCTTAAGAAATAAAATAAAGGAGAAAAAAAAGAACAAAAAATAGACTCTTGGAGAAAAAACTGATGGTTACCAGAGGAGAGGTGCAGGGGGGGGATGGGGGAAATAGGTGATGAGATTAAGAATACAGTTGTCATATTGAGCACTAAGAACTATATAGAATTGTTGAATCACTATATTATACACCTGAAAGTAATATGACACTGCGTGTTAACTATATACTAGAATAAAAATAAATAAATAGATAGAGAAATAAATAAATAAATGAGATAGAAATAGCAGAGAAAAAATTCACAGTGCTACCACTATAATGAAGATTTCCTGTTAATTTTAGCTGAGTATTTCTGATGATTATTTGCCTTTCCTTCTTTGTCTTATTTTTTTTTTAATTTTATTTATTTGAGAGAGAGACAGAGAGTGAGGGGAGGGGCAGAGGGAGAGACTCTTCAAGCAGACTCCCCGCTGACAGCAGAGCCCAATGTGGAACTTGATCTCACGACCCTGAGATCATGACCTGAGCTGAAATCAAGAGCCCGATGCTTAAACCGACTGAGCCACCCAGGTGCCCCATCATTCTTTGTCTTATTAAACCAATAAGAATCTCCAGGTATGCATGTTTTGCATCCAATTCAAGAAACACCCCTATGCCTCATTTGGAATTTCCATCTTTACCCACATTTGTCCCAGGGAAATGAAATTATTGAAAAACAAGTGCCAACAGTATGGGTAGATGGGCTCCCTGAACCAGTCTTCACTGGAGGGCCCTTACAGCCACTAAGTATGGGCCATTCTCCACTCCAGCCAACGTGCTAGCAAATCATCAGGGCTCAGGCTGAATATTGTTATTACCCCTTTCCTCCCTTCTACAAATATTTACTCACAATCTAGTGTAATATTCAAGAGTACCGGCTGTGGACCTTGACAGCCAGCATGAATGCCAGCCCTGCCATTTGTTAAGTCTGTCACCATGGACTTACCTCTCTAAGCCTCATTTTCCTCCTCTAGAAGAGGGAACAGTAACACCTGGTGTGTAAAGTTGTCGTGATGATTACATGAGTGATTCCACATGGAGCGACAGGCCCTGCCCCACAGTAAGCATGCAATATGATGGCAGTCATGACCAGCCCTGCCATGTTGCTAGGCATTGTGAATTACTGAGCAATAAAAAAGTCCTGCCCTTATGGTGCTGACATTCTAACAGGAATGACAGGTATGAAATAATCATGCAAACTGAAAATCCATATATAATACTAAGAGGCGGGGGAAGGGGCTACTGGAGTCTGTGGTGTTTTATCAGCCTGCAGGGGTGTCCTTATGACTCAACCCTCTGAAATTTGAAGGAGTAGGAGCTAACAATCAGGCATAGAAGAAAAGGAACAGAGTTCCAGGGAGAAAAAATTCACCCTTCCTTCTTTTTTTTTTTTTTTTTTTTACCCTGTATTATAAATGTCAACTATTCTAAACAAGGCAGGGTCTTCAGGAACAGCCTAGTAATCCATGCATTGGTATAAGCCTTAAACAAAGTTAGAATTTACTCCAATGCACATAAATCCCATTAATCTCTATAAAACAATCAATGATGGCGTTATATTCTAGAATCTTTCTGCTGGCGTTCCTCCAAAGCCACAGAAGAAGAGCTGAAACAGCACTCATTCAGCCAGTCTCACAGAAGAATACTTATTTTCTAAAGTGCACCAAGTAAGACATTAGAAAGGCATTCAGTACAGAATATTAAAACTCCATATTTTTCAACTGCTGCATTGAGGAAAGATAGGAATTTTACCCTATAAAAAATTGTGAGTTTGGATCAGACCACTTTTTAATCCATGGCTGATGAATCAATCTTTGTTTTGAGTCTGTATTTTTAGGCAAAGCCATATTTCGTCCTACAGGATGGCCTAATTCATGAAATAAACACGTCAAGCCCCAAATTTCAAAGGACCCATAAGTATGTCTGGGGCAACAATCCTGGAATTACTTCCCCAACCTTTGTCACTCCCTATTTGTAGGAAAACGATTTCCAATTTGCTTTCTGCTGTGGGCCCCTGTGGCAGCTCACATATCATACCTCGTGTTCCGTGGGGCCACCTGCACCCACTCTAAACACCCGACAGGCTGGCTGCCTCCCCTCCCGACCGACGACCGTCTCTCGGCCTTCACTAACTCTTGTCCATATGTGAGAGCCACAGCCCTTCCTCAGGAACCGCCTCCAAACCCTTGGAGCAAATTTCCAAGTTTATAACTGAAACCCCCATTTCTTTCTAAGGCAATAAAATACTGGCATGAAAACAGATGCAAATAACTTTATACACCAAAACAACTGCACATCATTCCTTTATAAATGGAGATGAATGTCTCTGTCCCCGTGAGAGTACCCTCCAGGCTCCCTGCAGAATGCCGGTTCCTCTGCTTGTCCCTGGGGGCAATAATACTGTGTAATATCACTTATACATGGGAAAGAAAGAGAGAGAGAAAGAGAAAGAGAGGAAGAGAGAAAGCTGATTTCATAGAAACAGAGAGTGGAGTGGTGATAACCAGGGGCTGGGGAGAGGGGAAAATGGGGAGATTGGGGAGACGTAGGTCAAAGGGTACAAACTTTCCCTTGTAAGTAGTTCTGAGGATCTAATGTACAGCATGGTGACCACGGTTAATAATACGGTGCTGGATACTTGAACGTTGCTAAGAGTAGATATTAAATATCCTCATCTCACACACACACACACTCACACAGTGAATAGGTGAGGTATGGATGTGTTGATGATTTTGATCTTGGTAATCACACCACAATGTACATATGTGTATTGTATCAGCACGGTGTTCGCTTCATTTTTTTTAAAGATTTATTCATTTTGAGGGGCGCCTGGGTGGCTCAGTTGGTTAAGCGACTGCCTTCGGCTCAGGTCATGATCCTGGAGTCCCAGGATCGAGTCCCGCATCGGGCTCCCTGCTCAGCGGGGAGTCTGCTTCTCCCTCTGGCCCTCCCCCTCTCATGTGCTCTCTCTCTCTCTCTCTCAAATAAATAAATAAAATCTTTAAAAAAAATAAATAAATAAAGATTTATTCATTTTGAGAGAGAGAAGGAGAGAGTGAGTGGGGGAGGGGCAAGGGGAGAGGGAGAGAGAGTCTCCAGCAGACTCCCCCCGCCCCCGCCCCCGAGCATGGAGCCCGATGCAGGGCTTAACTCATGACAGGAGGGGAAATCAAGAGTCAGACGCTCACTGAGCTACTCAGGCGCCCCAGGACGGTGTACACTTTAAACATATACACTTATGTTTGTCAATTTTTCCTCAATAAAGATGGGGATTTTTTTTTTTTTTAATACAAGAAAGGAGGAAGAGAAAAGGATAGGAAACAGTGCATGCAGCGCCTCTACACCTTAGTACTTTCTGAATGATTCTTCATGATGAGCAAGAAATTAATGTGCTTTTGTTTTTAAAGTATACCACTTTATGACATATTAAGCAAAATGTATTACTCCCAAACTACCAGGAAAAGAGAGGAAAACAACTAACATTAAACTTCATAGAGAAAACAGACATTTCACTAGGTGTTTCAGGATTGCTTTGATATCTATAAGATCATAAATACAGTCATCCATATTTTTCCTAGTCAGTGCAATAAGAAATACTACTTACTAATAACTCAGAACCCCACGATGGCAACAACTAATTCCAGAGCCCAGGCTTTTGTATCTCACATTTTTCTGTAACCCCGGAAAATCTCCAAACAGAGATACTCCACCAATTTTTCTCTAACAAAACAAAGCTAACTTGATCATTTCTCTGATATATGAGATTCTAAAATGACAGATGAAGCCAAAAAGGAAGTTAGCCTACATTAACTTAAAAAAAAAAAAAAAAAAAATGAAGCCATGATCCTATTTTATGAATGGTCACCTTTCACTTATCCACTTCCTCCCTACCAACCTCAAGTGCAAGGGCACAAGATTCAGTGAAAGCTTTCACAGTTCTATCCAAGCCTTCAAGTTGCCCTCACTTATATTTAAAAGGTCCCAAAAGATAATACCCGGGGCCAGTATGATGGAGACTATAAACAACCCATTGCTTGGCATAAGAAGCATTCCAAGAACACAATAAAGGAAAACCTAGGCCCGAGAGCTGTGGGCCGTGATGTCAGCCTACAACCTTGGCCAGCTCACTCTGGCCACAGGTACAGCAGCTGGTCCTGCAGCTGCCACCCCACAGCACCGCTGAGCACGGCCCCTCCCTTTCCCCTGAGCCTCATCTGCTGCCAGCCCGTGATGTACATGGGGACCCACGGAGCCGTCTGGCACGTGCACAAACCTGGATGGGCAGGCAGCTGACCCCGCAGTGTCTCCCTGACCTGGGAGAATGGGAACCAGTCACCCAGGGAGACACATCTCAGGTTCACTTGGCACAGCTCCTCGGAGGGTCCCAGTGCGGTGGAAGCCCAGATGCTGGTTGTGGTGACCAGCCTCACAGTGGGTTAGGGTCAGGGTGCAGGGCTGGACTGACTTTCCCTCCTTCCCTGGGTCACTCTCCCAGCAGCTGCCCTGCCCTGGGAGTATCTGCCAAGGTAAAACATCTGCAAGGAAGTCTTGGCTCTTCTTTTTGGGGGAGAATCCAGCCTAAGGAAAAACATAAAAAACAAAAAGGGGTGTAGAAGATAAATCCTGCAAGACCTCATCTGTTCAGGCAGAGGGCACGGGGCTTCGATTCTAATCATTTACCCCACACTTTCAACCACTTCGGGTGATTCTTGCCACTATATCCCAAAAGGCTCATCTTTTATCATTTCGGTCACTTCAGTGTCTGGTCTTTGTTAGTTCAGGCTCACTATAAGAGGTTCCAGAAGCACAGAAGAGAACAGGAGAATGACAGACAGCAGACTGGGGCCACGGGGTAGAGTTCTGAAAGCCGGGGCAGTGTGTGTGTGTGTGTGGGAGGGGGTGAGGGAAGAAGCAGCACCGTCATTTCCTCCGTAAGGCATGATAGCAAAAGTCATGCTTTGAAATCTAGATGATCCAGAGACAGATCTGGGGTAGCAAGGCACTTATTCCGTGGCTTTCGGCAAATAGCTGAGCATCCCACATGCTTTTATCCAGAGCAATTTCTCCATAGCAGTTTGTTTCCCAAGAACACAAGTTCTGACAGAAGTGTTCTGGTAATGGACATGTTTTCAGGTGGACGACCAGCGAAACCCTCCAGTCCCTGGTTCCTTTCTCCGTGGCTCATGCAAGAAGCAGAGAAGAGCTCAAGGAGCATGAAATTTCCAATGGTCACTGCAGGCCTAGCTCAGGAGTGGCGCCTCCAGGAGCCGAACTTGGAATATGCTGAGCTCCACCTGTCCCTTCTCTCCAATGTCCCTTCTCTGAGCTGAGGATCTCTATGGGAGGGAAGAGATGTTCTCTACAGACATTACACATACTTTGGAAGTCAGGAAGCAGAACATGTTGCCATCAAATACTATTATTTTGAATTTTCTTGTCCTCCACCCACACCTCTGGGAAGGGAAAGGGGTTAAGAGGAGAAATGAATTGTCCTCTTCCAAGTTTTGTTGTTTTTATGCCATCCTATCTCTGACCCCTCTTGCTCCGCCAGGAAGGCCAGGTACTGGTCAATGACATGCTTCTCTCCAACCTGCTGCTGCTTGGAACCAGCAACCCCTGCTATAGAGGGAGAGGGGCAATTTACAATGGAAAATGCAGGGTATGTGAAGAGGAGGGGTCAAAGATGACTTTTCCCTTTGCCTTTCCCGATGGCTGGAAGCTGAAGCAAGCGAAACATCTGCCAGATTTGTGGGGAGAAAAGAATACAATATACTTGGAGAAAATTTTCAGACAAACTTGGTTACAAGAAGAATGAAAATCAGGCAGGGATGTGCCAAGGGCATTTAGAAATGACATGAATAGTACTTAATTCCACAAATAGGGATCAGGTGACTATAAGGTACTCAGAGAAGAGGTTCGTTCTTTAGATATGAAAAGATTTATCTCCTGGGTCTAGGAAACTGTATATATATATCAAAGGGAAGAAAGAATAATCAGCTTACAACTAAGAAGACAGACTCTAAGGAATATTATGAGATAAACGGGGAATACTGAAAGTCATTTTGAATTTGAAATTTAAGCTAGTGATAAATAAATAATGAAAGAATTACCTTAGTTCACCCTCTGATTCAAGAATCCATGCATGAGACCACCTTTCCTTCAGTCATCAAAGTGTGGTATCACACCACGTCCAGAGTACCCACTGACCACTCCATGCCACCTAAGCCTGGGAGCACATGAAAAATGAGGAGGAAGGAGGACTCTTGACCTTTCACTGGCTTGTCACACTCAGGGTCTCTGGGAAAATTACTTCCCCTCTTGCCTTTGTCTATTTGGTCTGCATAACAGAATACCATAGACCAAGGGTGCTTATAAACCACAGACGTGTATTTCTGACAATTCCGGAGGCTGGGAAGTCCACGATCAAGGTACCAGGAGAGTTGGTGTCTGGGGAGGCCCTGCTCCCTGGTTTATAGACAGCATTCTTCTTGCTGTGTCCTCACATGGCAGAAGGGAGGAAGGAGCTCTCTGAGGTCTCTTCTGCTCTCATGACCTAATCACCTCCCAAAGGTCCTCCTTCTCCCACTTCCGAATACCATCCCATTGGCGGTTAAGAGTATAGATTGCGGGTGGGGGCGGGGGGGAGGTACAAACATGCAATCCACAACATCTCTTCAGTTTTGACTAGACTTTTACATTCGTGATGAGGAAGAAGACTCCATGACATCTATGGCACCTTCCACTCCAAAATGTGGCCAATGAAATGGATGATGAGCTGCTCATATTTGAAGACTTCCCATTAAACTCTTCTTCTAGTTATGGAGATTTTGCAAAGGGCTGGTTGTATGACACATGCCAGAATTCCATTCCCCAACATCTCCGGTTGGGGTAGGCCACTGATTGATTCTTAGGTGGGAGGGAAGCAGTAGTCACACTGTTGCTCATCTACCAGCTCTTGGTGTTGGCAAGAGGTATCAGCTGGGTATGCAACTGCTCTGCCTTCCCCTGGTCCTTCTTCAGCATCTCTGACTCCTAAGTCAGGTGTGTTTGCCCAGCTCTTCAATGGAAGGGTCCTGGCTTCTGCAGGACATCATCAAGATCAGAGGAATGAAAAGAGTTCCAGTATCATGCGTGTGATTTCCAGCTCGTCCTTGCTCTCTCCTACTTTTATTTCTATCTCCTGCCCCAGCACCTGCCCAGTGAACTCAGAGCTCCAGTGTGACATGTGAAGACAGTGGCCTTACAGAGACTGTTTGTCCAGCCCCCTAAAGTCAAACCCCTATAACAGATCCATATTCAAACACACATGGATTGGAGTCTCAAATCTACCATTTATTAGCTATATGAACTTGGGCACGTAACTTACCTTTTCTAAATATCTTAAATAGGGATTACAATTGTGACTACATCATAGGATCTCAAGTAAGATAGTGAATATAAAGTTAGCACAAAATGCCCAACAAATACTATTATTGATTAACTAAACATCTCAATTACACTGCAGAGGAAATCCTCTCATGATCTAGTTGCTATAGACTAACAGAAGTATGCATTTTGCTCCTGCCCTATCAGAGACTGAGCTAATAGAGCTTTGGCTCCACTGAAAAGCCCAAGAGCATATTATCCTGTTTTTATGAGAGAACAGAACAGAGTAGCTAACATAGGTAAGCATGAACTTCTATCTCCAAGGAAATGGTGGCAAAGCCAGAAAGAATTGATTCCGTTAAGCTATCTGAATGGCATTTAATGAAGATATAATTTTAACGGAGGAGTCAGATAAAGATAGTTAATTGTAAGACATCATACAATGCGACTGTTCTGGTGAATGGAATACTCTAGTTGAAAGCCTAAGGAAACGATCTTTCCTTTTTCAGTTCTTCATAATGAAAAAAACATAATTCGAAGAACTGTTTGAGATGGACTTAAATATAAAAACTGTACTTCTTACTTATCTAAAATCACTTATACCATATCTTATTCCACAAAGATCCAAGTATATGAAACTTTTTTCTTCATTGAATTAGGATGTAAGCCCATCAAAGAATCTCAGTATTTCTTACACGTAAGGCAGCTTTCCATCTTTATTTCAGCATCACATGTTTAAAAATGAGGCTGAACAGTTAACTGTCTGCCCATGGTTACACAGGGAGCCAATAAAGCATGGGGCGGGGGGTGGGAGCTGTACTTGAAGGGGCCAGGGAATCACTGTCTTGGTTCTACTACGACTTCAAAACTGACGCCCACATCTTGTTTCATAATGCCGACCACCTTTGGACACACACATTTCAATCAGATAGCATCACTGTCCTCGGAACCACATGACTTTCCCAAAGTCTCTGCCAAAGTCACCTTTCTCAAAGTCAAGTTTAAAACACGAGTGCCAAGATTTCTTCTTGCCTTCACAACCTGCGCTTAGAGTTAATCGCCAACTCCTGCAGGTCCTTAGAACCATGTCCACTATGTAGCCGCCCTCCGCATCGAGGCTGCCACCGTCCCTCTCCTGGACACCCGCTCTGCCCTCCGGTGGCCCCGTGACTCCTGCCCTCCACCCCTTCCACACACCCCAATCTCCTCCTCCATCACTGTGACGATGCCATCTTTTCTATAGAAACCTTCCAGGCTTCCTAGTTCCTGGATATAATCTAAACACTACCAATGAAGACAAAATATTTCAACTAAAACTACTTTTGGGTCCTAAGGCAGCCACCCAGTTTGGATGGCCGCCATGCCTGGAAGACGTCATAATATAACGCTTAAATGTTTGAATGTAGACAGATGTTAGTGTGAATTCACACTGAATAACTATGTGACCTCATTCAACTTTATTTTCCTGATGTAACAAACTGGGTTAATTTAGTGCCCCATAAAGTTATTACAATTAAATGACATAATGCATGTGAAATGCTCAGCAGGAGAAATGCTGAGTGAATGGCAGCTGCTATGAGCTGCTGCGTCCGGCTCCCTCTTCCCTACCCCGTCGCACAGGGCTGAGGACTGCTCCCCGAACGGCATCACTGCACTTCCAAATGTGGACATATCCTGAATATGCATTTCAAACCAATCTCTCATATCAACTTATTTTCTCAGGAAAAAAAATGCATCCTAGTTAATTAGGCATCCTAGTTAATTAGGGATACTACTTACTTAGGTCAGAGTTAATCATGCTCTTAATTCATACAATTTTTTCCAAAGGATTGCTAATAATTAAAAAAAAAAACATGAAGTAGGTACAAATTAAGGAGTTTTCTTAAAACATCCTTAATTGGTTCAAATTCTCTTAATGTGGGTGAAGACCCCTTAAAAAAAAATTTAGGTCTCAAAAGTATAGATTAAAATGATAAATTGTAGAGAATTCTGCTGGTGGAAAAGTAAATTTATACTTGCTTGCCTGAGTAACTTCTACATTCTTTGTAATGGATTTTACATAATAGGAGCATGTATTTTGTGACAAGAATAGGCCCACTCAAGCAGCTGGATATATAGCTTACTCTTTATCACTGTCAGGGTTGAAATAAAACTTGGTTTACTTCTTACATGGAAAAAAGTCCTGCCTTCCCAAAATACCAAATACATAAACTATAAACTTAGATTCATTTGGAATAGTCTACTCCTCCAGTAGACAATAGATGTCTCACATAGAACAAATCTCTCTCTCCAGATACACACCGGCAAACACACACATTCACTTACACACACACACACACACACACACACTCACACTCACACACACAATGGGAAAGAATCAGGCTCACACAGGTTCAAATGCTAGGTTGGCTCAATGATCTGGTACATTACTTTCACTTCAGTTCTCAGGTTTTCTTTTGCAAAACAGAAATAATATCTATCTGACAGGATTGGGATGAAGATTAAATTAAATACTATATCTAAAAGAGCCTAGGAGCGGCTGGGTGGGTCAGTTGGTTAAGTGTCCCACTCTTGATCTCAGCTCAGGTCTTGACCTTGGGGTCGTGAGTTCAAGCCCTGCGTTAGCCTTCGTGCTGGGCATGGAGTCTACCTAAAAAATAACATAAATAAGTGAATAAATAAATAAATAAAGTGCCCCGTATGTAGAATGTGCGGCACTGTGGAAGCAATTGATACATTCTAGCTATAATTGTGCATATGAAAGATTAGAGAATATTAATCTCTTTTTCATGTGTTTATTCCTTCAAAGCTATACTTTCTATGATAACTATATTTAAAGCTCTATTTGCTGCTGTCTTGGTTTGCAGTAAAATCATCTTATAATGAAGACCTTGATATTTTTCTAAACCTCCTGTAGATGGAATCCAATGGGAAATATCCTGTATGTATAAATATACATATTCTTATTTTACACACAACAGTATGTTTCTAGATTGATTTTATTAATGTTATAATGGCTGACTTGGATAAATTCCAAATCATCCTTGCTTTTCCTTTAACTCAATTAATATATCAGTTCTTCAGCAAATGGAGATCACAAATATACACTGTGGCATTACCATTAACCTCCCTTTATGCCCAGTAATCTGACCACAGTAAATGTTGCAATACTGTTACTGCTTTATACATAGTAGATGCTCAATAAATACTCAACAAAGGTAAATTTGGAAAGTAACCAAAGAGAAAAAATTTGTTTTAGGTAAATAAAAACCTAACTACACTTCCAGAAATAAGTAAAAGAGTGAAAGATGACGCAGAGTTCCAGGTATTGTAAATCTAGAAAACATGATCCTCCATGCTCTCGATTGTCAAAGTGTAAGTACAAAAATAATGCTCATGACTTTTCATATTAGCAAATTGGCTACACAATTTTTAAGAAATAACTGTGGTTCTGCACTGTCACACTCCAATGGCCTTTGCACTGTAGTTTCATTAATACAAAACACTTGCAACCCTTTTGTAGAGCAGGTCATTCTGCTAAGTGTAGGGATGCTATAAACATCTCAGTTACACATTGAATAAGGCCTTACAATGTTCAGCCTTCTTTTAGCTAGCTGAATTTGCATGACTCCGATTCTTACAAACCATGTAAACGCCACAATTTAAAAACCATATACAAACACATATCATATTCCATTATTTGTAAGCAAACCATAGAAAGAATATGTATGTTCTTTAATATTGCTAGGATCCTTTAAATCAGTTGTGATTACTTCCTCCTTTGAACCCTCGCAGCATGGGATTTGTGCGTACTGACACTTCCTCCACTCTGTTGGGCATTTGGAACAACTGTGTACGGTTACTTGTGTGCATATCCCATCCTTACGCCCTGCCCTGTATGTGGTAAGCACCCTGAAGATGGAGCTTGGTGTTGTCCTTCCTGGGGCAGATGACACTCAACCTGTGCTATCTAATTTGTGTGCCTATCTCTTCCAGCACAATCTCTCTAGAACAGTTCACAACTACTGCCTTTAAATGACTAAATCCTGGAAATAAGTGCCAAGAAGTCCAACAGATATCCATGAACGTATTACAGAAAATGACACATAATATGAATACAAGAAATAAATTACTCATTTTGTAAAAGAAAAATAACGTTTACAAAGGCTGGGTTATTTTTTAAAATGGTAACCTTTAACTGCTATGGTATGATTTATAACCATCCATCATGCACAGACATGATACTACTTACAATGCTCATTGCCTAGGTATGACTGCAAAAAGTAACGGTGTTCATTCATTCATTCACTCATTCATTTATTAAATCAATATCTTGATCATTTTAACAGTTTGTATTTATTACTTCCATAGAGAAATTTGATTTGAACATGCCCAACTTAAAAGACTTCAATGATGTCCCTGGGAACAAGTCAAGTCTTGTGCATGTACATGAGCCCCTTTATGACCTGGCCCCTCCCTGTCTTCCAGGTTCATTTCACTCTCCCCCTGCTTACACCCTTTATTCTTGTCACACTGATTCATACCTCCATGCCTCTGTGGGTCTTTTCCGTGCAGGGAAGACTCCTCTCTTCTCTCCTAATGCCTGTTTGACCTTAATGACTTAGCTGAGGCAATTCCTTGCTCTGGGAAGTCCTCTATATTATTCCATATTGTAAGTTAAGCTTTGGATGGGCTGTTCCTCCTACGGGTACCCTCAGCATTCTGTGCTTGTCCTTTGTCATATCATTTATCACATCCCTCCCAATCTGTTTCTTTCTCTCTTTCGTGCACTAGACTGTGACAGGCAGTATGACGCAGGGCTTAGCATAATGCCTGACAAAGAGTAGGCCCCCAATACATGTTTATTGATGTTTATTGATGCAATACATATTATTAATATAAAATGTAAAGACTGGGGCAACCATGACAAAGAGAAGAGACAATTAATTAGAATTCAAGAGACCTGGACCCTGTTGTCAAGATTGAAAGATCTCTGGAAAATTATTTAATCTTTTCTACAACTCTTGCAATAAGTTAAGGTGGTCTCCAAAGTCCTCCTTAGTTCCATGGCTGTGTGACATTTTCTGAAAGTGACGAAGTTCTAGTGTGCCTCTAGCCTAGGGGAACAGTTGGCAACTTAAAAGAAGATTATTTGCTTAAGGAGACATTCTCTGTCTTAATTCCAGATTGCTTATGACAGGTCTCTGATAAAATGTGTAAGGTGTCAAATACATCATCTTTTCCAAAAGATTTTAATCAAAATGAAATCTTACAAAAAAGATTGCCCTTGACAATATATCTATAAACAGCATCTTATTTTCTCTCCCAGTTAAAGATGTTATCTAGTACGAGGCTTCGCCACAGCAATATCAAAGCCTATCCGGTGGTTCACGTTTCCTAATATTTGCAGAATGGGCAGTGTTCCATTCCAGTCCTGCCTGTCCTGACCTCTTCATTTCAGATTTAGATCTCTTCCCTGTCACACCAAACAGTTATCCATATGACACTTCTGGATATCAAGTGCCGCTAAACTCCATCTTGCAGAAAGGCATAAGTAATGAGTATTCTCAACAGATTTTCACATACTGTGAAACCTTAGCAATCTGAATTATAAAAGAAGAATTACTGAGTCAGTCCACAGTCTGTTTTCTTAAAATGGCTTAAATGCTTTCAAACACAAAGAATTAAATAAGGGAGGCATGCTAACAAGTAAATTTGCTACTGAAGTCTTATCTTTTCTGTATGTAATTTGAACATATTGAAATAAAGGCCTTAAAAGTACTTAAAAATGATGCTTCTCTGGATATATTTAATACTGTAGTTTTTAAAAAAATACTGTTAATATTCTTACCTTACTTAGTAAAGATTTTTTAAATACTTTTCTCCCAAACTCCAAAGGATAAATTCTGCATTAGCGGAGACTGAATTGGTGAGGTTTTAATGGAATTAAAAAAAAAAAAAATCAAACATAGTACAACAGAACATTTGCATCCAGCCCCTTCACTTCAAGTCAGACCTCATGAACTCAGCATCTTTAAACTTAATTAAGCCCTAAAATTCTTACCTATGAATTAGGAAATATGTTTACACGGAAATGCAAAAGGGAAGACTCAATAGTTCCATCTCAAAATGATGCCAGAAGGCAGAACCAAGACTTATATTAATAAAATTGCTGTAGCACCAATTGTCTTGTCCTAGTGACGCCCTTTGAAGATAAGAAATAACTGACAGCTGACACAGAGAATTCACCCACAGGCATTGCAAATAAATGTGCAATAGCCCTCTCCAAGATCTACTTGTCTGGGGACTGGGATACACAATATATTGTTGGAAATAGAGGAAATACATTGTAGGAAAACAAGGACTAGAATAGTTTCAGAAATTCTTTAATAGACCACCTAGCTTGAAAGAACGGTAAGGAGAGAGACCATGGGGAAGAATGTGCCATTTTGTTTTTCAAGCAAGAGATTAACTGGGTCCCTCAAAATTTATTGACCATTGTCCAAATTAAGCAAACATCATCACTAGGGTATTTGAAATAGTTGAAACTGATGAACAATACCCCTTGAGATGAAGAAGTCATGGGTGGGCTTCACTGAAGTGTAGCATTCCAAGAAGGAAATATTCATGTAATAGGTCTACAGCAAATTAGCATGTCCAATCATTTTTCTTTTCATTGAATAATTATTAATCATCGTACATTTCTTTTCAATAATATTTCTATCTAAAAAATGTAAATAAAATGTTTTAAATAAAATTTAAAAACTGACATCTAAGTGAAAATAACATACACTTTCAGGAAAGGAATGATCACAGTATTTTACAGAATTGGAAAATACCTGGGTAATGATCAAATCCAATTTCCTCAGTTCACAAATACATATGATACTCAAGGAGTTAATAATTATTCCATTTGACCCAACTTGCTTGTTTCTGGACTCCCAGCCCAGTGCTCTTTCCAGCATAATATTCTGTATGACATAATTGTATATTTAGTTAGTAAACCATACTTTAATATTAAAGGGTTCTATACAAATATAGTTTTGTATATTATCTTTCTTGATAGAAAAATAAAATAAAATAACCTTTTATAATACTTGATAGAAAATGTTCCTGAGATATAAAATTAATGTATTAATTATTTCTTCTCAGTGCAGAATTTTATATCTTACAGAAACTATATATTCTTCTTTTATTTCAATGAAATATTTATAATAATCAAATGTGTATTTGACCACATAGAAAAGTTTAATAAATTCCAAAATGTAGGAAAATTACATATCACAATATTTAAACATAATCAAATAAAAGTATAACTAAACAATAAGAGTTTAAGTATTTTTACCACTTAACTAGAAACAAATCTTTTAACCTTTGAACAAATGAGAATATCAAAATTATGCTTACAATTATCAAAAGTAATTAAAGTGAAAAAAACCCTAAAATATGCATATAGATAAAGCTGGGCTTGGAGGAACTGAACGACGTCCATATCCTAAGAGAAGGTGCAACCTCAACAAAGCCATGTGGAAAGAGGGTGCTGGGGACAGTGGGCAAACACAAGGCTAGAACGCCGAGCTAAGTCAGACTAAGAACTGCAAATGCCATGCAAAAAAAAAAAGTCTGAATTACCTTCAGATTAAAACAGAACACATCAAAATTTTCTTTTAAGAAGCACAGAAAATGACTTTTCAGCAACATAGCCAATTGCACTGGAGGAAGCTCCAATCATGTGGAATTGCTAGAGAGACTGAGGTAGAAAGAGCACAGAAGGCAGGGAGATACAGTGGGATGGAGCAAGGAAGACAGGGAGGGGAGCAGGGAAGGAGAAGGGAGGCAAGGGAAGGGGAGGGAGGGAAAGGGAGGCAAGAAGAGGAAGCAGAGGGAGGGAGGAAGGTAGGGACAGGGAGGGAAATCTGCAGGTGTCAGAAATGAAGAGGAAATGACAGTCCAGAGTGGGAAGAACACCAGGTGACTTAGTAGAGCCGGGCACAGTCCCTGCTGTCAGGGCTGGGAGGATTGGGCTGAGCACACTCACAGATACTACAGATGATTTTAGGGCCCACAAGAGCCAGAAAACTAGATCTGAGACCCGTGCTTGATTCAGGACCCTGGAAACACCCATGGAAAGAGGGTCTACAACACTTCACTTGAAGAAGAGGCAATGAAGCCCAGGGCTCTGGAAGATTGGAGGGGAAAAGCACAAAACTATAATAACACCATAGTCATTAAAACAGTAAAATATTAATATAGGGGACAGATATTAGATCAGTGGAGAGGAACTCTAAGTCCTACATAGATATGACATTTTGATGTATGACAGACACAGCGTTAAATATTAGGAGGGAGGGGGAGACTTTTCTGAGACCTAAATGTGAAAAGCAAAATGCCAACATTGTAGAGAGAAATATAGAAGAGTGCCTTCATAAAGTTAGCATGGGGAAGGTTTTATGTAAAAAGGCCATGAAAGAGAGGACTGAAACATTTGTCTTCGCTAAATTTAAAACATCGGTATGTTCAAGTAAACAAACTATCATCCAAGTGAAGGCAAACCACTTGAAGAAGACACCACTGATAAAGTATGAGCAACCCAAAATACATAAAAGGCAGTCCTAGAAATCAATATGGGGGGAAAAAAAAGCCCAATGGAAAAATTGAGGAGGGACAGACCCAGGCAATGTACAAAGGGTATAAGGAGAATACTTACTGGACATAAAGAAGATGTTCCTCCTCACTAGTGATCAGGAAAACACTGATTACACACCCATTTACTGGTGAAAAATTTAAAAATCGGATAATACCGAGCAAGGGTGAAAATGAGCAGCAGTGAGAACTTTCATAAACTGTGGGTGGGAATGTGGGGATAGAGATGGACAAGTAGCTTGGAGAGACCTTTTTAAATAACCATAAAGCTTAGCATTCACATCCCATCAGATCCAGCAATTCCACACCTAGGAATATGTTCTTTTCATGTGTGCAAGTAGACATACCCAAGAGTGTTTATTGCAGTGGTGTGTGTGGGGGGGGTGTGATTGCAAAACTTCGGCAACACACAAAACGTTTATCAGCAGGACAATAATTCATAAATTGTGGCAATATCTTAAAATGGCATGCCATGCCACTGTTAAGATGGATTTACTACAGCAATGTTTCTCAAAGTGTGGTCCAGGACAAGCAACAATAACATCACCTGGAAACTTGGTAAAATGCAACCCCTGGGGACCCATCCCACATCTACTGAATCAGAAACTGCAGGGATGGAGCTTCCTGTGCCTGCTTCAACAGGCCCTTCTGGTTCCAGCTAGAAAGATGCTTTACTGAAGTTACATGGGTCCACATAGGTAAGTGTCAGAGCTGAAATCTGAGCCAAAAAGGGGGGGCAAGGGTATAATACAGTTAATATAAATCTTAAGGACATAAATCTTAAGATATATACTGACATGAGGAGGGAGGAAGGGTGGCAAGAATGGAAAGGAGAGGATTTCAAATGTACCTGTAATATTTTCCTTGACAAAAGGGTTTGAAATAAATTTGGAAACATATATAACTAGTTGCCAAACATGGGTGATAGAGGGATGTCTGTTAAATTACTCTCAGTACTTTTCAGGTCATTTTGAATATTTCACAAGCATAGTGACATAGCTAAGTCTGTGCTTTTTTAAGAGGAGCATGGTGTGAAGAAAGGCGTAAGAGGGGAGACTCGAGGGGCATGCGGACAAGTAGGTCAACACACTGCTACAGGAACCCAGTCAGGAGAGACAGCTTGAACTACAACAGGGGAGGTAGGAGACTCCCCAGAAAACTATGTCAGGTATCAAACAGATAGACATTGATAACCTATTATATGCTGGATGAGAAGGGACAAAGAAGATTCCAAAATAGATAGTCTTCTTGTATAAGTCGTGCATGGAGACTGACAACAAAGTCTCTGTTTGGAATTGGAAAATAATAAAATTATCTTGACAAAGTATACAACAAGAAATCTGAATCTAGAGAGAAAGGGAGTGTCTTCGCTGTATAGTTAATATATGGTGTAGGTATGGTAAAATGTGGAATGCAAGAAGAAAAGAACACTGAGGACAGAATTCTGGGGAAAATAGAGAGAAACCAGAAAAAAAAAAAAAATCAAAGGGGTGCCTTTCAGGTAAGGGTAGAACAAAAAGCAAAACAATTTCTGGGAAGGTCAAGGGAATTGCACAACTCTGCACAAAGGCAGAGTTGTCTGGAAAGCTTAACACTGGGAAGAGAAATGTGATCCAGGAAGAGGAGTTTGATCACTAGGAAGTCCCCTGGCCCGAGAAGCATACTTCATTAGCAGTCTTGGAGACAAAGTCATATTATACTGCCTGGAAGATCATATGTGTGATATGGAATTGGTAACAGCAAGTATGAAGAGAGAGGAGCATCTGATCAAAAATATAAGTAAGGAAGGTGATAACTGCTAGATTAAAGTTTAGGAGGAGCAGGGAAAAATGGAATCATGAGCCAGCATGAAAGGGTTTGCTTTGGAAAACATGAGGGACTCCTTCCCTGAGAGAGGGCAGAGATAAGGAGAAGTTAAGATACGGAAAAGCTGGGAGGAGGTAGAGACAAGTTAAGGAAAGTTCAGTGGAAACATAAATTCCACCCAGGATGAACTTAGAGGCAAGATCATATAACAGGTGCCGGAACTGGAATTAAGGGGTTGAGGAGAATAAACAAGGTTGAGAGAGCGGCCATGGAGAATGGAAAATGGAATTTACCAAGGACAGTGGTCCAAAAGTTGCCATCTGCCATTTTGAGGGCATTGAGGATGAAAAAAATATTTTATATAATGAGTCCAATGAGCACAGTTATATGACTCTTTAAAATAGCTTGATAGCAGAACAGCAAAGAGGTTTAAAAAAAAAAAAAGGAGTTTCTATATGATTGAAGATTGACAAGGCATGTACTCCAATATCCGTATTATCCAAACATTCAATGATCTGAAAGATGCGTTAGAGCCACCTCCAAAATATACTGAATTCCATCCATTCTTTTTTCCTCTGTAGTTCGAAACACTGGGATTTCTCACCCAGAATAGTACAAATCAGTAACTAGTCTCTCTGCTACTATTCTACTTCCTTCCTATCCTTTATGACCTATTTCTCCCCAGTAGTCAAAGTAACCCTTTAAAAAATGTAAATCACATGATTTCACTCCCATGTCAAAACCATCCAACGGCTTCCCACTGTCCTTAGAATTAAATCCAAAGATTGACCCTCAGAAGCAGGAAAGGCAGCAGGGTGTCCTCTCTGTGCAAGAAGGAAGGAAGGGAGGAAGGGAGGAAGGAAGGGAGGAGGATTATTAAAATCTTAAAAATTAAAAAATATCTAGTTCATTCCTTTTTCTGGCAACATATAGACAGGCTCAAATTCTATTCAATGATTTTAAAGAACAAATATATTTGTAAAATTTAAGTAAGCATAACACCTACTAGGGGCACCTGGGTGGCTCAGTCGTTAAGTGTCTGCCTTCGGCTCAGGTCATGATTCCAGGGTCCTGGGATCGAGCCCCGCATCGGGCTCCCTGCTCTGCGGGAAGCCTGCTTCTCCCTCTCCCACTCCCCCTGCTTGTGTTCCCTCTCTCACTGTGTCTCTCTCTGTCAAAGCCTTAAAAAAAAAAATAAAACACCAACTAGACAAATCATAATTACTGCTAAGTGTAGATTAACTTAATTGAACTAATAACAAGAATACATTCACATAGCAGGTCCAAGATTTATAAAAACATATACTATACTTTTTATTTCTACAGGACCTACTTTGTAATTATATATTTGAATGATTATTTGATTAATATCTATCTTCCCTGTTAGACTGCAGGCTTCAAGAAGTCAGGGACCATATTTACTTCGCTCACATTATATCTCTAGCACTTCGCAAAGACCCAACGTGTGGCAGGCACTCAATTAACATTAACTGGATTACTGAATATGTATTGAATAACTCTTGGTTGAATTAATGAATACACTAACAGGTAGAACAGAAAAACTCGGGCTGAGTCCCAGGCAGAATAAAGGGTTGGGGTTCAAGCTCTGTGATCAAGCAAGTGTATGACTTTCTCTTCCTAAGCCTTGGTTGTCACATTTGTCAAGGGACATAATATTATGTGTATTCTAAGCAAATTAAAATACTGTAGTGTCCTATTATCACAAATTGTGATAACTAGCCATCATATGGGATGCTGTGAGAGTCAATTTGCTTTCTGACAACACTAAAAGTCCCGAAGATTTAAATAGGCACCAGGATCTGCCTTTCCATTTTCTGATGGGCATCCTTCATAAGCCTCTGATGGCAGCAGGGAGCCATGGCTTTAAAGACCAGAGTGGTGGGAAGTCCTATACTCTCAGGGTCGAGATCCTTACATACTCTATACATTTTCTCTTTAAAGCCCTTCAAGCCTAGGAATTTTCCTAGAAGAATCTCAGAACCCTACAGCTAGAACCAGAAGTCAGAGGGAAGTTGTAGGTTCTTTATAAAAAAAAGAGGCAGAGGAGACTTCACAGGGACACCTGGGTACTCCAATGAGAACTGTCAGAACTTCCATGGCCTCAAAATCACTATTAAAAAATTAAGAAGGAGGAAAAGCCACTAACCTTCAATGATAAGTCACTACTCTTCAAATAAATCCCTATAATGCTTTGCAAATATCACTGCTAGGGACAATAATAAATTTATTGTGTATAAAAACATTTTTAACATCATGGTCCTTCTATTTATTTTTTAATGGGCATTTATATGAACATTTCCATTCAACCTCTTACACACACACAGAGAACCTGTATTTGCTTCAAATTTTAAAATACAATTTTCAAACATTTATTACCATCATAGACTTGTTCCTTTACAACCAGACACCTACTTTCCATAAGGGTCCCTTTCAATTTACTTTGGCACAGAGTTCATTCTACACATACTGGTTAAGTTTTACTGAATATCTCTTATAGGTAACTCAATATATATGGCCAAATTTGTTCATATTATTTTGCCATTTTCCTGAATATTTAAATATAAAGGATCAATGACAAGAATTTGATAAAATGTCTACACACTGAATTTAGCTGATCTTAAAAATAAATTTATCTTAGGACATTCTCTCTGGTAAATCATGCAAAATTCATAGATTTTTTTTTTCTTGAGACATTTTTATATAAATAGCCATTTATCTCCAATCATTAAAAATGAATTATTTTGGAAATGTTAATAGTAAAATATGATCCCATGATGGAAAAGTTACTCAGACAGCAAATGTCTTATATCACAAAGGGCGTACCTTTGCTGTCCCTCGGGCAGTATTTCACATAGGCATTGCTGTATTTAAAAGGCATTCGTTGTCTTATTATGCAGTTCTATTTATTTATTTTTAATAAAAGTGGTGTAAATCATTAGATTATTTTGGATTTGAAAGGCAATTCCTTACTCCCGCAAGAACCCAGCTGGGGACGTGCAGATCTGCTGGAAATGCTTACGGGGAATATTCCTCTCGGGGAGTTAAACAACTCTAACACACAAGAGATAGCAGGCGACTCCCATTTGGCAAGTCATTCTTTTATGCCCGAGACCTCATTTCACACGCAACAAATCTCTACAGAGGTACAGAAAGGGCATAACGAAGTAACACGACAATTGAGGTCAGCTCCAAAAGGCTTTGATTTCTTCAAAGAAGAGTGTTTTGATAGAAAGTATTTTCTCCCATGTAACAATTAAAGCCTGGAATCTGCCAAAACAACAGTCAGAACCAAACACTGCAGCATTGTATGTTAAAGCAACAGACATTTTTGTTGACTCAATCCAAAAACAGAGTGGTCCAAGCAGTCAGATACATTTGAGCATTTCTTTTTTTCTTTTTTAAATGGTAGTTGAAATTATGTTGCCTGAATAAAAATTGGAACGTGCCTTTCCTATGAATGGATCCATGCCACAGAACCTGTTTAGGATTTGGAATGCATTTTCCATATGAGGATGGCAGATGCTCTCTCACAAGGAAGAGGGAGGTATCTACTCGTAGGCAAGTCTAGTCACTGTCAGATCTCTGTCTTTTCTTAAAAGCAGGCACCGTCCAGACCAAATGCCCCCCAGGCGAGCTGCAATGGGCAAACTCTCTGGAGAGGCAAGTGAAGACAGCCAGCTTCTGACTTCCCCATTGCTTATGTAACTGAACAGCTAAAGACGCTAAGTCCTTTGCCACCTCCTTAAAAAATATTTACATCAAATACTAAAATCTTCCATCATTTGGCAGAAAAGAGTAGTTTCACAAAGAGAATTTTAATGTAACAACTGTTTATGAAGACCAATAGCTATACTATTTTCCACTGATAATCTTTTTGATGATTTTACCTTTGAGGATTTTCTATAGAAAGAGACAGTAATTTCACATTTTAATTACCTTCTTTTTTATGTATTTTCTTTTGGTTCGCCTTATTTAATATTACTCTTTGTTTTCTATTCGGGCTTGGAAGCTACCACTCTCCTCTATTACTTACTAATTGTGTTTCTAGTGCCCACTGAGACATGTTAGCACAAATTCAAACGGCAGCTCCGAACACAATTGTGACTACTTACACACATTCTACATATACATGTGCCATATTCCCTGAAAGTGCAGTTTCTTTATTTTATCTGCTAAAAACATTGTGACGCCAGAGTCTCAGACACGTACACTGACAGTTCGCACTGTGCCACAGAAGTCCGAGATACAATCTGTTTCCTTTTCACAAAGTTTTCGGGTACCTTAGACATTAAAGGACTTATATATAAACTTTGCAAACGCAGATAATTCAGAGTGAATAGACAATCAGACTCTAAGGCATTGTTTAGTTTCTCTATACCATTGATGGGCTAACATATGCACAAAACTAAAGGGGTCATGCAAAAAAAGCCCATAATCTGAGGTGTATAAAAACTGTCATTCAGGGGCGTCTGGGTGGCTCAGTTGGTTAAGATTCCGACTCTTGATTTCAGCTCAGGTTATGATCTCAGGGTTGTGAGATTGAGCCCCAAGTCTGGCTCTCGGCTGTGCGTGGAACCTGCTTAGGATTCTCTCTCTCCCCCTGTGCCCCTCCGCCCCTACCCCCTGCTTGTGTGTTCTCTCTCTCTAAACAAACAGTCATCCGCCCCAGACCACTCTAGAGACCACCATGCTACCTGTCTGGCCCTGGGAGTCAGCCCCTTAAGTGGGCCCACACCTGAAGCTAGCCAGCCTTCAGTCAGTGCTGTCGCACCTACAGGTTTGTGTGGAAAAACAACACACCCCTAGTGAACACTGTCTCTTGAAAATTGCATTTCACAGAAAGAGATGTAATTTCTAATAATTTAAAAGTAATGGAGGTTACACAGAACACAGTGATGTCTCAATGCAAGCAAGCCTCAGCTGAGGCCACGTACGCTTGAATGGAGACGTATTTGAAGGAGCCACGCTATATTTATGCTGTGTTAGGGAAATAGCACAGAAAGGCTGAGAAAAGTGTTCGCTTCACGTCAATATGCTAAACATCACAGGAAGTGTGTAGATGGATTAGGAGTCTTAGATGAATCTATCCAGCACAGCAATACGGAACAAATTAAAGTGAAAGAAGGAAAATGTCACCATCATCACTTTCCTTGTCGCTACCCTTCCTAAAAATGGGTTATGCCATTTCTTATTACAACCCCAGTTCTCCCACATGAGAATACTGTTAATATGGTCGGGGGAGGGATGGAAATCACGCGGAAGCCTCAGAGTTTAGTCGCACAAAGTATACCTTTACTTAAAAAAAAGTGAAAAACGTTTCAGCTTGATGATTTCTCAGTACTTATGTTACACTGCTGATTACACATTCTAGAAATAATTAATGCCAGTCTCAATGACCAATATGCAGTTCACATTTTCAGCTAACTCAGTAACTGAAATGACAACAGAAAAGTTTCCCTTATAAGATGCAGAAGTAGTCATACTTGTTTAAGCAGCAGAACGCCTGCGAGTCAGAATGCTCTCTGCAGCCACTGTTACATCTAACATCATGATAGGTGTTAATAATTCTGCTAAGCATAAGTGGTGACATTATTACAAAAATTACAAGATGCAAATCTAGAAAACCCATCTAAGTACAGCAGACTGCTTCTATACTTTTCTGCAATATTTCTTTGTATTTGTTTGCTTGCTTATTCCTGGCTAGTTCTCATTAACATACAATGGTTAGTTTAAGAACAATTACAGAATAAAGACTTAAATTTAGAATATACTCTCCATGTATTCACCTTTTCCTACAAAATTGGGGAAACAGTACAATTACTTAATTCTAGTGGTAAAGATTGGTCCAGCTCACTGTGCTATGCACAGGGCTTTGAAACGTTGGTAAGGCACTATTTTTGCCCATGATGTACTTATAGTCTGATAGGAATGACAGAGACAGTAAATTTATAGATATGCTGCTTAGTTTGAGCCACAGTGTCATGATGAGTCTGCAAAGGAAGGTGGAAATGATATTCTCGGCAGAGGAAGCAGCATGACGAAGGCAAGGCAACAGTAAAGGGCATTCTGTGGGAGGGAAGACACTGATGGTTTTCATTACTAACTATTAAAGTTCAAAACTGGGATTGATGAGAAGAAGCGGGACATAAACAGGATGTAGATGACAGGGCAACTGTTATGTAACGAGACGTAAGGCAAATGCTTATGATTTGGGGCATTAGGTGGTGAGATCGTTCTTATTCTTTTGAAATCTAACCCAAAAATTAAAATACCAGAAAAGAGATCGCATTTATAATAATCCTCCAAACCAATCTTAAAAGAATTTGTAAGTGGCAAAACAAAATACAAAAATAAGTAAAATAAGGAGACTAGACATTCTCAACAAACTGGTGGTCGCCAGAGGAGAGGTGGGTGGGGGGGACTTGTGAAACAGATGAAGGGGATTAAGAGGACACTTATCTTGATGAGCACTGAGAAATGTACAGAACTGCTCAATCACATATTGTATACCTGAAACTAATATAACACTATGTTTATTATGCTTAAATAATAAAAACTTTAAAAGCTAAAAAAAACTGACTCAAATAAAAAGAGCATGGAATTAAATACCATATTCAGGAGGCTTTGGTGACTTATTTTTTGCTTCTAATGGTTTGGGAGAACTCCAGTAATCTTAGTGTTACAGGAATTAAAAACCACATAAACTTCCCCAGTCATAATAATACACTTATAAAATGGGAAGAAACCTAGTAACGAAAGACATACAAATATCAGTAAAGCAAATTACTAACTTGTGTGTGAAGAGAAAGCAATATTCTTTGGGGTGAACTGATTATGAGATAAATTATAGGTTCTAGTCATCCAAATATTTTTAATGATTTAATTTTATTATTATTATTATTTTTTCTTTACTTTAATCAACTTTCTAGTCCTATCCCCACCTCCAGTTATAAATCTTCGAACAAACTCTTGGAGAGCCCTTGACCTCAGGAGATAAGTGAATATAAGGAGTTCTGCTTTCTATCTAAAAAAGACTCTGAAAACTCCTAGACTAAAGGAGTTGTCTGTCCCTACTGAAATGGTGCTGCTAACAAGCTAGGTCTCATGACTGTCTTGAAGGGTTCTTGGGAGGGGAGGCCCAGCAATATCCTGAATTACTGATTAAAATGCAACCATGTGGTGCCACTTGTCCCAACTGCTGGTGGGAGCTGTTCCTTACTACTCTTTGTGCTAATGGGGTTGAGAGTTGTGCCTTCCCTCCCAATCACCGATTCCCCTTTATCTGCTCTACATGGTTCTCTGATCCTTCTCGGCTCTTGACATCTGATTACTATGTCCGGTAATCAGACTTTTGACTCTGGTCCATTGACTCAGAGTTACCCTCTGTGAGATTTCAACATCTGCAGCCAGGGCTGCAGCTTTTCCCACTACTCCTCAACTCCCAGCCCCTTCTTCCTTCCTCCTCTGGTGAGCGTCTCACTTGTGGCCCCAGATGCTGTTCCCTACACCGGCACACCTATCCAAAGGTCAAGTCCCAACCGCCTCCACTGGACACAAGAGTGCTATCTTCCCTCAGGCTCAGCTGGATTCCTACATCATAGTCAAAGTTATATTATTTGAAAACATTTCTTACTAGAAACACTCCTCACAGCCCGTGAATTAAATTTATTTGGTGCCTACTCTACACCAGGAATTCTACCAAGAACAAGAGTTGAGGAAATTGATCAGATAGAGGAGTAAGACTGAGACACACACTCAAGTAAGTGGATATAAGAGATTGTCATATGGTGGAAATGCAGATGAGAGCATAATGGAGAAAGGAGTCAACTCCTCCTGATGACCAGCGTGGGGTGAAGAGGTGCTGAAAAGTCTTTATAGGTATATTTTAATTCCTAGCTACATCAATAGTTCTCAAATGCATGTTAGAATCTTGTGCGGAGTTTTAAAAATCCCGATGCTCAGGCTGTAGCCCAAAGCAATTAAACCAGAATCTCTGGAGGAACAGAACCCAGACATTAATATATATTTTTTTAATTCCCCAAACAATTTCAATGTGCAGCAAAGTCTGAGAACCAGTGAACCAGATCGTTGCTTCCTTGATCAGGTAATCTTATACTAATTTTAACTCTACAGAGCCTGGCATAACACAATGCCCACTGCAGGTTCTTAATATGGATTTGGTAGTGGAATAAATAATTGAATGAAGGGATAACTGTACTAAACTAAAAAGGACACAAAGCAGTATTCTATGTTATCTGAAAAATTGTATCTTCAGATATTATATTCACTAATAATCTTTTAGGCTTTAAAATTTGAAGCTGTACTTATGAATAGACATATGTACATTGGGGGAAAATTAACAATAGATAAATCTTACCAAACCCTATGCTGTCATTTTAAACAAAGCTATTTACTTATTTAACTAGATGCTATAAATGCAAACCAATAGTTACAGTGATTGAACTGAGTGTATACACAGTTACATAAAGTACTTTTTGGTTGGTTCTAGAACATGTTTTCATATGCCACGAGCCTCCAACGCAGTCTCAGTGAAAAAACTATCAGTTTGGGAAGATGAATCAATACATTCATAGAATTATTACATGGTGAGCTAATCAGTCAATAGTCTCACTATATAAAAATTACTAGAATTTTCATTAACAAAATCTAGAAAATGAAAATTTAACATTATTAGTGTGGGTGCTTATGTTTAAATTATATAGATATAATACTTATATATTTTAATATATACTTATATATTCATATATATATGTATATATACACACACACACACACACACATACACATATAGATACTTGTAACTCATACACAGACCTCATTGCAGATTGCTTAGAATTATTTCACAGCAGTTTAACAAATTTAAGTAATAAAAAACCTAGGGACGCCTGAGTAGTTTGGTCGGTTAACCAGCCTACTCTTGATTTCGGCTCAGGTCATGATCTCAGGGTCGTGGGACTGAGCCCCACTTTGGGCTCCTTGCTCAGCATGGAGTCTGCTTGAGATTCTCTCTCTCCCTTTCCCTTTGTCCCTCCCCGCACCCCACTATCTCTCTCTCTAAAATAATCCTTAAAAAAATAAAAAATAGATAAATTAAAAAATCTATTAATTCTCTTTAGTAGTTACCTATTGCATTTAACATGGGTTTTGTTCTGACTTTAAACTCACTAGTAGATACAGGTTTAGCACGTTAGAAAACACACCTACATAATCTAAACAATTCACAACAGTCCATCACAAGCAAAGAGCAACCAATCGCTACATTGTCTGCCACTTTAAATTCACACTACATATACAGTAGCTCCTTAATACACTATTATTACTGATATGAATTCATATTTGAAGTTCTGCTAACATACCACAGGCTTTTAGCTACTGCATATTTAAAACATCCTGGGAATAAGAGAAGCACAGTATTTGCACAGGGGCTCGTTTCCAGTACAGAACAGAGTGAGCTGGCATGGAAGAGGCAATGTACCTCACTGTGGACTCAGGAAAATTCGGTTCGGTGGTGCTGGATCACCTTCCACATTCCAAAAGGAGCTTCAGCATATGACCTTAGGCCTTTCAGTTCCTTACTTTGTAAACTCAATCGAATTTTCATGGTTCTAGAATAGCCATGACCTTAAATCTGTGTGAAGGGCTACTACGTATGTTTCTCTTTGGTGGTCAGAATGCACTACCCCTCACTGTCTTTACACTTGCTGCTGAGAAAGTATATTGCTCTTTCTCTTGCTCACATTCCCTAACTACATTTCTTTGATATGCCCCGCCTTTCCTCTTCTGATGGATGCTTAGATGATATGCGTGTATATATATATATATATATATATATGTATGTATACATTTCCAGCCCAGATGGACATGACACAAACTTTCATCTGAGGTGAAAGAATTATAAAAAGGCTCATATATTTCAAGTCTAATTTATTTATTCTATTTCCCAGTGGGAAAAAATGGAAATGTAGTAAAAAAGCACTTACTTTTAATAGAGCTCTTGCTTAATCCACAACTAAACAGACTCAAGAAATAAACTGTCTTCCCTGGATAAGAAGAGTCCCTAGTTTTGCATTGTTCTTTGCTGTCATCTGATATAGGAAGGAAATCTTCATATATCAGCTGTATTGTACTTCTGTGAATCAATAAAATAATTAAAGATATCAAAGCGCATTCACTCGTTTTAAAATATATGACTGAGTGCAGAAGAACACATTTTTGGAGTTACAAATCAATTAAAGGAAGCCATTGAGCATTTGCCTTCCCAAGAAGAATTCAGACTTTTCTAAGATATCTGTACTGTGGTATACCTTATTGGCTACTATTTTGGTCAAAAAAAAAAAAATTTTTTTTTAAATTCCATTTCATTAGCTGATATTTTTAGTAAAGACAAGAAACAACTGCTCCAAAAATTAGCAGTTATAAAAACTATAAGCATTATATTAGTGCCAATCACCTCCAAATTAACTTCAAATATAATGCTGAAATTCAGAGATGCCAAGGATGAACTGACCTAATATAGCACTGAGGTCCATTAGGAAAATATCTTTCTTTCTTCTGCCTTTGTTTTTATCACCTCAGATCTCCCTCCTACCTCCTTTCTGTCCACCAGTTCCTGGAACTTCTCCCCCATGTGCTGGTGTCCCCTCTCAGTCACTTGTAGTCATCTAACTGATGAAATCAATTCTCTATATACAACTGGCTTCTTGATGACTACTTTTGTATGTCTTGTCAGTTATTACTATAAACTAATACATTTAAAAACTTTGTCCAGGGGCGCCTGGGTGGCTCAGTCGTTAAGCGTCTGCCTTCGGCTCAGGTCATGATCCCAGGATCCTGGGATCGAGCCCCACATCGGGCTCCTTGCTCAGTGGGGAGTCTGCTTCTCATTCTCCCTCTGCCTGCTGCTCTGCCTACCTGTGCTCTCTCTCTGTCAAATAAATAAATAAAATCTTTTAAAAAAAACAAACAAAAAAAAACTTTGTCCAAACAGGGGCGCCTGGGTGGCTCAGAAGGTTAAGCGTCTGCCTTCGGCTCAGGTCATGATCCCAGGGTCCTGGGATCGAGTCCCGCATCAGGCTCCCTGCTCAGCAGGGAGCCTACTTCTCCCTCTGCCTCTCTCTCTCTCTCTGTCTCTTATGAATAAATAAATAAAATCTTAAAAAAAAAAACAACAACTTTGTCCAAACACAAAGAAAGGGTAGAGCGTATTGTCTTAAAATTCCTGCTATGTTCCTTGATTAAAATTTAGTGTATTTTTTCCCCTGGGCACAAATTTGCTCTTTACTGCACTATTTCTAGTAAATTACTTACTCAATTTTGTCATTCAAATTTGTAAATGGAAAGAAAATGTCTGAAGCTCTTCGGAAAAGAGGAAGATTAAGAGTGTCGGAATTATTCTGATCCAATGACTTTAGCTAAGCAAATCTTTTTAAAACAGCTCAAATATATGAGCATTTTACAAATGAGCTTTAAACATCCTTAATCTAAATTGCTCTAACTTCTGAATACCTAGCAAACTACTATTTGCAGCTTGATATAAACATTCATGCCAGACTAATACAGAAAAATCTAGGGCAAATCCATGATTAATATTTTTTTTTTCCAGTCCGCAATATCCAGCTCTGTTTAAGAAAGGGGTTTAATGAATGCTACTATAATCATTTAAATATGAAGCTGATTTCATTCTTGCATTATCACTGTCATTTCCATCAGAATTGTCACTATCACTTACATCTTCTATTCATTATTTCCATTTCTATCCACACTCATTTCACAAAGGAAAAATATATCATTAAACTTATCACATTTTCCAAAACTGTAAGCAAGCATATGAAATCCTCTCTTCTTTGCAAAGAATTACCAACATGAGAGGGCAAGCTCTGGCTAGCAGAGCAAAGGACAGATGGTTCAAATCCACCCTTGTAAGTGACAGCTACACTTAAATTTAATTGTCTGTAAACTTAAAGGGTACTTTTCTCCCTCTGGATAAATGTAAATATTTCAGCATGGTTCATTCAAACTACTGTGAAAACTTAAGGGTATATTTTTCATGATTACATATATTTTTGTTTTTAGAAGGAATATTAGTAGAGCTTGAATGCATTATAATCACTTCTCAGATCCTATAATGTTAAAGCTTAGTTTTTCAGAAAAATAGATATCCCTAATCTGCACACACATGTAAACCCCATAGAGCAATTACCTATATTTACATTATAGTTATATATTTATATTTTGTCAACCAAATACTTTTAGTTTAAGGAATATGGTTGACTTATAAAATACAATAGGGTTCAAAGTAAAAAATATTACATCTTAATTAACAACAGATTAAGAAAATTCAAGCAAATTGATTATGAATGTTAGAGACAGACAAGCACAAACAGAATTTTACCTTAATATCTCATTGACTCAGTAGCCACTTTTCCCCCCAAATCATAAGAAATTTAGTGAAATGGAGTATAAAACTATAAATTTATAAGGAACATTGTGTGACATTACTTAGAAAGATGTTTAGCTTTTCCATTTAAAGTCCCAAGTTAATGCTTATTATCCTCAACCTGACACTTTTCTTTGAATAAGAATTATTTAGCACTAGAATATTAATGCTCGTATAATCAATTACAATTTTATTTTGAAGAGATTAGTCAACAATAAACAAAGCAATGGCTATTAGTCTACATCATCATGAAGAAGCATACCAAGAAGAGTATTTGGCTTTTGTTTTTCTTGCTAAACTGCCTTCTAATTAAGCAAGCACGTTTCTCTTAAAGCCACTTGATCCAAATAGCTCACTCCCATGGGCTGCTGGCAGCTTGAAACTCAATGAACGTGCCCCAAGAGCCTATGGACAGGTCATGTCTGTGCTGCCAGGTTTTTCTCCCATGTTCTGAAAACCTTTCTACAACTAACCAGAAATACTGCACCCATAATGCGATAAGCAGTTCTTTCTCCCATAATATTGCCAATCAGAACATCTGATCAGGAAAAATACCATTTTTATACAGTCATAATTTCAGAAAAAAAACAAAGAAGGCATCTTAGTTGGGTCATATTGCCTTAAAAAATGTAAATGATTTCTCTTTCAGCCTTGACCTCTCCGGCAAATAAGCCCAATCTCTCTCTCTCCTCAGACTTTCCTTCCTCTTGTGCTTTCTGTTCATTCAGTCAACGGAGTCAAAACCTTGGGGTCGTCCCTCATGCTGTGCTGGGTTACAACAGCCACATCCCAGAAGCTGCTGAGCCCTGAAGTTCAACTGTTTCCTCCTCTCCGATCCTGTTGCCACGTACCTAAGTCATTAGAAAGTGGCCAGGGGGGCAATTTGGAGTTAATGAAGTTAGGAACGGCTCCTGATGATGAAAGTTCAGACATGGCAATGGGAACTCACACGAGTATGGAGGTGGAAGGAAACCAAGGAATAGGGGACGAGTTAGAGGCTTGTTGAAGATACTTAGGCGTGAGGTGCTGAAGGTCTCAGTGGAAGCTATGGCAAGCAGAAATAGTAGGAAAGAAGCTGAGAAAGGAAAAATCCACTGGATATTGCAACAGATTTGTTTATAGGGTTAGAAGAACTGCGAAGCGAAGCATTATAAGAATAATGAAAGAGAAGAGGCAAGATAGCATCAGTGTGGAATGGGTGCCAACAGTTATATTTCAAAGCAAATTCCAGAACGTTGGCCCTGGGGGTAGGTCTGTGACCTTGGTGAAGTCTCTTCCCCTTTCAGTGCCTCTGTTACACCTCAGCCATCAAATGAGGATGTTCACAGGGCCCATCCCCTACATTTCTTTGGAGGATTAAATGACAGATATGATGCATGGAAAGTACTAAAAGCTTAAAGGTAATGAATTACAAAACACCTTTCAGCTCTGAAAGTTTAATTCTCTACCTGGTAGTTTAATAGCAATCCTGGATATTTCTAACCTTACATATTTTATGCCAAATGTGTCCAAAGCACCATGTTTCTGTGTGACTCTATCCAATAAATATCTAACAAGTATTTTGGATTTTACTTATGATAAATATCTCTGTGTGTATGAGAGGAAGAGGGGTGGGAAGGAGGAGTTCTTATCATTTAGAGGAGTCATTCATTTATTTTTTGGTCTTAAAATTTCCTTTGGACTATTGTTAACTCTGAGTTTTGTGATATTACATCAAATACTTCTTTCCAAATTTTTAGTAAAACAAGTTCTCTTTTAGTAAACAAATATAATCAACTTATGAAGGTTTTTATGTCCCCTAAGTAACTACCATGTTCCAAAATAGCACCAAATCATAATAACGCTGAAGTTAAAAATATATATGATATATACTGACTCCTGCATTTGCAGTATTTTGGGGTAACCAAATTGTTCAAGGGTTAATAGTGACCTGTCATGATAAGAACGGTCTGTGAATTCTGTAAAATATAATGCCTAGACCTTGGTTTAGAGAAGAGCAATTTACTTTAGGGCATATTATCAATAATTCCCTTCTCTTGAGCTACTTTCATTTTTATGTGAATTCTTTTCAAAGTCTGGAACAACTGATGCATTGTCTTGGCTGCACACAATTCATTTACAAAAATCCAGACCATGGGCTGGGGTGATTTATAGGGCTGCCTTAGCAAGGCTAAGTAATTTGAGGTGAGTTCACAACCTCAAGTAATAAGAATCCTTTTATAATATTATATCAAACACTTCTTTCCAAATTTTTAGTCAAACAAGTTCTCTTTCAGTGAACAAAATAATCAACTTATGAAGGTTTTTATGTCCCCTAAGTAACTACCATGTTCCAAACTAGCACCAAGTCATAATAAGGCTGAAGTTAAAAATATGTGTGATGTAAACTGGCCCCTGCATTTTCAATACGAAATAATAGGACTTATTCTTCAAAATGGAGGCAAACTAAATTAAAATTAAAATAATTGGCTTTTCCTCAAAGAATTTCAGAAGCAAAGTGTGCAATAAATTGTCAACTACTTAGAGGAAGGATGCAAATGGAGTCAGAAGACCCAAATCCAGAGCCCGGCCTCCACCATACTCCAGCTATCCTGGCTCAGCCACACTAGCTGTAACCACGGAAGGGGGTCACAGTCCTTCTGATGTGTGGCCCCTCTGTGAGACAGGAATAATCACATCCTCATCATCCCATTGCTCTCTGACTTCATCTAACCCCCTTCCCTTTAGCTCCTTTACTCCGGGCACAGAGGCCTCTCTGTTCCTCAGCCCCCACCCAGGCTCTTGCCTGAAGCCCTCTGCACCTGCTCCTTCTCCTCCAGAAATGCTCCCTCCGCCCTACGATGGCTGCAAGGCTCAGCTTAGTGGCTCAGAAAGGTAAACTTTATTCAAATATCACCTGCTTAGTGAGGCCTCACCTTATTTAAAAACACAAATCAACCCCACCCGGCTCCCGTCCCTTCCAACTATCCAAGATCCCTTTCTGCTTTATGTTTCTCCTTAGTACTTATCATCAATACACTATATATTTAACGTATCTTTTCTGCTTATTTTCTTCCTTTCTTACTTGAATGCAAGCTCCATGAATCAGAGACTTGAGTCAATTTTGTTCAAATCTGTACTTATTCAGGACTTACAATAATGTCTGCAATGTGGCAGGTGCTTAAGGAATATCTAGAATCAATGGATGAAGGAATCTTCCCCAGGACGTTGCTGTGATGATCAAACAAGATGTCATAGGCAGAGTTTACCAAACTGTAAAACATGATTCATGATTTTTAAATTCATTTTAACATTCTGTTGAAAGAGCAAAATGTATATTACAATTAAAGTATGAAAGTCAATACAAAAAATATGTTATAAGAACCTTAAAATACCTGATATCATTAAAAGTAAAAAAAAAAAAAGAAGAAGAAGAAAAAGAAGAAAGGGGGGGAAGAAAGGCAATTGAAGGCTTAAACATATACCAAAAATATAAATACCCCAGATCTGTGGATTAAACCAAAGCTGTGACCTCTGGTCTAAAGCAATAAACATGTGACCTATAGCCTGGTACAGGAAAGCCATTTGAGAAAAAGAAAAAGTTCCATAAAAAAATAAGAGGTCTGGAGACAGGAAGAAAACAAGGAAAGAGGAAAGAGAAGGCTCTGGAGAATTAAGTACCATTCAGCAAACACACTTACAGAAGATTAGATTTTCAGATGCTGTTGACTTAAGCAATAAAAAGTACATCAAAGTGTACCCTGTTGATGAATGGCACATAACTAATAATTCCTAGGTTAGCCCTTTCAGGCACATTGAAAGATTGGTCATTCCCTAAGTAAGACACAATGAAATGAAACTGTGTATAAACCATCAAGTCCCAGGGGGAACAACCTGGTTTTAGGCTTCAGCTTCTCCCAGGGAGAAAACAAAACAAGACAAAACAAATAAAAAGCAAAACCCAAAATACAAATTGACAAAATTCACCCTACACAACCAAGTTCACATTTGCATGTATTAGAGGCATGCTTTTTCTCTTTAAGCTAAAGGTAGGAGGAGTGAGGAACAAATATGTAGATAGGATGATTGGTTTCTCCCTGGGAACCACAGCTTTGATCCAAAGGGTATAGTTTCCAGCAATGCTGAGCACTATTTCTGATCTGAAAATGGGACAAAATGTAGCTGAGGATCCCACAGCTCAGAAAGATTGCCAAGCAGGATGTACAGTTACAGTAAATACATAATGGAGCTAACTATTTAAATTGGAGCTAATATTTTATAATGGAGCTAATGTTTTAAATTTTTATAGAACTCTGTCTTGGAAGGTATGCAAAATCATTTTTACAAACAGGAAAATTCAAAATAAGTAAATCATGTGATTTTCTTTTCAAAAAAATAATTACAAAAGTCACAAAAGTTATCTAACTGAAAACTACTTCACAGTAGAAATAAAATTTCTGGTTCTTTGGTAAAGAAAATTAACAAGGTTCATTAATATAGAACTATCAGTATATATAGTACTGGTTTCTTTTGTTAAAGCCACTTCTAAGATGTACAATACCCTAACATCACTGAGCTGTGTATAGAGGTAAAACCAGTCCCCTGACTATTATCAGTTAAAACTGATCAAATCAAATACAGAATTTGCAATTAGCTCATAAAGACTAAATTTAACAAAGCATCAAGCTTTATTTATATGGAGTCTATATGTGTTTGATTTCTTCTTCTTCTTCTTATTGTTATCATTATTATTATTATTATTATATTATTTTGAGAGGGAAAGAGAGAGAGAGGCCAAGGGAAAGGGAGAGAGAGACTCTTAAGCCGACTCCACAGTCAGCACGGAGCCCAACACGGGGCTCGATCTCACGACCCCGAGATCATGACCTGAGCTGAAATCAAGAGTCAGATGCTTAACCGACTGAGCCACCCAGGTGCCCCGTTTGATTTCTTTTTTAACTGAAGTACAGTTGACACACAATGTTACAATAGTTTTAAGTGTACAACATAGTGATTGCACAGTGTTTGAATTCTGTAAAGGACGGAATAACGGGAGAAAGCAACACAACCCTCATGGAGATTTTCTTATTGTCAAGCACACACATTCACTCATTTTAGTCGCATGGCTACCCTGGGAGGTAAAATTGGGACATTCGAAGAAAGTTAAATCTTTCTTCGAACCAAAGTCTACCCAACGCACATTAACAAGTGCCAACAGCTGGTCCAGCTGAATTCAAATTGGTGCTCCTTCCACCACATCTGTCCCGGAGGTACAGTAGCCCAGACAAACAGCTTCTCATCATAAATCAACTGACTGAACTTGGTCCATCCAAACAGGAAGTACAATGCAGAATTCAGGACAAGTTATAATAAAAGCAAAAAGCAGGAAGGAAGAAATTTAAATAGTAGATTCAGAATGTACAGAAAGTAGTCATTAGCCCTACCCAAGTCCAGTTGTGGTCAGGTTAATAAATTTTATTCACAGAATATTTTAACTTCTCCTGGAAGGTTAGTGTTGTGGTTTTGGTGTAAATTTAAAGTAGTCTGTGAACAATAGAAAATAACATAGAAAATGTAAAGTCTGGAGGCTAAGACATTACTAACTAAATTCTAATGTTTCCATGCAAAGAGGCAGTAACAGAAGGGAGTAGAATAACCCAGAAGAAAGGAGCATCAGCATACTCAGCTGTTTCAGTGACACTTTTAGACTGACCAGTTTCATTCTCACTTAATGAAAATAAAATTGGTAGTTGGAAACGAACATATGGAAATATGACTTTGCTCCTCAGTCATGGTTATTCACCACATTTAAAATACCCTTGCACATGTGGGAACTAAAAATGCATGGATATACATTCTAAATGCTCTCTTCCACCTCTACTCTCTGCAAACCCCACCCTGAAAAGCACAACACTGATAACACCATGGAAAATTAGAAAGGTAGTATACAGCAACAGGTTTTAATTTTCATTCATTTTGTGAGTTTCTTAAAATCTGCAGAATGACAGCCCAAACACCCAGACAGAAAACAGAAAATAGAAGAACAATCTGCTGGGAAATGGCAGTGGGGTCGAGAGAGATCTTCATGCCCCGCCTGAGGAGAGTGGCATGCACACTTCCCATGGGCAGTTGGGTGCTCAGCTCAGCCTTGGAAGACAGAGCTGGGCTAGATTTAGAGAACCATGGCTCACTGGCTTATGACAGTACTCAAAGCCATGCTGAAATTATACACACTGCCATAGAATGGTGAGGCCTCATGGAAAATGCAAAGAATTTGGAATCTGAGGTTCCAGGTGAAAGTCTCAGACCTGCCACTTATTAGCCATGTGTCTGGGTGAATATTTTAAATCTCCAGTCTCAGGTTCCTCATTGGTGAAGTGGAGAAGATACCTGCCTCATCCTACCACTTACGGTTGCCTTGAGTATGCAATGAGAAAAGCACTGTGAAGTATATAAGAAGTCCAATGCATGCATGGATAATTGTTATTAGTAGTATTTTTAATGGAGGATATGTTATATTCAAAGTACAAAGACATCCTAAAATTTAAAGAAAAATAAATATGTGGGGCACCTCGGTGGCTCAGTTGGTCAAGCGTCCAACTCTTGGTTTCGGATCAGGTTGTGATCTCAGGGTCATGAGATCAAGCCCTGCTTTGGGCTCTGCACTCAGCGTGGGGTCTGCTTGGGATTCTGTCTCCCTCTCCCTCTGCCCCTCCTGCTCATACTCCCTCTCAAATAAATAAATAAATAAATAAATCATTAAAAATAAAGAAAAAGAAATATGTAAAAAGGTACTGTAAAAGGCAGTCACAGCAGTTGAAAGGGAGGAAGTAATGAAAACACAAAAGGACATTGAAAAAGCTTTAAGATTATGGATTTTCTGTCTAATCACTCAAAATTTGCTGGAAAAAATTAACTATATCCTGTGTTTACTTTTTTACCATATTTTTCTAAAACTTATAATAATCTTTATGATAGGACCAGCCAACAACTGCTCATTATAATCCACCACATCTCCACTTGAGCATACAACAAATTTTCCCAGTTTACCCGAATTAGAGATGTTTCCCAGATGCATACTTTTGTTGAGGTCTGTCACCCCAACCTCTCTTTCTCCAGACAACAGAATGGCTACAATCCTTAGGTGAACCTTTATAGCATAAAGCCAAGCATGTCTCTAGACTCTCAGTCATTGTTTTCATAGACATATAAAAATAGCAACCTAGCTTTCCACAAACATCTTTACTGCCATTAGTGAAAATATGTGATTATTATGTATGCACGCACACAGCATATTTCTGTCATCTTCCAGAGCTGAGTCTGTATCATGGAGAGCTGAGCACACATTTCACAATGCGTATCACTTACACATCCCCCCAGGGGCTGACGGGCAGGGGCTTGGTTTTATCTTTCCTCCATCCCCTCGCCCGGTTAAGAGTCCCTTGGGTAGTATCTTCTGTGTGCTCAAGTTTGGTATTTCTTACTCAGCCTCTATGGTTTCTGACCTAAAGCCGGCTGGGTTGTGATCTCCTCAAGGGGTAATGTCTACCTCTCTGTGTCCCAGCACCCAGCCCCACCGTGGCAGACCCTGGGCTCCCTACTGATGTTATTAATTAACTTGGTCCAAGTTAATAAGAAATGTAAACCACTTGTGATAAAAGATAACTTTCTCTTCCACACAAAAGGTCAGGGTAAATCTGAATTCAAAACATGAACTGCATTTAACAGATTTCTTATCTGTATCAGAATTAAAACTCAGTATGGTATTCTGTACACAGAACAGACGACACAGCTACATCTTTCTACTACAGATGTAAGTGAAAAAGTCCGTTTCTCTCCCTGGGGCCTGAGACACACTGTGAACTCAGTAGCCAGTACTCTACACCACTGCCAGAAGCCAAAATTGAAAGTCATCATTCCAAGTCTCCTTTAATAAAGCAGAAAAAATGCAATAATGTCTTAGTAATGTCAGTTCCCAAACATTGACAACTGAAACTATGTCTTCTGGCTCTAGGTGCTTATTAGGTGCACGGATGCACTTCACATTTATTATGTTGATAAAATGTAGGAACAGTCCTCCAGCTTTCAGATTCTACTATTAGGTCAGCCTGACTTGGTATTACTGTAAACAGTCACAAAGAGCAATGGCAGTATCTCAAGATGAGACACTCATGTTCTAACCACTTACAGTCCTAGTTCTCTCTGGATGAATAAATTTTCAAGTAAATATATTTCACAACTCATTCATTCATTCATTCATTCAACAAATAAGCATTGGCTAGCCATCTTCAATAGAGGTGATACATTAGAGTCTTAGTCAAAACAGACTGGGTGTAAATCCTGGCATTATGCTTCAGTAGCTTAATGATCTTGCACAAAATATTGTGTCTGTGTGAGTACCCACTTCCCCTCGGGTAGAAAGGGATGCGGAGGAGGAATAATAGGTAATGTATCTAAAGCATTTGGCACACTGAATGGCACAGTTGTGTTTTTGTTTCCTTTTTCTTCCCTTGAGAGGCAGTGGGTAGAAAGATAAGTAAAATGTGTTTCTGTCATTTAAGAACGCCAAGTATAGTGGGACATGTGGACAACCACCGATAAACGAGTTAATAATAACCCAAGATGGTAAATGATACAATTCAGGCACGAATTTAGTATTGCTATTCAGGAGCAGTAACTACTGACCGTGATCTTGACTAAAAGAGCCTGGGCAAACTTGGGAGGCAAGCTGCCAGAACTGACCACGATAAGAAGAAGAGTTTCAGAGACAAGGCAGTAGAAGTTATAGAAGTCACGGTCTCAGATGAATCTACATCATAAAATACCCTGATGTTGAGCATCCAACCTCTGCCCAAATCTTTGAATATTTGGGGTGCTCAAAACAAAGTAAAACAAAACAATGAGCTGCCTGATGAATAAAAGGCCAACTCCCTGACTTGCAGATCTTTGAGCTCCTATGATCTTCCCCAGCCTACCCCAGCAGGTTTGTGCTCTGCTCTCCCAGCAGCAAGGCTCTAGTTAAACCAGAGTCTTGTTCTCAGTCTTCCCCCTGGAGCACCTTCCCCCTGCTGGTGCTTCTGCCTCCTTCCCTCAGGACTCCATCTGCTATAAAGGCTCACGGGTCCACTGAGAAATCACTTTTCTCCTTCTTGGAACATCCAGAGCACGTTGTGCCTCTTTCATGGCAGTTCCTTTTACAACCTGTCGTGTTCCTTTCCCATATAATCACTTGACTACAAGTTTCATCTTCTTCATTAGATTGCACACTTCCTGAAGTTTATTTGATATACACTGATTGAAGATACTTTAAAATTTTAGAATTCTCTATTAATTAAATCAGCCATTTTAGTATACTTTATTAAATGTACTCATTTACTAAATATACATAGTCTCCAGCTTTGAACAATTGGCACTCAAGTCACCCATTTCCCAAGTCACTTTCTGGGTAACTGCTAAATAAGTTCCCACCAGATCTGCTTCTTACACAGCCCACAAGCTCTTCCATGGAGGTCAAGTGGAGACCAGCCATGGAAATTGTATCCGGGAGTGAGAGCCCTCATTGTGTTTTCTCAGTCTCCTAACTGAAAGGAGAGAACATTTCTGCCAGTTACTAGGTGAAAGCCCAACTTCTAAACTCTGCCATGACCTGTAATCTTAATTTCCCCCACGGCCTCCTACAAGCCTTCTGCTAAGGAATCATGGGGAAGCATATATACTTAAGGACACCACTGGTTGTATTACTATCCTCCCTTCCCCAGTTTTCATTCCTGCAGATATTAAAACAAAACAAAAAACCTGATAACAGGTGCTGGGGCAAAGGGAAGTCCAGGGTTTCCATCATCTTTATAACAGAGGATCCCTCACACCAGTGCTAGTCAGAAGCAGCTGAGTTCACGTGCCCCAAGTGAGCACTTGTTCACCCTTTCTACAGCCCAAGAAAAATAGCTGGACTACCAATGCCAGTGCATGGGGATGTTCCTTCAGGGTCCAGTTTCCCCATCTGCCCCCCACTATCTGCCTTGATACTTTGTGTTTCAGGTAACTTTTCTCTTTCGATTACTCAGCTCCTAACCTATACTACCACCTTTCTCTCTCTATATATATATAAAATATCTCCATCATATATATAAACATACACACATATAATGACCTTGTGCAAGATAATTTATAGTAATCATTTCCTATATAGATAGAAGATATATTTACATATATATATGCAAACACACACACATATACATGCATTCTAATCAAATAACTTGCTCCTTTCTATTTGTCATACACAGTAATCCATATTCATGAATACTATTTCTCTAGCACTCCAGAATCAAAGATAAAATCTGGCACCGGGCTGAAGTATGTTGGTCTGATGTGCTGAAATCCATTCCCTAAACTTGTCCCCACCACAACCAGTAAGCACCTTGTAGAAAACAGACTACAGCAAGACACACCAGCGAGGATTACAGTATCTGACTCTCCCGTGAAAATAGTAGGACTGCTTTCCAGACATTCTGCTTATAACTTGAGGCCAAAACAAAGAGCTGTGGTTCTGTGCAGGATGGGCAAAAGCTCTCAGGTCATTTCCAGTCATGCCATTTCACTAAAGGACGATAATCAACTGTAAAAACGGCATCATATAATTCATTCAACAATACCTCCACTACTATATGTTGAAAATCTGAGTATTTAGATGCATAAAATGGACAAACGGAAAGCATTATTTTCTACTCTGTATGTTCAAAAACAAAAGGATGGCCTTCCCTTGTAATAAGGAAATACTCTGCACAGCCCCAGGTAACTGTCAACTTCCCCATCTTTCAGTTCCTTTGGGTACCCTGGGTCATTTTGGCATTCAGTTATGTATTTAGGTGACATGATGTTTTTTTCTTAGATAAAGACAATAGATGAACTTAGTCTAAAAAGCACATTTCTTGCCACATCTCTTCCAAGTGGCCCTCCTTCCTGGCTGCATGTAGGGACACCGCTATGCTACCACATCGTACCTCCCCCTACTGATTCGTCCCAGAGACTAATGCCACCATGCTGGCAAATTCCTGTATGTCTCGGCCTTATTGCCAGTGAGTTTCCTTGACGGTGAAGCTCTCTGCTGCCTACACAGAACTCAGGGACCACTTCAAGTTCTGCTTGGTCCCTGACAATCAGAGGCTGGTTTGGAATTGCCCTTTGTAGAATTCCCCACGTTCTTTAATCCTAGTCTCAGAACTGGTGTGATGGGGAGACTTTCTATGTGATGCAAAATTAATTGAAATATGGCTTAAGTTTCTAGAACTTCAACTGTGATATGTAAGAAAGTACAGTTTTTTGCTGAAAAATGTTAACTAATTCTAAGAAAAAGTCACAACATTATTTAAAATAATGCCAGAATTCTTGCCCTACAGTAGATGACATTAGATATGTCCTATCATCTGCGTTAAAGATATATTCATTCGTTGTATAATGTCTGAGTGTTCCCTTGAAAGAAATGCAAGGATTATTAAAAAAAAAAAAAAAAAAAAAAAAAAACCCTTACTTTTTGGAAGCCGATTTCAATTCTAGCAACCCAAAGTTTCTGTAGAAAAAACTAAAATGTAATACAATGTGCAAAACTGCACTGATTCTTTTTTCTCCAAATTCTATACAGTACATATATATGAATATATCACACATATACACACTCACACAAAGTTTAAGAAACACATGGTTGTGTGACAATGAAAACTGTATGTTGTTGGTTTTTAGAGTTCTTTTTTTTTTTAATCAGTTATATTCTCTATTTTGTCACTTCTAAAAAAATTATTTCAAAAAAAATTCTCATAATTCTCCCCAAAAAGTTTTAAGGGGCTAGTTTAAAACTGTAATTGCCTGAGCTAATTACCCTGAAGCGTTTGGTTACAGCAGCTTCTAACCCTGGCTGCACAGCAGACGCACCTGGGGAGCTTTTAAAACTATTAAATAGCAAACTACCTGGCACATGGTAGCCAGTCAATACATGGAGATGTCTTTCTCTATTATCCCTCCTGGCCTATCTGCAATTCCAAATGTCCCCAGTGCCTGCAGAGTATAATCTGACTTCTCATTAGCACCTCACTCAGAATACCCCAAAATTTCTTTTAAGTGTCACCACATATTCTATCCTCAGACCCAGTAAGTGAACAAAGGTATCGATTTTACCTATGTGGTATTTTATATCTGTCCCCTCCTCACATACCCTCTTGCTCGCAGAATCATCTTGAACCGTCTACCAATTTAAACCCACAGGTGCCTACTCTGAGGCCTTATTACCCTTCCACTGTGCAGGTGGGATCACATCTCTCCTAGTGCCATCTGCTCAAGTTCACATTCCCTCGCTCCTCCAAGCCCCGCGACCATTAGGGATCCCTTAGCTCTGTACCTTTATCTCCATGTTCCCCTTTCTGGGACCCTATATTCCAGCCAAACAGAACCCTTCCTGGAATAAGACAGGATGTTTGAAATAGGCGCCTTCCCCCATTCTTTTCATATTCCTATTTCTACACCTACCTGCTCTTAATGCTTGTCTTTTCTCAGCTCCTGCTCTCTCTACCGGAAGTGTCCAGCTCTATGACAACCTGTGGCCTTTGTCACATGCCTATACATGAAATGGTTTAACATTTAGAGGGAGTGCTTATGTAATCGATGAAAAAACAAGTCATAAAGGATCACTGTGTGATTTATTCTAGGGTGTGCCTTTTGCTTTTGGTTATGTATACATTTGGGGATACCCTTCATAAAATACAACACTCCCAAATATCCAGTGGGTAGCTACTATAGTATTCTTTAGATACTGTTATAAATATTGTCATCTTCACAAATTAGTATATCTCTTTCATAACCATTCATTAATAGGAAAATAACTTTCAAAAATCAAAGGCAGAAATCTCTAAATACCTAGGGCCCACACAACTTAAAAACCATCACTGTACATCAAACAAAAATCATGCCTTAATGAAAAAGTGGCATAAAGTTTGGTATGCTGTGTGGAGTAGAAATGCATCCAGTAGTCAGTACTTTCTAGACAGAACCCATGTTTTTGTATTTCATTACAGCTAAAAATATTGAATCTAGACAGAATCCGGGAGGAAATGACAACATGTGGGAAGCCAACCTATTTAACTTGAGATCAGCTGACCTTTGGAGTATGGACACGGCTCTCTTATAAAAAGCTGAAAATAAAGCTACGACTGTGTTGGATTTCAACAACACTTTCCTCGGCATGAAGGACCTTTACAGGAGATAAAGCACTGATTGTTTTAGTCCCTTTCCTCTGCTGGGGAGAGGCGCAGTAAAGAGAGGGCTGAGCTATCTACTATAGTGAGCATGCCTGGCAAGGTGGGTATTACTTACTGATAAAAAACACACGACAGTGATTTTAAAACAGGGCTTGTACTGTCAATCAAAATGCAGAGGGAGGATATCCTGTCCAAGCGATTACCGTCTGGGCTGTAGTGTGGCAAACTGCCAGGTCAATTACAGCAGGCCGGGGAGGATATATGAAGATTGATAGGCTTAATTGTAAACAGGAGCATCAGTAAAATAGAAACCTGGGGACACATTAATGCAATGGTCATTTACTTAAAAGTGTGGCTTTGGCCAGAGCTACAAATGTAGGTAATATAGGTATGAAATTTTTTTTTGTATCAATAAGAATGGACATATAGGGAATTTTTAAAATAACATTTGTGTCTTTATTTGTGGATGAAAACATTTCTCACAGGAAAATTAGTATTCTGTAATTCTCATCTAGAAGCTTACACGCATAGGTAAATGAATATTTTGGAAAACTGGCCAATGATATTTCATAATTGTTCGTGTCACTGTTATGTCAATTTTCCTTCAATTATTCCTTACCAAGATTGATTTCAGTTCTAAATTCTCCTAGTCAAATCTCTCCTTTCGATTGCACCTACAGCTTCTTTGTCTAAGAGAAAAAATACTAAGAGATCAGCAGTATTAATTTGAGGATTCATATCACAGAATACCTATAAACAGGGAAATATTTCCTTTGTTTCAGACTCAGGTTCCAGGAGTCTCATGGAATCACATTGAACATCAGACTTCACAGGAAAAAAAAAAAAAATGCAGACTGTTTGAATCACAGCTTAATTGCTTGTGAACTAGATTCTTATATTCCTCTAATAACAGAAGAAAATCCCTGTCAACATCTATGTGAAGAAAATACCAAGCTGCTGACACTGAATTTTGCAGCTATGCTATTTTTAATGGTGATTAGTAAGCTCTCAAATTGTGGAAGGTTATAAAGAACACACAAAAAAGATGTAAATTAAAACAAAAAGTAAGAAGTACTATCATAATTTCCCACCAACCTAAAGAGATGTTTCTAAAAAAAAAAAGTGGAGGATTCACATACATTCTAGGACACAATGTTCATTAAAACCTCAGTAATATAGGTAGGCAGTATACAATGCTGGAAAAGGTGCCAAAAGCTGAAGTAATATAAATCAAATCCAGTTTCCCCAAGACAATAAAATAGATTAAATGATACTTAACTAATTATAGAAATGAAAAGAAACACAGTATTTTATCTATCTCTGTGTATTATTTATATGGGTAAGAAGGTACATAAAAATCTCTGTGAGGGTGTCTGGGTGCTCAGTCGGTTAAGCGTCTGCCTTCGGCTCAGGTCATGATCCCAGGGTCCTGGAATCGAGTCCCACATCAGGCTCCCTGCTCAGCGGGGAGTCTGCTTCTCCCTCTTCCTCTGCCCCTCCCCCTGTTTATGCACTCACTCTCTCTCTTCCTATCTCTCAAATAAATAAATAAAATATTTTTTAAAAATCTCTCAATGACACAAGTCAATCCACTAGTGGCTTAATCACATACTAAACTACATAATAAAAGAATCTGTAAAACTTAAAATGAGAGAAAAGATCCTAGAAATTCTGGCCATACCTGCCCAGGTATCTGTCACATACCGTGAGGACTATCTCTAGAGCAATTTCTAAAGCTGCTGATATCTCTGTGCCTAAATTTTTCACCATTTTTAATCTATCATAATAATTTTAAATTACCATCCAAACATAAGTGAGAAGTGTAGGATTAGAGTCAAAGAAGTCTTCAGAGATCTTTGAAACCAATCTTCCAGCTTCCCCGGCACGATGGAGGGTTCTCTTTCATGCTACTCCCCTCGTTCTTCCAAATATTGAACGACTGGGCTCTGTGGTACAACAAGGCACGACAGAGCAGAGACTCGCCCTCACGTAGGCAGACAGACACAAGTAAATAAACCTCGCAGGCAGAGAGCATGGGTGGTTGGGAGGGAAGTGCAGCAATTTTACAGAGGGTGGTCAGGGGCGGCCTCAGCGGGAAGGTGAAATTGTAAGAGGTGAGGGTGTGAGCCATGCAGAGAGCTGGGGGAAAGAGCGGTCCAGAGGAGGGAAGAGCCAGTGCACAGCGCTGGAGGATCACCAGCCTTGTCTGAGGAGCAGTGGGGCTGGGCAGGGGTGAGGGAGGGAAGGAGGGAGCAGTGGGAAGGCCTTCTTCAAGGACTGGGCTTCAGACTCCAGTCTGCATGAGATGGGGAGGAGGCTCTGGGGGGGCTCTGAAGGTGGGAATATAAAAGAATCCCCTAGGGTGACTGTTAAATGCAATTCCCAGGCTTCCCTTGCGGAAGGGATGGATTCTAATTTAGTAGGTTTGAGGCCCAGGAATTTGCATTGTTTTAGTTCTCAGGCAGTGAAGCTGAGCTTGGCCTAAAGGCCACTTTGAGAAACACCATTCTGAATCCGACAGAGCCGAGACACAGCAGCCGTCGGGGATGCAGCTGTTCGTGTTACACACCTGGGACAGAAAAGGAACAAAGAAGACCTTAAACATGAGTGCTAGAAACAGAACTGTCCACTTTTCACTTAGCAGGAGAATTAAGTCCCCACAGCTGCTGAGACAGATTGACACCCAGGGGCTGGTTAGCGACGGGCCAACTGGTGAATTATATGAGTACTGACAGTCCTATGACTATTCCGGTGGTTGATTTAACTAATGATTCCTGTGCCCTTGGGGCTTGCTAGCACAGAAGGATGGTGTGCTTGGTGAGTCTGGGAAAGTGAGGTCATGTCAGACATCCGCTGACGGCTCAAGTTATATCACGTGACAGCTACCCAAGTCCCCAGGTGGTAGGAAGCAAAGGAACCCTGGATGACAGGTGTGACAGGTGCGAGCATTAGTCCAATGATGCGAAACAGTTCCAGTTCAGGAACTTCTTTTAGGGATATCACTTAGTACTTCGTCACTGCTCCTCTACTGTACACGCGTGTGTGTACATGATATACTACAGAAATCAAAACTATTGATAATAGGTGCTTCCTCTATACGTGATCATACTTCATCCTCAAAACAGCCCTGTGGGGTAAATACCATGTAGGTGAACTGAATGAAGCCCACAGAACTTAAGTAATTTGCCCAAGGGCCACACTGCCAATAATAGGCAGAACTGAGATTTTTAATTAAAAAAATAATTTTTAATAAAATGATTAACCTGTGTCTGATTATTCCAATGCCCATGCCTTAACCACCAAAATATATGACTTCCTAAATCTATTTTTAAAAAAGCTTGATGCAAATGTTTACCATGTGGCATTTCAACATGAGACTTTACTATTGAGACATTGGTTCACTCTGAGACAACATGATGATTGAGGAACGTGAGCTTGGGAGTTGAAGTAGATCTGGGATGGACTCCTTGTTTGACACTCGCCACTGAACATACCTGTGCCTCAGGACCTTCATTCATAAAAAGAGGAGAATGTACCTCACAAATTTCAGTGACACAGAATGTGCAATGCACAGGGTGTAGCACAGATAGTCACTCCTTCCCCGCCGACTTGGAAGGAAGCTTTGACAGTCACCCAGACCCTTCTCGCCTTGTACAGAGCACTTGCACAAACTCCTTGCCAGGGGGTCACCTAAGCTGAGCGAAGACATCTCTTGAGGTGGACCAGGTGCCCTCATTCAGGCACAGAGGGATCTAGTCACTCAGAGTGTCCTTCCTCTTACTGACCTGACGGCCACCTGCACCAGGACTGCTCCTCTGGGCAACAGACTCAACTAACACCTCTTTCCAGGTGATAGCACCACAGATAATGGAAGAGTCATCCCCCCATCTTTTCCTCTCTGAATTAAGGCAGGCGCACCTCAGTCAGAAGTCCTTCCGTCACAATTTCCCAAACGACACAGTATCCCAATTTTCCTCTCCTGGAAAAACTAGTGTTTTCTCTGTCCTTTCAAATGCAAAGCCCAGGAACGAAAGATTAGACTGCCATATTAAGCAAGGAGCACAGCTAGACTGCTATCCGGATGGTCATAAAGGCACACTTTTACAATTCAAATCTTCTTGAGGCACCTTAGCACCCTTGCCCAGTGTAGTCACACCAGCAGAAAGCACCCTCCCCTCCCAGTTCCTGCTCAGATCTTTCCTTCCCCCAACGCCGCCCCAACTCTCTTCCCCTCCAAGGCCCTGCCTCTGCCTCTGCCCTTCTCCCAAGGAACCTCTTCCCACCAGTCCAACCCAAAACCCAGGAAGCCTCTGTTCTTCTAGGTTTCTCCCCTCCACGTCAGCTCGCCAAAACAGCCCACTTTGGCAGGCAGAAGAAGAGAGAATTATATAATACTTTGAAGGTTCTGGACCCTGTCACCCTTCCACTGACCCAGGAAAAGGCTGTAATTACACCTGCACTTCATACTGTTGGCCACACTGACCCTGTGGTCAAGCCCACGTGGCAGAACTCCCATTACCTTCACCTTTGTCCAGGGGCTCCTCCTCAAGCCTGTGACTGCACAATAGCATGTTTTAAAAGCTAAACTCAAACCTTTAATTTCACCCCCAATAATTTCAATTCCAGTTTCACCTTATTGTTCCAGTTTGATGCAATCATTTGATTTTTTATTCGGTTTCTCTTATATTAGTTCTCCTTTTCAGATCTGTACCATTTGTAAATGTGGACTGACTTCCGGGTCTTCATATGAATTGTGGGCAAAAATGTTGAGAAGTAATTGTGCAAGGAAAGTTTGTTATATTTGTTAAATGCACAATGCTTATGAAATAGGCAGCACCTAACCAACCCATAGCCAGGCAAGCACAGAGGCTCATGAAAGAACACAACCCAAATGACAAACAGAGATGCCCGTGAATGTCGCAGCAGGGAGCATAATCAGCTTCGGCACTCCTACACAGACAAAACCAATGCAAAGGCACGTCTTTTAGGAGCCTAACGATGCTAATAGCATAGAATTAAAGAGGGAGTCTAAGCTATTTCAAAGGGGCAGCAGCGAGAGGAAGGATATTTTGTGATTTAACTGACAATAAAAGTTATCTTAATTATACACTACAGTGGAATAGAGAAGCTTTGTTTGAAATCACACATTTTTCGTGACAACAGAAGCACAGCTGTAGGTATTAAAATTTCATTCATCTCAGTGTCATTTGTCTTCTTTGTTCCATAAGTAGTGATCTTATATTTTTCATCTTTCCACTTTTAATGTGTTCACATTTTCTCCTGTGCTAGCTCAAATTCATTTTAAAATCTGAATTGTCCTGATGTTTCAATGCCAGCTCAAGTTGTCTAGAAAAGATATTGGTCTTGATTTCTATGGGCTGCTAGCATCAGAGTTTACTTCCTTCCGCTAAAAAGGCAAAACCAAAGGGACTGAAATTTTAAGCGGCTCAGGTAAGTTGTTTGCTAAAGTGGCCATGGTTTTTGCCCATTTCCCCATTGGCTACTTGGATTAAGTGTGCTTAATATAGGAACCATATTAACCTTTTTCTTATATACAAGGAAAACGTTTCAGGTTATAATTACATTGATGTCATTCTAAGACAGATACTTTTTTTAAAAAAACAACTTATAAAATCACATCTATTACTTGAATGTATAGGGAAGGCAATTAATGCCACATGACCCCGAAATAATTACCTTTGAACTAATCACAGATTATGTCACTTTGTTCTTTTCAACTTTTTAAACATCTTTGTTAAGTATGACCTAAAGATGAAAAATTGGGCAGACAATAAAGAAATGAATACAGTGCTTGAAGACTAAGGAATTTAGGAGATATAGCAGATGAGTTAGTTCAGGGTCATTATCAGAAGTTAGAAGTTTAAACAGAATTTAAAAGTCACTATATTGTCCATTCATGAGCATAAATATCTTCTACAGCATATAAATAATAGCGTTTTTTCTGTTATCTTAGTTAAAAAAAAAACTTTGGAAAGTTAAATCTAAGCCAACAGTAATTTCCATGTAAACCTTGATTTTGTAAGTAGGCAAAAGGAAATTTACCCATTTAAAAACATCCTTTTTTCTTATATTAATTTGATGTCCTCATTCATTAATCAGGAGCAAAATACTGCCTAAATGAAATATAGTGAATACAAATGTCAGAGAAAAACAAAAACAAAACCCAAATAACCAAGGCACTGATTAGGAAAACGTCACTTTTCCCTTGGTCCTAACTTTTTTCCTCATATGCCTCTGTTTGCATTATTCATAGGTTTTATCAGAGTTTTATTTCATAGGGTTAATGATAAAACATTTTCCATTTGTTTCCACCAAGGGGCTTGCTATGCCATTACTGCTCAGTGCTTTGAGTGTCTCAGTATGACAAATGCCAAACATATACCAATCAAAACATTCAACTGATGGCATATGCTGAATTTCCCAGATGCTAGAGTTCAATAAGGAACTTTTTGGTTTAATGGGTCTTCTATTATGTTTCTCTACACATCATTATAGAATTGTTCCCATCTTCTTCAAAGAACTAGCACAAAGTAGAAGAATAAAACAAAGTACAACAAACTATGATACCCCCTATGTTTATAACTTATATGTCATATAACAAAATTAGTTATGCCGGCAAAATTCACTGAGAGCACTGCTGGGCTTACTAAGACTTCTCTCATATTACAGCCAAATTTTATCAGAAATGAAAATAATATTTTATATCCATATAGTCTTTATACTATTCATTTCAAAGGACTTTCAGGACCATTATCTGATCAGATATTTACAAAAACCCTCTGACTGAAGTAGGCAGGAATTTTTTTGCCTTTAAAAGAAAGGATAATTTATTCCAGCTCTGTGAAAAATGTCAATGGTATTTTGATAGGGATTGCACTGAATGTGTAGATTGCTCTGGGTAGCACTGCACCCCAATGTTTATAGCAGCAATGTCCATAATAGCCAAACTGTGGAAAGAGCTGAGATGTCCATTGACAGATGCATGGATAAAGATGAGATTTATATATACAATGGAATACTACTCAGCCATCAGAAAGGATGAATAACTACCATTTACATCAACGTGGATGGAACTGGAGGGGATTATGCTGAGTGAAATAAGTCAATCAGAGAAAGACAATTATCATATGGTTTCACTCATATGTGGAACATAAGAAACAGCATAGAGGATCATAGGGGAAGAGAGGGAAAACTGAATGGGAAGTCATCAGAGAGGGAGACAAACCATGAGAGACTCTTAACTATAGGAAACAAATTGAGGGTTGCTGGAGGGGAGGTGGGTGGGGGATGGGGTAATTGGGTGATGTGATGAGCACTGGGTGTTAAACGCAATTGATGAATTATTGAACTCTACATCTGAAACTAATGATGTACTATATGTTGGCTAATTGAAAATAAAAAATAAATAAATAAATAAAATAAAAAAAGAAAAGATAAATGAAGCCCAGAGAAATTAAGTGGCATCTCCAAAATCACAATCTGTCATTAAAACCAAGAGGGACACCTGGGTGGCTCCCTCGGTTGAGCTTCCGACTCCTGATTTCAGCTCAGGTCATGGTCCCAGGGTCCTGGGATGGAGCCCCACATGGGGCTTCCTGCTCAGTGGAGAGCCTGCTTCTCCTTCTCCCTCTGCTGTTCCCCCTGCCTGTGCTTTCTCCCTCTCTCTCTCTTTCTCTCTCTCTCTCTCTCTCTGCCAAATAAATAAATAAAAACTTAAAAAAACAGAACAAAATAAAATAAAATAAAAGGACCAAGACTAGATCAGAACGAGTCTTTAAGCCCATATCCAGGGTTCTCCCACCACGCCTCACTGGGATTGTCTCCAAGGACACAAAATCGACATGCATTCATGAACTGAAACATCATCAACCCCCCTCCTATGACCAAAAGGCAGCTCTACTAACTCTCTGACTGAACTTTTTTTTCTTTAACAGTCAAAATAATATGAATGCATATTTTAGATCTCTCCCTATGTTCCTTGAAAGGAAATCATACCTCAACATCAAACACAAAGATTAGTCTTAAATCTGAACCCAAGAACATGAATCTCCCTAGGTAAGTGTATAATCCCATTTCTACCTCTAGAAACCACTAACATCCAAATAATGCTTTGTTTCTTTTGTAAATATGAATTAGGTAGATTTTAATACAATCCATGGAGATGGATTATTACAATTGTGGATTTCTTTTGGAAGGATGGCGGTTATTCCTATTTAAGTAAAAGATGTCTTAATTTGAAAGCTATTTGAGCTTCAGTGTTAATGAACTCAGGTGCAATTTTCTGTATGAACAAGGCTAATAATGACTCTATTTCATAAAGACCAAGAGCTCATTCATGGGTTATTTCATGTGGCAATCATTTCAAGTTAAATAATCTGACATTTTAAAATTGGCATTTGGTAAATAGCTCTCAGGTGCTTTTCACGAGCTCTCTCACTTTCTTTGCCTTTTTGCTGACTAGGAAAGGTAAATGATATTCTTTGACAAGAGGTGGGTGAATTTTTGTCCTCTGAAATAAAGAGATTGCCTATCAAATCTTTCCAACATGAGGTTTTCATCAAGTCTGTTGTGAGAAATAGATAATAGATTGGCAGCCCTGCTATTGGTTATTTCTCAGATATTATAAAGAATCATGTTGGGAGCACGGGTGGCTCAGTCAGTTAAGCGTCCAACTCTTGGTTTCGGCTCAGGTCATGATCTCAGGATCGTGAGATCAAGCCCTGTGTCATCAGGCTCTGTGCTCAGCACAGAGTCTGCTTGTCTTTCTCTCTCTCTGCTCTTCCCCATACCCCCCACCCCGCTCACATGTGCACTCTCTCTCTCTCAAATAAATAAATAAGATCTTTAACAAAAGAATCATGTCAATAGCACTCTCAAGATATTATCTCTGGATGAACTGATTTGCTTTCTAATTAGGTATTTATTTATTTAACTTTTAACACCAACCACGAGTTTCTATACAGACTTGCAAAAATGAATAAAACCTGAGTCTTGCCATTGAAAAGACAGCAGCCTAGCTGGGAACGTAGAACTAATAATAATACAATGTGATAATTTCTTTATTAAGGATTAATGTAAAATCAAAAGATAAAGGAGCAGAGAAGACGATGAGAAGACTAAATGTGCCTTGCCATTTGTCTGATATTCCACAGAGGGGGTTAAGTTTCAGTTGATGGCCCGCAATAACATCTTCACAAACAGAAAATAAAGATTAATGTGTAGGGAGATTAAGGTTATTGAAATAATCAAGGTACTATAAAGGATACAATAAAAGCTATAATAACACAGACTAGGTAGTTAAAGTCAAAGGATTAAACTATTTTTCCCGTAAGTTCAGCCTCTAATACAAAGAAGCCTGACTTAGGTTCGATTCCCTGGAAAGAGACCCTAAGTGAAAGTGATTTATTACAAAGTCTCCTCCTAAGGGAGACATAACTAGGGAGCTAGGGAGTGAGACAGGGAAGGGAAGTAAGCCAACAACAGCGTGTCATCAGGCAAACTCTTGTGGAGGGGAAATGTAGCTCATTCCCGAGGAAAAATCTGGAGACATCCCTCAAAATTGTCCTGATTGAGAGAAGGGTAGAGAATGAGGAACAGGAGGTAAAAGAAGTTAGAATAACTGCCCTTTTCATTGGTTAAAGACCCTGTATTGGTTAAAGCGTGCCCTAGGATCATGTAAATTCCCAGGCTCACTTAGAGGGTTATATTTCTACATGGTGAAGTTTCTGAACAACATAATCTCATCACCTCCAGGGTTCATCCAGGAGAGTTACTTGCAGAGTGCATTTCATTAATATCTAAGTCTACATTAAGTCCTAAGCAGAAGGCTTCAAGTCTCTGGTAGACAGTGCAAGAACATAAGACCATAGTCAAGCTCTTACAAAGATGTGTAAGAAATGGGTTTCAGGAGTTTTCTGGAGACCAGAAACACTTTTCTGCATATTATGTTGTGAGAATGCCATGTCCCGCAGACCCAGGAATGGAATATAATGATGGAGTTGACTTCAGACCCCGAACAGCAGGTAGAAGACTATCATCAGGGGGGCCTTGGGTTGACTGGTCTCTGCTCATACCTCACTCACACTCACTTGGCAAATCTCTAGGACTAAAACTGAGAGGATATCATATGGAAAGACATATGATAACAAATTCTCCTATGTATGTAATTTCAAGACTCTTCTTACCATTTCCCTTAATGATCTAGTGATCTGATGCTTGTAATAGCATTAGTAAATGTTCCCCTCTTCAGAAACTGAACACATACAGATGAGATTCTACTAGATTCAGGTCTTCCAGGTAAAATAGTCTGAGGAGAAAATTTAATAGAGAATATGCACATGGGCATACAAACTGCAAAACTATGTACTAATTCTCCTAGGTATAAACATCACTGGTCAGACCAATGTCTGAAAACTATATCCAATTTCCAGTCTATAACAAGCTAAATGGAGTTTAAGGAACTTCGTTAAAGTCTATGAAACTTATAAAATAAAATCTACAAAAAAGTATCATGAATAAATAAAATCTTTAAAAAGGGGGGCGGCGCCTGGGTGGCTCAGTTGTTAAGCATCTGCCTTCGGCTCAGGTCATGATCCCAGGGTCCTGGGATCGAGCCCCGCATTGGGCTCCCTGCTTGGCAGGAAGCCTGCTTCTCCCTTTCCCACTCCCCCTGCTTGTGTTCCCTCTCTCGCTGTGTCTCTCTCTGTCAAATAAATAAATAAAATCTTTAAAAAAAAAATATCATGAACAAAAGAATGAGAATAAACAGTGCTTTTTTCTCTGCACATAGTTATCAGAGATTATGTTTCTTAGAAAAAAAGATTATCAGTCCTCCTGATTATAAAAAATAAGTCCTCACTGCAGAAAATTGGGCAAGTAATTCTTTCCTCCTTTTCCTTTTTTCTTTTGTATATAAATGTTTTTATAGAAGTACAACCATATACAGAAAGGTACACAATTTTAAGTCTGTGGTTCAATTTTTATAAAGTGAAGACACCTCCATAAGGAACTACCCAGAAGATGACTCTGTTTTTGTTGAAAGCACAGCAAACTCATGGGAAAGCCCTTGAGTGGTCGTTGTAACACGTATTTGTGAACTACTACTCACAATCCTTGAATATTTCATTTGTTGTGAAGATTGCAGATAAGGTTATTCATTCACTTAATTATTAATTAAATGCTTAATATGTGTTCAGCAGCAGTTATATGGTGATGAAATTTGGGGTCTAGTGGAAGACAGATAATGCAGAAGCAAATGCATTAATTAATAATTATAAAATACGAAATGCCATGAAGAAAATAATGCTATGGTCAGGAATATCAGGGCATCCAGGGGCACCTGGGTGGCTCAGTCGGTTAGGCAACCAACTCTTGATTTCGGTTCAGGTCATGATCTCAGGGTCACGAGATCCAGCCCCATGTAGGGCTCAGCCCTCAGCACAGAGTCTGCTCCTCTCCTTCTGGCCCTCCCCTCGCATGCACTCTCTTTCTCTCTAAAATAAATAAATAAATCTTAAAAAAAAAAAAAAAGAATATCAGGGTATCCTACCTACAAAGAGTGATTAGATAAGTAAACAACAGATGAGCTGTAGATGGAAACTTGAGTAAACAGAACCAGCTATGGGAAGAAAGAAAAAAGGAATATTCTAAACAAAGGAAACTGCATGAACAAACTACAGGCGTTCCCCCTTGTCCACAGGGAATACGTTCCAAGACCCCCAGCCTGAAACCGCAGATTGTACCAAACCCTGTATATACTATGTTATTTCCTATATGTTCATACTTATGATAAAGTTTAATTTATGAATTAGACACAGTAAGAGATGAACAAAAATAAGTAGTAATAAAATAGAACAATTAAAACAACAAACTGTAATAAAAGTCATGTGAATGTGGTCTGTTTCTCACAGTATCTTACTGTACTCACTCTTCTTCTTGTGATGATGCACAAGGATAAAATGCCCGTGTGATAAGATGAAGTGAGGGGAATGATGTAGGCCTTGGGACAGAGCGTTGGGCTACCGCTGAGCTTCTGACATTACATCAGAAGGAGGGTCAGCTACTTCCAGAGCATGGTTGACCACAGGTAACTGAAATCAAGGAAGGTGAAACTGCTGACTACCGTACCAAGTCTGGTTTGTTCCACACACTGAAAACCTAGGTAACTAGACTGTAGTGAGCACAGGCAACCACAGCTGGAGAACAAGGGCAGAGGCCAGGCCATGCATGGCCATGCAGCTCAAGAGGAATGACTGAAGTCACTAAGTACACTGTAAAGGTAATAAAGGGTTGTTAGCAGGGAAGTAAAGAGATCCCATTTGTGTTTTAATAAGACGACCCTGACCACTATATTAGTGTATGCCAAGACAGAAAGCCAGGTACCAGTAAGTGGGTTATCACAGTAATAAAGGAATACCAAGATGTACTCTGAAGGCAAATCAACCATTTGGTGAATGGATTGGATGTGAGGGTGTGGGAAGGGCAGAATAAAAAAATCAATCAGCTTTCTTACTTCAGCAATTGTATAGAGTGAGGTGATATTTACTGAGGTAGAGAAGATTTGTGGAGAAATAGGTTTCCATGGGAAAAAGCAAGAGTTTAGTTTTGTACATATTAACTTTGAGATGTTTGAGAAACATCCACATGGAGTTGTCAAGTAAGTAATTTGGATAAATGAGAAAGAAGAACTGAGGGGAGATTAGGCTAGAGATATAAATTTGGGAGTTATTAGCATATAGATGGTTTTTAAAGCCATGGGAATGTAACAACAGAAAGAGAAGATAAAGAGAACTCAGTGCCAAGCTATGAGGAACTCTAATATTTAGAAGGTGATCAAATTCAGGTTAGAAAAAGGAGCTAAGCAAAAAGGACCAGAGAAGGAGGAGGAAAACCAAGTTCTCAGAAGAAACGAGTGTTTCCACAAGGAGGGGATGATCAGCTGTGTAAATGTTAGTATAAGGTGAAGCAATATGAGAAGAGAAAAACACTGAATGCATGTGGCAACATCCAAAGTTACTGTGATCTTGTCAAGGGTCTCAGGGGCGTAAACGGGAAGACAGAAACGGGGCAAGAGGTGGAGAAATAACTGGGGTCAGGTAAGATTTTTAAAAGATAGATGGTGCTCTAATATGACTGTGGACAGAGAAAGAGAAAGGTTCATGATTCCACGGAGAGGTGCCTAACTGGAGAAGCAACGTCGTTGATAAGGCCTAGAGGTGGGGGTCCAGAGCCGGCGCAGAGTCTTGGCATCTGACAGTAGGAGAGATGATAAGTTTCTAAAGAAACAGGTAGGAAGAATGAAGCGGTGCTCTATGTCATCTTCTTAGATCCTAGTGAAGCATTTAGGCAAAGTCATTAGCCAACAGGAAAGAGGTAGAAGAGGGACAGAAGGAGTATCAGGCCGAAGAACCACGGCCAAGGTATAAAGTGGTGCTTATACAAAGTGGAAACTCATGCTTACTTTGGAAGTCCTGGTAAAATTAACAAGAATTGAACCATCTGCTGATTGTGATCTTACAGCGTCTTCTGTTTACCCAAACGCTGTTTACTACAAAACAACAAATCCTTAAGTCTTCATGAGAACAAAACCAGAAAAGATGGATTATCAAAGTCATCTGAAGTTACGAATTTGCTCAGAAAGTAAAATAAAAGAGTGGAAAAAGCAGGCAAAGGAAAGTGAGTGAAAAGGACTCTGGAGGGGCGCTTGGGTGGCGCAATCGGTTGAAAGTTTGACTCTTGGTTTTGGCTCAGGTTGTGATCTCAGGGTTGTGGGATCCAGCCCAGTGTTGGGCTCCGTGCTGGGCGCAGAGTCTGTTTGGGATTCTTTCTCCTTCTCCTTTGGACCCTCTCGCTAGTATGCTCTCTCTCTCAAATAAATAAATAAATCTTAAAAAAAAAAAAAAGGACTCTGAAATTGGGCTGGATAAAGCAGGAGGAAAGACAGCAAGGGTGGGGAGGAGAGAGATGGGAAGGAGTCGCAGGAGGCTCAGTGAGGCTGGAATGAGCAAGCAAGAGCTCTGTGAGCGAAGAGCTGTTGGCAGAGACAGGAATGTCTGAGTTTGTAATCTGGAGAAGAGAAGCTTCTGCTGATGACAAAATCTAGTCTGACGCTGACCCACTGAAAGTGTGTGTTTGGAATAGAGAAGAAACGCTCATTGGAGATAAGCAGATCAAGGAACCAAGACTGAGGATACTGAGTAGATCATTCAGGAAGTGATGACTTCCCAAGAAAACACAAGTTGGAATGGAGAACACGGGGGAAGTGATAAAACCTTCAATGGCTGGGGGATACAGGTTAGGAGAAGAACAAGAAGGTTGAGAGAGGACAGTAGCAGTATGAAGGAGAGCCTAGCAGAGATAAATGGCCTGAAGCCCAGTCGTTCTTATAAGAGAGAAGGAAGTACTAGTCCGGTTGGTACTGTGGACAAAGCACATCATGACCTCCTACCTAAACGTGAGGCATGCACTTCCTTGACTCAGGAAGGCCTCCGGGAAAGTGGAAAGTCCTAGGTAAGGCCAAATGAAGGGGGAGATATTCTAAAATATGATTGGGAATTTAACAACAGTTTGCTGATCATGGAAAAAGAATTCCAAAAGCAGAATGGGGAAATTATCAAGGGAAAGGGTAGAATATAATTATCTGGGGACTGTGTAAAAGGAAGGAATTCTCAGCTACACCAACTCAAAAATATGCAGCAATATCCAACTCAAAAACACACCTTCAAAGATCTTTTATTTGCCTCCTTTTATATGGAAGGGGCTGTGCTTTTAACAGGCATGTCAGCCGTAAGCAACAAAGAACCAAGCGGGAGAGGCACACAGGCTGGTGCCAGCTCAGCACGCGGTACCCTGGTGTATCTATGTGCAAAATGATTTGCAAAAGTCAGTGACTGCTACAGATATTTATGTCAAAAAGGAATTTTAAATGGCCTCTAGAGTAATATAAAATAGATGTTTTAAATCAATTCTGATGGTATTATATTTAAATACATCAAATAAAATTAATTCACTTCTAGTCCAACCACTAAAATAGTCTTTAAAGCAAAACTTTACTGGAATGCCAAATTTAAAAATTAAAACAAACAAACAAAAAATCCCAGCTTTTCAAGTAATTTTATTCATCAAATCCTTCTCTAATAGCAACAAGACAGAAATTTACACTAATTAACAGGCTAAAGAAAAACTGTTAGACATTATCCAATTATAAGCTTCCTTTTCTACTAGCTTTTCACCAGTAACAGGTGTCGAGTACATTTGAAAAAGCCACTGTTGCTGAGATAGCTCTTTTGTTTTCCAAATATAGTCAAAATATCTTTCCATGAATGATGTTAACGTCACACAATTATTTGAAAATACAAGTAAGCAAAAATTTTTGCACTTTTCTCTATGAACATTATTGTATTGAAATTTCCCACTTACAGTCAGTTTCCTAAAGCTGAATTTAAAACTAAAACTAAACTAACAAAAAAGCTGAAGTATTTTTTTAGGGTAAGTCAAAAAGATTATTAGACTAATAAGAATTCTGGGCTTTAATGCTACAGGTTTCTCAGTTATGAAAAGGGCAGGTTTACTTTTTTTTTTTTTAATTTTAGAGTACAGACACAGTTTACAGCGGTAATAAAATGTGAATCCTGTTAAGCCAGTAAGTTTGTGGTAATTTGCTACATGGCCATAGGTAAGTAACACCAGGAACAACCTGGGAAAAAAGCTCAGGCCCACTGCACTCTAGGTTATTTATTTACTATTACAAGTCCGCTGTGAAATGTCTTAGAAAAATCGGGTTGGAAGCAGTTTTGATCAGAGGCAACTGGGGGTAGGTGGAGCAAAGGAAGGAATAACCACTCAAATTTCCTGTGTGTGTATGTTTTCCAGTTCGGCCCAGACCTTTTTCTCTTTTCTGTAGTTTATCACGTTGGACGTATAGCTTAAAACAAGTAGAAGAGGCACGATCGTTGCCTGGAATTGCGGGCTGGAGGGACACTGAGGACTAGACTGAGCCCACAAGGGGCCAAGCAGCACCGTGTCTGAGTCATTCTCGGACACCACCTTCCTGGGGTAGAGGACAAAGAAAGGTGAACATCTGAAGAATAAATAAAGCGGTTCTGAAGAAATAAAGTAGATGAGAAGAGAACATATGTAAACAAGAAGATACACATTTTTTGATGTTCCAGTAACATCATTCAGAAGAGCAGTGTCTTCGCATTGTGAGTATAATGTGTGTATCGCTGCCCATACTTGAGAAAACCCTTGATGGTGCCCGGACAGAAGTCAGGACCACAAGAAAGCAAAGGATTCCTTTTGCCCAGTGTGAACATCTTCGCTAACGCTCTGGTCGGAGAGCATTCTGCAGACCTCGAAAATTAATCATAACTGCTGTGACTGCCACACTCAGTCCCTCCGTGTTCTGACCGGACCGGCTGTTACGTGGGCTACGCTGTCCTGCACTCATCACGGCAGGGCAGGTGAACACATGCGCCACAGTCAGAGGCTCCCACCCTCTCTGTGAGCCTCCAGCTGCCCTGCTTCCGGCTGCAGCCACCCTGAGCGAGCCACGCCTGGCCCCCCGCAGGAAAGCCCAAACCCAGCCAGGCCACCTCGCCAGGGTCAGGACTCGCCTCTGCACCTCCACCAGCTGGTCAGGTGGAATTCCTGATTTTAAAGGACATGAGTGATGTGCTGTTCATTGGCAGCACGTCTTCCAACTCCTCCAAAGCTGCCACGGCACAAGCTTGTCCCAATTTTCTCTTGTAGGGATGCCTGGGTGGCTCAGTCGTTAAGCGTCTGCCTTCGGCTCAGGTCATGATCCCGGGGTCCTGGGATCGAGTCCCACGTCGGGCTCCCTGCTCGGCGGGAAGCCTGCTTCTCCCTCTCCCACTCCCCCTGCTTGTGTTCAGAGAGAGAGACAGCGGGAGAGGGAGAAGCAGGCTCTCAACCGAGTAGGGAGCCCGACATGGGGCTCGACCCCACGACCCCGGGATCATGACCTGAGCCGAAGGCAGACGCTTAACGACTGAGCCACCCAGGCACCCCAATAAATAAAATCTTTAAAAAAAAGGCATAAATATCATTTCATTATTGGGGGAATGAAAAATACCAATATTTTATTGGTAAAAAAAAAAAGAACATATGACACAAACTGTGACAGGCCATCAAGCTGATTTGTGGGAAAATATTTTTGTTTAATTAAACCCTTAAAAAGCACATGGAGACACACACACACACACACACACACACAGCCTTCCCCACCCCTTCCATCCCATTTGCACGGACATCCAGGCAGACATGCCACGGCCATCCTAGACCCCCTCGCCCTCGGAGGGCTTCACATAAGGAAGCTGGAAGGCCCCAGCTCACTGGCCAAAGGCCCCGACTCCTCCCAGCAGAGGCACTTCTCGTGCTGGCACCACTGGTCAAAGGGGAAGCCTCATCTCTCCAGGCTTCCAGGTACAGTGCTGGGCTAAAAGGTAACGGCCACTGGAAAGCCCACAAATATAAACTGCACATTTCTGTGCCTCCATATGTCAGCAATTATTTTTTAGAAACATTTCCACCTGCATCTCAGCCCCTGATTCCTTGCAAATATTCCTCACCAATCAGAAACACACATGCTACTGACATATTGTTGTCAGATACTCGTTCACAGAGATAGGAATTAAAAGGAGACTAACACTTTCCCATATATGAGAAAGCAAGGTTATGGAATGAAAACAAGGTCTCTAATGACCTAAGTTTGTCAAACTACTGTGACCCAGTTTATGACCATGACTAACTTCTCTAGCCTCCACTTTCTGCCAGGCAAAATGAGTTGTCTAGTCAACAGCAACCGAGAGATCAGAAGAAGCAAACTCAATTAACATTTGAGACCATTATTATTAAACTTTTATTTATATTTATATGTATTTCATTTCCAATTAATATGATGACAGATAGGGATAGACGTACTTGTCAACTACATTAACAGTGAATTCCTTTCCCCTATCCACTCATTAATGAAGAAGTTATAATTAGGTCTCAAAGACAGCATCTCATTAAGTGAAGGACCATAAGATTACTCTTTGTTTCTGAGTGTAGTAAAAACCTTAAAGAAGTTTTTACTTGACTGTGTTAGCTTCATAAATAAAAATAATACATATAGTATAACCTTGAGTTAAAAATCATCAACAACAATATATTCATGGTGATTTTAAATAAGCAGTCATTCAACTGACTGTGTGAGTTCATAAAGGGTTAACACAAGACAATTCCCAGCTGGAAGCAGAATTATCAAGGTAAAATAATAAACGTCCAGAAGCCCAAAGAAACACAGGCCAAACAGATCGTCTGGGCTGTGCCTGAGCAATGCCTTGCATTTCACAAACATGAATATCAAGGTTCCGAGACATGAAGTGATTTTTAATAAGGTAATATACCCAATGTATCAAAAATCATGAATTAGAACCAATCTCATGACTCCCGTCTAGTGGGGTTTTTTTCTGTCATTAAAATGTCCTGCCTTGTTATTTTTTACATTTGGCATTTCTCTGCAGTATAAATTACAGATTGTATTAATGTGTTACCAAAAAAAAATTGCATAAATATCAATTGCCAACACTTACTCATTTAATTTAATCAGTGTATATTTACTAAAGGCCTACTCTTTTTCAGAAACTTCACCAAGATGAGTAAGCTGCTCTCAATTAAGGCACAGAGGGAGAGGCAAACAGATAATTATAAAACATTATAGTCCATGTAGTGATAGAGATGCCCACTGGGTATTAAGGCACCAAAATGGAATAATAATGAGGATGATAACAAAGGGCATTTTCAGGTACCAGAAAAGACTCCATAAGAGGCTAATACCTGATTTGAGCCTTAATTGGTGGGCAGAGGGTTGTCAGCACAGGAGATCATGTGAACAGGGCTCAAGGGTAAGAAGCAGCACAGGGTGTGTAACGAAATCAGTTTGGTGTTGATCATACCACATGGAGTGATCGAGATAAAGCTCCGTGGATGATCAGACTATGGAGGGCCTTACACACTAAGGAGCTTGGGATTTATTCTTTGGGCAATGGTGGCTATCAGACAGTTTTTTGTTTGTTTGTTTTTTCTTTTTATTAACATATAATGTATTATTTGTTTCAGGGGTACAGGTATCAGACAGTTTTAAGCATAGGAATGCCATGGTCATATTTTTCATATTACTAGTAAATTTTTATAGGAGTAGAGTAGATCTTTAAGAGGAAGACTAAAGGCAGAAAGCTAATAGTTAACTAGTTTAAAAGAATCTAGTTAAAAGATGATACAGGACCAGGTTAGGGCCAGTGACACGACAAAAAAAGAAAAAAAAAATGCTTGACAAACTTGGAGTAGGTAAAATTTTGACTGGTGAGATGAGGTGAGAAGGGTGAGATATGGAAAATTCAGCATGGAGGCCTGAGTGGATGTGGCCTCACCAAGTGAGAAAGTAGTAACAGATCGAGGGACAAAGATGATTTCAGCTGAATTTGAAGTGTCTGGGGAACATCCAGGTAGAGGTGTCCAGCAGGCCAGTATAGGAGGAGGAGGAGGAGGAGGGGAGGGGAGGGGAGGGGAAAGGTGTGGGGAAGAGAGGAGAGGAGAGGAGAAGGGGAATGAAAGGAAAAGAGAAGGAAAGGAAAGGAAAGGAAAGGAAAGGAAAGGAAAGGAAAGGAAAGGAAAGGAGAAGAAGGAAAAGAAGGAGAAGAAGGAGAAGAAGGAGGAGGAAAGGAAAGCATTTTCTCAGCCCATGCCTGGACACAGCCAACATGACTCAGTGGAGAAGTAGGCCCTGACCTACTTCATAGTGACTTGGTACCCCCCTCCCACTTTCAACACTCTATCAGTTGAGTGAACTTGGGAATGTGGCCCAGTGGCCCAGCATCATCATCTATAAAGTGGTCAAAACAAAAATCCCTAAAGGAGACTGGTGAACATTCAACAATTACTCTGTGATGATACTCCTATTGTTAATATTGAGAATAGCTTTACTAGAACAAAAAGCCAAAAGTCCTAGCAGTCACCCCTGACTCTCACTCTGCCTCCCATACAGTCAGCAGGCCTCTTTACCTCCCTAATATGCCCTGACTTCATCCATTTTGTCCATCCCTGCAGCTCCCACTTGGCCAAAGGCATCATCATCTCCCCTGACCTTCTGAGATAACTTCCCACCATTCTCAGTCAACTCTCCACACGGCAACTGGAGGGATCTTTAAATTTTTAACTCAGATTAAACCATATCCCTGCTTAAAATCCTTCAGCTGCATTCCACTGCCCTTAGATTGAACACCAACTCCTCCCCCAGGTCTTAAGGTCATGGAGGTTCTGCGCCCTGACCTCATGTCCCGTCAGCCTCCTCCTCACTAAGTCCAGCTGTACGGGCTCTCTTTCGTACCCTCACAGCCTGCCTCAAGGCCTTGCATCTTAATCTTCTCCCCTCCCTACAACACTGTGGCTTCCTTCTGGCTGTCATTTAGATCTAGAGCCGCTTCCTCTGTGAAGCCCGCCCTGATGAGCTGATTAGCTCGTATACCTATCATCCTGCCCTGTTCTCTTTACGACACTTACTTTTATCTACGATGCTTGTTTGCTGTTCTGTTCACTGTCCTCACCATTCCCCACCTGTCCGTAAGCACAGTAAAAGCAGCGGCCTCGGTCTCCAGAGCTCGGTCTTAGCAGACACCGGGATACTGGTTGAATGGAAAGATCCACAGCTATGCTTCAGATTAGAGCTGATGCGCCTTCCCATGCATTCGTAAAAACACGCACAGTGATTACATAGAGACACTGTAATTTCGTGGCAGATACTTTAAGCATTATTTGGTCTGTCCTTGCAGGCTTTAGGTAAAGAGTAAATAGGAAAACAGTACAATTAAATGAAGACCACTAGCAACCGAGTGCAGCACCACACAGTGCCCACTCTCCAGGATTTCCTTCCGGTCACGTACCACAGGTGTGCGGCGGATTAACTCAAACCCACTGAAGTATAACGTGGTAACATTAGAGTCATTGTCATCTATAAGTAGCCAATCTAACTGAGTCGGGCCCCAAAGGCCTTTTGCTTCCTACTTTACTGGGAAAATCGAGGTCACTGGTAAGAAGAATGCCCTTCTCTGCCCCTCTCATTTATTTACCACAGCACCTCGCCTTCTGCTGTGATAGAAAAGATATTCTTCCTTCAGTCCAGCCTTAATCTTGGTACCTTCACTTTGGATCTTGTCCTCTATTGTCTCCTTTTACAATGCTCTTATCTGTCATGGAGGTGCCTTTGAATGTCCACGTGGGTTGCAAAGAAGGTCAGAATATAACCTAGGTCTTCAGTGTGCCGTGCTCAAGAAGTTATATTTTCCAGAGATATCCACATCCTGAATTATCCCTGACTATGCTCTCTTGCATACAATTAAAGAACACAGGTTTTAATATACATATTTCTATGTTACTGCAGAATAAACACTTAATACTCATGAAAAAGAATCTGTGGCTACACAAATCATATCCAAGACTCACACAAGATTTGAAACTGAGCTCTGACATTAATTTGCTTTGTGATCCAGGATGAGCCACTTAACCTCCTCTTCCTTCAGCTCTGTCATCTGCAGAATGAAGATAACAGAATGGCACACTTGTCAAAGCATCCAAATTACTGCCTTGATGAGCCATAGGTAGACAGACATCTTTTACTGTGTCCCTAGGTAGAATGATTGAAACATCCTCATTGCGGAAAATACCAGTTTTTACAGTATGGGGGACACTGAAATATTCCTTCCACTGTGTCCTTGTTTAACTACAAAATGCTCTACCTGGGAAGAAAAATATTAGTTAATTAGTTCTACTGAAAAGAAAGCATTAAAAGAATCTTACTAGGTCTTTCAGTAAAATCAACCAGGAAATCATGAATTAAATATTTATTACATAGACATAGAATGCCCACCCATTTCTTTAAAAAAAATAGTTATGGAAAACCTACTGTATTGCCGTGGTTGTGCAGCCGGCCTCACAAACTGTGACCTAAAACACAACACAGCACAACACACCTGGAGCTGCTCCCCTTGCCCCAAGTATTCCTCCTTTGCATTTGTTATCTGCATGGCAATCCCTCTTTATTAGTAAAGTGATGCACAGTCAAAAAAAGGCAACAAAAATGTTTCACTGAAATCTGAGTTGTCAGACATAAAGAGTATGGGATATCTAAAAAGTTGTCCTTTAATTGCGTACCTTTCTCAAAATCATCTCTGTTAATTGTATTTACAAATATTTTTTTTTTGCCTTCTGGCAAAACATTATGTTTTATGGATATAGGCAGATTCCCAAACAAAGAATGAGTACTGAGCCATGGGAGTCTGAATCACTCATTCACATGGGCAATTCAGCAAAATGAAATGCAGGCGTACCTTAAAGTTAAGCCCTGGTCACCATTACTCTTAACTCCTACACGCTTTTCATCTGGGCTCTCCAGGGAGGATACTGCTTCTTCGGGTCTAAGCAAGGCTGTCTGTATCCCGATGCCCACCAATCACAGGGCTAGGGGCTGAGCTGGAATTCTTTGAGGCTCACATTACATTTCAATTTGTCTATCTCTGCAAATTCCTCATTGTGATACCTTCCAACTAGCCCCAGCTTACCCCTGTTAGGTCTGTTCTTGTCCTGCTCATTGTCTTCTTCTTATAAAATTTTTACTTTTTTTTCTTTTAATTTCAGTGATTTGAATTAAATGAGTTATGCGTGCTTGTAGTACTAATTCAAGTGATACTAATGTTTCCACATTTTAATAGAGTAAAATCCCCTGCTCTACCAATTCTACTCTCACCCTCCCTCCCCGGAGTGTGTGTGTGTGTGTGTGTGTGTAATATCTGCACATAATCTGTGCCTTCTAGACCCACAATACTCTCTGATCAGCTCCATTCAGTTTTGCACACCGGAGCCATAAAACACGAATCTTGATTGTGTCTCTTCCCTTGGAAAACCTTCCTTGGTTCCACCGCCTTTATAATGAAGTTCAACCATGAATCACTTCAATCTTACTTGCTTCTCCAGCCTCAATCCTTACTCTACATCGCTCATCCTCTCTGCAGTAACCATAACCCCGTTTCCAGTTTCCCGAATACTGCGCTCCCTCACCCATGCACCTCTGCATCGCCGGTCCCCTCTGCTGACTCACTCTTCAAATACAAGAGGAAAGAGAGATCATGCTGCCAGAAATCCTTGGAGAGTTACACATAATTATTAATAAAACTCAAATCTAAAATAGCATGCTACCCCAAAACACTGAAAAATAAGCAAGGAAATTGGACATGAGGAAGACAAAATCAGTACTGTACTAGTGATACTACTAACTTGAGTAAAGTCAGCTATATATAGACAGAAACAAAATTACCCAACGTTAAACATTCAGATTAAATTTGAATCCTCACAGACTTTCCTAATAATCATTTATTTCCTTTAAAAAATAAACTACTTACTGTAAATTTTGAATAAGAGGAGAGTTTGGACTGAGATTTTGACAGCCCTCAGGGTATCTTACTAGCTGAAGATTTACCATCAATTTGTGAGCTCAGTTTCTTTCTTCCAACTAAAGCAAAAGTGGCAAAAATAAATGCCTTTCATTTCTAAGCATGACCTTAAAGATAAAACTAAAAGAAAAAAATGATGACAAATTTGACTACCTAAATCTTTAAAATCTCAGTATGCCAAAGCACACACACAAACACATCTATACAAATAAGAAGATAAATTACCAAGTAGAAAAATAGTCATAACCAAAAAGAGTTATACCTCTAATCCAGAAAAGGCTTTGATAAACTAACATGAAAAAGATAAATACACAAATAAAAACTAAGTAACTATAAACACAATTCAAGAAAAATAAGAGATGACCAATAATGTAGAGAAGACTTCAATCAAACCACTCGATAAATAATAAGATACCGGTTTGACATCTAAAATTGGAAAAGGCTAAAAAGAAATGAACATCGGTGTTGATGAGGGTCTGCAAACATACGTACTCCCAATATCGCTGGTGGGACAGAACCCATTCAGGAGGTCACTTGGTAATAAATATGTGTCAAAATTTTAAATATGTTCTTTAAACTAGCAATTTAATTCAGAGGGATTTATCCAGAGGAAACAGTCAAATAAAATACTATTTAACCATTAAAAATCATAATCTAAAACCCAAATCTTAATCTGTTATTAAGTGAAAAACATCGACAAAACCATATATATACACAAGTTTAAGCCCCTTTTTTTGAATAAAAAGATGAATTATATAAAAGGGGCTGTGTTTGCACCTACAGGTATGTACCTAAAATAGTCTAGAGAGATCTGCAATAAAAGTTTAACAGTAGCTATCTCTTGTATGTAGACATAGTGTGGTGTTCATTATACTTTTTAAATTTTCTATATTTTATACATATTTAAACAAAGTATAAGTATTTTTCTAAATAATCAAAATAACAACAGTACTATGACTTTGCTTTGAGGACAATGTATTTAGGAAAGTCGTATCTAAAATAAGAAAGTAATACATCCACAGAAAAGAGAGATACCATTTTTAAATTATAAAACCTGATCACATATTCTATTTGTTCATCATTCAGAATATTTTTTCAAATGGTTTCGATATAATAGAGCCTTAAATGTTTTTGCTCTAAGCATTCTTGATTTGATTTTTCACACATAGTGTATTTTAAGGGCTGTTCATTTGATTGCATTTTGTTCATTTAAATTCATCAAAATGCAAAATTTCTAAGAGCCATTTTACCTACCCCCCTCCCAAAAAAACCCCATACATTTAGGTCTAATTTATGTCCTATTTTTCATAGAAAATGGAAAACAAATTTTACTAAAAGTAAGTGAACCTAAGTTCCAAAAGTTCAAGGCTGACACAGAAGTAAGTTAAACACCATGAGACTAAAAACATCCTGGCCTTCAATTCTTACTCAAAAAGTTTATTTACCCACATTTGATTTTTCAGTCAGCGGTCTACAGAACAACTTTTCCTGTCTCTTAGAACCTTATGTCCATATTCTGCTTTAACACCATATTCCCTTCACCATAGCAAATGGACGGTGAGTGATCCTCTGCCCAGGAAAGAGGTCATACCTGCGATAAATCTATGAACAACCTGGGCCCTGATCCCAATGCCATTATTTCCTACTTTTCCATGTCTGGTGCTTGTCCTGGCTTCCTCAGGATCACTCCTTCATCAGGATCCTGCCATCTGACCCTCAGCTTTATGACCTTGCTTGTCCTACCTCTGACTGGAGCTCCGCAGCGAACTGTGCTCACCAGCAGACTCCAAACTCACCATTCTCCTAGACTCTTCCATTTCCAGAGTGCTTTGTCCTAAAGCTCTCTCCCTCTTATGTGAGGAACCAAAGCCTATCCTGGCCATTTCCCTCTGTCTCCTATCAACTCTCTCACTTAGTTTCCAGACTCTGACACTAAATGTCCTTTGGAATCTTCTGTCTACCACACTTAGCGAATACTTAGTTGTCCTTCAGGACCCAATTTAATCATCTCTTCCCTAGTGACTTCTAGTCCCCGTAGTGGGATATGTGACACTTTCTTCTCTGGGCAAAACCTACACACACACATTCACACACTTCCACATAGGTGCATGCACACACACACATAGACATGAATGCATATGTGAACACACACACACACACAAAAAAAATGTTACTTGGCTTTTAACATAAGTATTTGTTTACCTGTCTTTCTTCCCTTCCAGGCTCTAAGCTCCTTAAAGGTATAGCCTATCTTACTTATCTACATACACCCAGTACCTCACCTGGACAACAATAGCCCATAACATATTCTCCACAAGCTGCTGAATGAATTAAATATGGCCTATCAGGAAACTTATCTTCATTTTTTAGATAATTTTCTTGGTGTTATACGCCTCCTTTTAACATATATCCAGATATATGTGGGGCAGGCTAAAGAATCTGTAGTTTATATAACGGTCAGGTGGGGGACACTGTACTTCCAGAGGACAGGAAGTATCATATCAGATGGTACTGTGGAAAATCTGGGAAGAACATGAAGGAGGGACTGGGCACTGGGGGCAATTTAGCTATTACCAAATCTAGCCTGGGGTGACAAGGTTCTGTAGGAGAATGGTGACAACAACAGCAGGCAGAGAAGAAAAGAAAAATCTCGAAGATGCCCCACATTACATGTTGGCAACAGGCAAGAAAAGTATTCTGTTAGGCAATAAAGTAAGGTAATTAGGGGAGGCCCCCTTTCCCTTCCGGCTGTACCGTTTATATTTGGGAGCGTACAGAGGGCAAGGAGAAAGGGAACATATCTCAGCAAGCTGATAAATCCGAGGCTCAGATTAGCACTACATCTGCTCCTGACTCAGAGTCCTCCCCTCCTCCACAAGATCTGAGACCCGTATTACTCAGTTGTATGTACTGAAAACACAGTGGAATGCCAAGCATACTTGCTGAACTAAGGGAACATTAATATTCCGTGCTCTTTGGGTACAAGGATGAAGTCAACGCCAGCAGCGGCTTCTCAGAGAGAACCATGGCAGGTTCAGTCACGGTGCCATACGAAGTGAAGACACTGTCACAAAGGCTAATAAGGAGATTAAATGTATTAACAAGAGGAGTGAAACTAATATAAATTTGATTTTCTTTCCCCAAAGAATACCAAGCATTCGAGATACGAGGTTAAGTGAAAGGCAAAAGAGATGGCTAGACTCATTTATAAGTGATTTACTTTTGAAGAGAGAGTTTTGAAAAGATTATTTAACTTAGAATGAACAGTAAAACATTCAAGGCAGTTTTATGGTAATTAGTGAAAAAGTGGGCATGCATATTAAACTAACTCACCAGTGTCATGGACCAAACAAGAAAAGGAAGCCAGTCTCCAATTCTGCTGAGGAACTTCTTATATGGCATTTCATACATCTTCATATAGAAAGATAATTCTTAAATTGGATTTCAAGAGGTGTTCCAACGGACAGAGGTGGGTAAAATAAGGGAAATGTGTTTAACTAAACTATCCACACATTTTCACGCAATTTGCATTTGGAATACATTGACGAAAGGGTGGCCAAAAAACTCAGAGGAAAATCATGTTTCTTAGCACTAAGCAAATGACCTCACTCACAAAGGGTGGTAAAAGCAAAAAGTTTAAACAGACCTAAATAAAAATTTGAATCGTTTACTTCTAAACACAGAGTGCCAACCACTATAGTCCCAGGTTATTTAAATTCCCTGTGGTTAAATTCCTTATCTGTAAAACATAGATAAACATATAAATCTCTTTGATGGCATTATTAAACATGTCACACATTACATATCAATCTGCGAAGAGAGCAATGAAGCACAGAACTCCGAGATTACTTATGAAAACTGGCCTTGTAGGAAGAAGTCTCGTCCTTCTACAAAGTTCTCACAGCTCTGCAGATCTTAAAACTTGTAGAAATCAGCCTTAATATTTTAAAATGGGAAACAGAATACACTGGAATAAAAATGCATGTCCGTACAATTTCAAACACATCAAAGCTGACTACATCTTCTGAATCACCTGGTCATTCTCGTTTCAGAAACTAAGAATTCTGAGGATAACATATCCTGATTATTGCCCCTGTATTATTGTTTTCACATGGTTTATCCTGTTATATAGATAGTCCAAGAGTCCCTGAAAGAAGAGTTATGAATAGAAATCCATTTCCAGGAGGAGGTTCAACTTCAAGTTTACATGACAATGTCTGCAGTGCTTTATCCTCTTAAAACAAGAGTCACAAGCTACTAAACCCAGTTCTCTCTGCATCTTATTTAAAAGAGTCCAACTTGATGGTTACATGGTTTGTGTTTACCTTAGTATCTTAAGCTTTTGAAATCCCATACAAGATTTACCACAGTGCTGAGGACACAATGGGTCTCCAAAAAAATTCTGGTTCTTTTTAAAATAGTACCTTACAATATTTGCAAAGAGTATTAAATTCAGCAGCAAGAGCAATAATCCTTTAAGTTACCGTTTTGCTATACATTCTAGCTATATGTAAAGATAATACCTATGAAAACACAACCATTCTCTGTGGCAGAAGCTATCGAGAGCTTCAGTTTAGTCAGACTTTGAGGTAACAGTAAAGACAGGTACCATATCACAAAACTGTGAGGAATTCTTGGTGGATGATTGACTCCTAGCTCCCAGAGTCCCTTTCCATACATACACACACACACACACACACACACACACAAATAAATAAATAAAAACCTCGCCTATTAAAGAATATAGTACTTTCCAACCCAAAAGAGTTGACTACTGGTAGAAGAACAAGTTTATTCCTCAAGGCCTTCCTTAAATGGCATAATCATTTGTCACCAACAAATCCAACAATTATTCCTGAGATTGATGTATCAATTTAATAATGCTCTATCACTCAGAATCTCTGTTTATGCTTTCCCTCTCCCAGAGGGCAGCCGTTCCAAAGATTTCCCTCTCACAAGCAGCAAGACCCATAAACTCTCTGTGAACACAAAGAAGGGTTTCTACCATCCCCATAGAAAGAAATACCAATTAGGCCAGTTATCTTATAAAGCAAACAATTTTTTTAAATAAAAATAAAACAAACCTCAGAAAAGTCATAACCCACCACCAATATCCTAACATAAGCCACCACCAATACCCTAAAATCTTTAGAAATCTCTACCGACTGAAGTACTTGGAGCTTTAATGCTGTTTTGTTGCTAAAACTGACTATTTATGCCTACCTGGACAGAGAACACAGAATACCTACTTCCACACATATTATCTGACATGACTTTATTCTATTAATTAGTGAATAAACAAAGTCAACTGCTGAGTTTATCACTACATGGATTGCTGTCCTGCCCCTAAAAGAGTTTAAACATAGTTGTTACTGATAAGGAACAGTATTTGTGAAAATTTTACCAGGCAAAAATATTTAGAAAACCACTTGCTTCTAGATCCAGGAGACAGAACATGAATCACAAGTAAAAAATGTAATTACATTTTAGTATCATGATATTCAGCTCCATAAATGATTAAGAAAAAGAAAGCCAGCCATATGACAAATTTGGGGCATTTGCTATAAAAGTAATGTAGCAGAATATTATCTAAGCTATTTAACTTTTCAAGACTCGCCAAATAAATGCCTTTCTTAACCTGTACTAAAAATTATGTTCTCTTTTTATCAGATAATAATTATATAACCGCTTTTAGCCCAGGTGATACTCTGAAGTAAAATTAATATTCAACCACAATAAATATGTCAGCACACCTAAAACTGCTGTGACTGGGTGACCTATGTCCTCCACCAAATGGATCCATTTCCTTTTTGCATCAAATCTCCCCCATGGCCAGGTGGTTGGCTGCACTGAACTCTTCTGTGATCTTCACACCAATTCTGCATTCCTGAAAATTCTCTGGCTCTGTTCATTTATTCCATTCATATCTACTCAAGGTCTCCCAAGAACCATGCACTGTGCTGGGCATGGGTGTTCACAAAAGTATTTTTCAAACTTATCAGAACTCTATTCTTCTCCTATAGTCCATAAGCGATTCTTTAAGTATGCAAATATGAATAATAATAAGATGCAACAATAAATGCTCCATAAATGTTAACAACTGCTTCTGTAGCCTCATTCCGGGGGAAATACATTTAATACTTCCTTAGCTTTGTTATCTAATCATCACATCCACCTTATAATCTCAGTATCAATATCTCCAATATTACAGAAGTACAGGCTGGGTTTGCAGAGGCTAAGTAATGAACCCAATGTCACATAGGTACCAGAGTGCTACCTCTCTGACTCATAATCAGTTGGCCTAATTCTTTGTCCACTGGGTGATAAGGGAGAAAGTTGTAGAGAAGTTCAGTAGACAAAATTAAGAAGATGTGAATTTGGGGGATGTCCTAATAAATGCAAAGTATCACTTTAGTGATAAAGCACTTTAAGTAACTCAGATTTGATAATATCCTGATATCAATATCTCAGAAGTTAATGCTTTTCAATAGTCAGCATGTGAAAAGGAGATGTTTCTATTTCATAAAAAGAAATTTAAATACACCTACTAATTCAATGATTGGAATAAATCTGTGTTTAAATGTTCATGGGGGTGGGGGTAAAGGTTATTATGATGGAGGATACTGGTCTTTCAAAATGTTAAATCTAAGTACACTACTGATGAAGTAACATAATCACCCGTTACCATATCTGGTTGGTGAGTGAGTGTCCCTGGAGCGCAGAAGGGAAAGATGCACTAGTAGCCCTTCCAATATGATCATAAGTTACAGCAGGGAAAAGTCACAGCTATCAGACTGGGAATCACCGTGAGAGGCTATACGCTGAGCTTTAATTTTATAGCTTGTGCATATTAAATCTAGTATCAAGAGGCAAACAGGATTTCTAATCAAGTAAACGAATGACTTTTTTCCTGACACCAAAAGAGAAGCTCTGTAAAAGTAAAATACATTTGAAAGGGAAAGAGAAAGAGAGATACAGAGAAACAGAGACATGGGGGGGCGGGGAGGAGGATAAACCAAAAATACCTGGAATGTTAAAGCTTGCAATGAAAAGAAGTGCTCTTGATTATTTGTAAATTAAGTTCAGTTCACGAAGCGCTTTGTGAGTGCCTTACACACGCAGCCCAGGAACCGCGGCCGATCCGGGGTGCGGACGCGACCCTGGGACAAGTGCCCAGTATGTGACAGTCACATATAAAAGGAACCTGTACAGTGTGGTGCACGCAGGAGAGCAACTGCAGCCACGGGGAAGGAGGACATGATTGCTCATTTTGCCGTCTTAGTAAAGAGGTACATTTTAATAGGAACGTAAAGCAAGCATACAGTAGCATCCATTAAACTCCGACGTTACAATTGTCACTGGCATAAACACTAGTATTGCTTGTAGATCTAGTGGCAACTACCAAAATGGGGGCATGGTATGGTAGCCCCTTCCCCTTTACAGAATAATGGCAATATACTGATGACAATCAAAGTCACCTTACATTATCTTATCATCTTGTAAAGAAGAGACGAACCTGATAATTATTATATATGTTTAATATGTTATTAAATATAAGCATAATGGATTATCAATCAGGTTACAGCAATTTATCTTTAAGAATTTCAAAATAAACCTCCTTGACAATTACAAAACAACTTGCCTCAGATAGGCACAGAAAGACAGCAATTTTGATGAGCAAAATGAAACCCTTAGTCACTTGAATTATCATGCAGATCAAAAAGGAGGAAAATTGTAATTATCTATGTTGCAAGGAGATTAAACATCCCTCTTATAACTTGGGCTCTCAATACCATAAATAAATAGAAACTTTTCTTATTTCCTCTGGAAAAAAAGTTATGTAGCAAGACGAACTTATTTGAGCTAAATGATTAGTTTTGCTGAGAAAAAGGCCAAATAATGTTCTTGACTTGGAAAGTGAGTAAGACCATAACAATAACCTACGGGTGAAGGACTGAAATCCCTTTAGTAAGGACTAGGACGATCGAACTATTCCTCACATTAATCACAAAAGTAGCAAGCAATATTAAACTAGGATTTTTTTTTTCCTTTGACAGAGAGAGAGCACATAAGCAGGATGGGGGGAAGTGGGGCGGACGGAGAGGGAGACAGAATCTTAAGAAGGCTCCATGCTCAACACAGATCCCACCATGGGTTTTGATCTCACGACCCTGAGATCATGACCTGAGCCGAAATCGAGTTGATGCTTAACCAACTGGACCATCTAGGCTCCTCCCAAACTAGGCTTTTTAAAAGCAACCAAGTTTTGCAGGAAAACGGCCACTTCGTGACATTCTCCAGGCAAGTGGGCACTGGACCCAGGTGGCGCCCTTGTGCTCCATCCCCACCTCTGCCTCACGAGAGCAGAGCTCAGTTTTCCTAAGTGAACCGCCCAGACCATAAATAAAGCACCTGGTGGTGCACCTACGGTGGGTGCGTCTGTCAGGTGTCGCTGTCACTATCATGTGTGGGGACAGGATAAAGGGACTGTCGTCAGCACCCTCTCACTGAATGTCGCCCACTGGTTATGTCTCTTCTTTCCTACACGTGCTACCTTTACCACTCTGGCTCATCAATCTGATCCTGTTATGCCCGAGCTGAAATTCTGGGACTTGGTCAAAACAGTGTGCCTGGGAAGCTACACTTCATTACAAAGTTAGTGTTCTCCATAGAGTCTCTTGAGCCATAAGGCAGCACCAACAGTATACCACCACTGCCCTCCCTTATGGAGTTATTTTACATGGGGTCAGGCCTATGCAGACTTTTCAAATACCACTACTGTACATTTTTGCCTTCTTTTCCATTATTTCATTATAAATATCTTACATCCTGGTTGTGTTTGTGCTGCTTAGATTTACGATTGGAGCATGAGCTGCTCAAAGGCATACGCTGCACCTCCACTTTCCTCTGTGCTGTCCTACAACCCCGAGGGCAGGCTTTCCATACGAGCTGTCAGAGGGACCAGCTGCCTTCTTGAGGATAGAAGTTGGGGTTTTTTTGGGGGGGGGGGGGGTGGGGGTTGTTTTTTTACTATCTAAAGCCTCTACTGTCCAAAACCACAGACTCAACATTTTGATTTTTTTTCTTTACCGTCCTTTTTTTTTTTTCCTCATTTACGCTCCTGGGGCAGGGGTGGAGGGATGAGCAGGGGTCGTAATGGCTGTGTGTTTAAACAGTTATACTATAAGATAAGTACACTTTCTTTCCTTGCCTTTTTTTTTTCCCCAAAGAATTTATTTATTTGACAAGAGAGAGACATAGTGAGAGAGGGAACACAAGCAGGGGGAGTGGGAGACGGAGAAGCAGGCTTCCCACCGAGCAGGAAGCCCCATGTGGGGCTCGATCCCAGGGCCCTGGGATCATGACCTGAGCCGAAGGCAGACGCTTAACGACTGAGCCACGCAGGCGCCCTCCTTGCCTTTTTTAAATTTAACATTTTAAGTATTTTCTTTCTGTTTGAAATCATTTGCAATATACATTCAAGGCAGCTGTTTTTATGGTGCAACTGAATAACAGTGATTGTAGCTCTTAAGTTTTTCCAGATCCCCATTACAGCAAAGATGTATATAAAAAGTAAGTGTAAACTTGGCCTTATTATTGCTATTTGATTTTGTATTTCATACTTTCAGTCATTACTCGAAACCTGGTCTTATTGCTCTTCATTTTCTTCCATTAAAACATGGCTGGTTGTTATGGACACACATTTAAACACATTGGCTATTTTCTTATGCTTTTGTCACAATAATATTGTAATTTATCTTCATATCTTGAACAGCATCTACCATAGTATTCTGCACATAGACATACTAAATACACATCTAACATATTAAATAAACACTTTTTAAATTGGACCCACTTTAAGAGATTTTGATTATAAGGATAACTCATTAGGGATTAAAGAACTTATCGATGAAATAGTAAGTAAATGTATTAGTTACTTTCTGCCTCGATAAAGTTTTGGTGTCTGTGTAGTATGTATGAAGCCATCTCAAAAAGTCCAAGATAGTTTTATTTTAGAGTAATTATCTTCTTGTCTTTTTCTTTAAAATAAAATATATACTTTTTTTTCATTATTAGCAAAGTAATAAATGCTCATTCTGGAATTTTTCCAACATACAGAGAAAAAAGATCTCTTCGTTGCTCATGTGTAACAGTAATATATTCTAGGAATCATATTAACCTTCTGAAACCATAAAATTGCCATCCAGATTATTTTTCCAAAAGAAAAGATCTGGCATAAAATTTCAAAATACCTGCTGATAAATCTACTAAATGAAAAGTGAAAGTAATAATCTCAATTCCAACTTTATATCAACTTTAATCTATCTGCAAAGTTAGCCACCTTTCTTTTTATATTATGAAAGTGAACCAATAAAGCAGAAACAAGAGGCCTAGGACAACACATTGCAAAGCCTCCATTGATCCTCAAGCCTTCTTGCCACTTTCCATCTGAATCTTCTGTCCACCAGTCTTGAATGGGATTACAACCTAAATCAGTTTCGCTGAAGCACGCACTGCGAACAAATCCCTGGCTCCAGTCTTAATGAAGAGTAATGAAAACAGTGAAAGTCATAACGAAACCTCTAAGAAGCACTGACATACCCTACAGACGGATCAAGCTTTAATCAGTGCTCTTGAGAACTTTCTCATTATGAGTAAATTGGTAAACAAAACCACCACGGCGATCCACATGCACAGCACAGATGCAAACATGCCACTCGGGAGCACACCTTAGGGGCACGCGCTAGCCTGATGATGATCGTTCTGGACACGTGGGAACGGCGGGCCCCTTGTATTACCTGCCCCATGACTCGCAGAAACCAGTCTCTCAGCTTAGGAGCTAGCGAGTTCCAAAGTCACCATGGTTGACGATCTCTTAGACACGGTAACCTGGAGGGCACTTCTCCGCATGGAACACAGGCATTGGTTCGTAGAGCAGGCTGCACTAAAGAGTGTACCAGGCAGCAGGTGATGAGGCTTCCAGCTCCAAATGGTTGTTAAGACATCATTAGAAATGGCAATGGACACAGAAAGGTAAACATGGCTGGAAATACACATGTAGAATGATGCAATTTTAAAAGTATTATTGTAAGGACACAAATGACTGACAGGAACATTTTATTGGGATTCATGTTTATCTCTTCTACGTACCCTTAAATCTTAATTCCAAATATCAACTAAAAATATGAGGTCCCCCCCCCACAATCAGTAAGATGCGAATAAGGGGTTTACCTTGAGATACTTAATCCATTAGGGATTTAAGTTAAAATTTAGTTAAGCTAATTTAGCAGCCATTTATGTCAGTAATGAAGGATAACAATTTTGACAATTATATTAAGTACTCAATCCTCTTTGTAGTAATAATCAAAATTAGTGATTTTTTTTGACCTACATTCTAATTCAGATCTACTGACTGTTAGAAAGAAAGCTGTTTTAGTGATACTAAAAGACACACACACACACAACAGAACAAAGAAGAGGAGATCCCAATAATAGCAAATATATGCATAAAAGTTTCACAGTTTACAAGGAGTTTTCACACTAGGATGCCATCTGATCCTAACAGCTCTGCAGACTAGGTAGGCTATTATTACTTTCACTGGACACATTCATCCATGTACCCACCAAGCACATTTTATGAAGAGGAGTTTCAAGAATACATCTTCTGGCAACTACCTAAGATTCTGCTCTGTAATGAATATTTGGTTCATTGTTCATGTTTCTGGTCCTGTGGGGTTTTTATAGTTGAGTAATAGGCTGATTTAGGGTGGGATCCTTCCATAATCATTTTGGCCCAAGAGAGATACCCTTGCAGTTTAAAGGACTGATCACCATCTGCCCATTTATTCATCATCTGCCTGCTTCCAAATACCATAGCTTCAGCACCTACAAGTAATAAAATAGACATTGCCAAAAAAAATGTGGTTTACTTTTCTGCCCTGGAGATTAAATAAGCACAAACTAGATATATGATTACTTGATAGGGAAATAAAAACCAAGCAAAAATCTTGGTTCTTTTCAACATAACTCACAGCTTTACGTAAAGTAGGACAAAAGTAAAATATATACATATTCCAGAAGGATGAAAAGAATGGGACATGAAGAGAGAAAACTTCAACATAATAAAAAATTACTTTACATTTGATTATTATGAGAAAAAAATGAATCTCCGCACCATGGAAGTTCTGAGAGGGTGAAATCTAACGCAATCTCAGAAGGCATCTAAAGAAACTTCGGAAGTCAGCAAACACAGCACCATTACAAAACCCCTGCGACTCAGGCTTTGAGCCCTCTCTGCAGGTCAGACGCGTGCAGTGCAGGCCCCCTGGAGGAGGGCCACTGACAGGCAGCATGGCAACTAGCCCGAGGACGGAGAAGTGCTGCGCACGGTAACTTGGCCAGTGTCTCACTGTGAAAAGCAAATGTGTACGGAACAGACATAAGGGTTAATTATGAAGTCCAAGAGAACAGTACCGGAACACAGAGGTAAAGTCAGAAAGGCCCAGAGAAAACCACAACCAGCCAAAGCCATGAGGGGCAAATGCTCTTTAGAACCACTAGTTGCACACAAAAGAAAAAAAAAAAAAAATGGAAAGTTCACTAATCAGTGACACAGTGAAACCAAGAGCAGATCACATGCAACGGGATGGCACTTCTATTTTTCTTCAATTTCTTCTCATAATAATCAAATGGAAAGTAATTTTTTATGTCGAAGTTTTCTCTCTTCATGTCCCATTCTTTTCATCCTTCTGAATATGTATATATTTTACTTTTGTCCTACTTTACATAAAGCTGTGAGGTATGTTGAAGAGAACCAAGATTTTTGCTTGGTTTTTATTTCCCTATCAAGTAATCATATATCTAGTTTGTGCTTATTTAATCTCCAGGGCAGAAAAGTAGATCACATTTTTTTTTTGGCAAACAATCTAACAATAATCAAAACCATCCAGGCACCTGGGTAGCTCAGTCAGTTAAGTGGTCGACTCTTGATTTTGGCTCAGGTCATGATCTCGGGGTCCTGAGATCCAGCCCCCCACTGGGCCGCACACTGAGCGTGGAGCCTGCTTGGGATTCTCCCTGTCACTCTGCCTCTCCCCCAGCTCACACATGTGCACTTTCTCCCCTCCCACCCCCCAAAAAATCCCAACTTACAAACTTTATTCATAGATTCCACACATGAGACAATGGTGCTGTCTCTGGATTGCCCATAGTCGGTGAACTTAGGAGGAAACCTCACAATACAGTCCATCGATCTCGGCAAACATTTGCAGAGGGCCTCCTTTGCTCATGAACTGGATCTTTGCCTCTGAGTAGCTTCCTTGGGACCAGACATGTTAGTAGACAATGAGGCTATAAAGTGTGCACACTCGAACCCTGGGAACCAAGGGGAAGGGCACTGGTTCAACGTCAAGGGTGCTCACCACCACCGGGGAGTTCATAGCCAATTGGGGCAGGTCCGTGGGCAGCAGGGACAGGAACACCTTTTGGCACAGAGAGGGAAGTTTTGGTAAATACTCAAAAGGTTCAATGTTGATGATGTTTCTAGATCATTTATCCTAGAACAATTAAATGATTAAAACTTGCCTTTGAAGCAGGAGTCTTCAACCTCTTTGCCCAAACACTTCCTCAAAGAATTCTGAAAAAATTGTGTGGTTTTTGCATATTTTGAGTAGACACCTACAATTTTTTATCTTAAGTGTAAATAATTAGAAAAAATGTAGTCCTGATGCATTGCAAGGACTGAAAATTCTAAATAAATTTGTTACAGTCTTTGAAATAGATCCAGGGGGATTTCAAAACACAATGATATGGTACTATTATTCATTTAAAAAATACATAAGCTGGGGTGCCTGGGTGGCTCAGTCGGTTAAGCAGCTGCCTTCAGCTCAGGTCATGATCTCAGGCTCCTGGAATCGAGCCCCACGTCGGGCTCCGTGCTCAGCGGGGAGTCTACTCCTCTCTCTCCCTCTGTGCTCACTCTCCCTCTCTCTCTCTCTTTCAAATAAATAAATAAAATCTTTAAAATAAAATAAAATACATAAGCAAGTTCCATTTTACAGCTGGAAATTTTATACCCTTCCTCTTTCTCTTTGAAGTATACTTCTACTGAATTTTATTCCAATATAATGTATTTTATGCTTCAAAATCTCATTCATCACACTGAATAGTGTCTATAACAAAAAAATACGTATGATTTCCATGGTTACCAAATTACACAGACTAGTCCACTAACTAGACTACTGACAAAATTCAGTCAGAATAAAATGAACATGTCATCCAAGCTCACTTATTTAGTTGTAAAATGCCCACATCTCAGGCTTTTACCATAAAATTAGTTCTAAAAAATATAGTGATCCAAGCCTGAAATGCTTCCTGATGCTACTTGAACATGATATATTTGAGATGTTATATGGAAACACTTCCCTCTGCTTTTCCAATAGTTGAGTACTTCATGTTCTAGAAATTGTTCTCAATTTGGCGGACCCTTTCAGGAAAGCGCATGAAATATAACTACAATGTACCTCACAATAATAACAAAAAGTTGTTCATAATTATATTATCCTAAAAAGTGACTGACGTAACTTAAAACATGATAATAAATTGATTTTTTTTCTTAGGGCCTAACTTCAATAATTGTGTTTTTTATATCTTTGCTATGATGCTATTTGAATAATTTAAAGTAGTCATTTTGAAATATAAAGGATATTTTCAGTGCTAACCAAAATTAAATAAAAACCATTTTTTAAAAAGATAGAAAGGAAATTAAGGTTGGACATTTGCTCGTATCAATGGTAGAGTGTAATAACACTTATACTAAGGTCTTCTCACTTTTAAGAGGATCCATTTGAATTACAGATGTTAGTGTTAACAAAAAAAAAAATGAAAAGTTTGCAAATAGATTTATATTTCATAGTAAAGAAAATAAGCATATTTACCAATGTTTATCTACCAATACCATAATCAAGTTCTAAAATGTCTAACTTTTATCTTAATCCAAAATACCTTAAAAAAATACCTTCATTAATTCTGAGAAATTTGTTGTAGAAACTCAGATATATCTGGGGGGAAAAAATCTTGATTTAATTGCTTTGGACTGTTCGGAATAATAGGACTATATCAACACTGTAAAAATCTCAACAAAACATAAAAAAACAACATATTAAAGTATTTTTAAACAATTTGTAGAATGCTCTACCTTGTAGTCATAAAAACCACTCATGTCCACACCCTCCCCATGAAATTGTCAAAGCCACAGAAGTGTTTCATCAATTTTTTTTTCCTTGCTTATATTCTCCACAAGTCACTCAGTGACTCAAATGTTTCACAATTATGCTTCAATATTTCAAAGGCAGGCTGCAAATATAAAATATTTCATTGTTACTTTTCTTGCTAATCATGTTTATTGAGTGAAAGAAAGGTAATGATTATTAAAATATGGTTTTTCCTATTTTATATTTACCATAATTTGGTAAGCAGTAGATCAACATTGTATTTCAAATATTTCCATAAAGTGTGCAATGTAAACACTCGGGAAGAAAAAAAAAAAGCAGTAACTTTCTAGATGCGGACGTATAGATGCGGACGTAAAGCAATTAAGTATCTTCTCTGGCATAACTCATTCTTTGTAGAAACTAAAGCAGAAAACTGTATGATCAATGTTAACGTTGATGTCTTATGGATTTTCTACCAAAAAAGAGAATCTATACACTTCATATTAATGGTAGAAACCAGGTATCTGAGTATACTAGAACTGCTACACAAATCTACCTTCAAACATTCGGTCTTAACTACAGTCATATTGTGAGGTATGATTTTAAAATGAGGACAAAAGAGAAAGCTTGGATTCTCCTGGGGCAAAGGGGTGATTTTTTCTATCAGAGGGGCAGTGAAGTGGTTCACTCCTAAGAAAAGGAAGCTATATGCACAGAGAATCCCCTTCTTGCCACCCTACAGAAAAGAGAGGCACAGATTATTAATGCAGAAACTCTTCAAGAACTGCAGTGTCCTTTCTGAACCCAAGCAGTTATCTAAAATCTAAATTTAGACAATGTTAATGAGTTGATTCTAACAACTAAAATAAACTTACTACTAAGGTATATTTTTATGCAACTGTATTACTTGTTAGTGTCAGTCCTGTTTTCTCTCTTAATCTATAGAAATGGACAAAAGAATCAATGTTTCCTTGTATTTCTTTAAAATATATGCGGTGGACAAGAGAGTAAGACAGTGCTTCCTTGTGTTTTTTAGAATATGTGAAAACAATTAAAATGGCTACCAAGCATTATCTCCTAGAACAAACCTGGCAAGGATCCTATTTTCCTGTTCCTCAGGACCATTTCAGGACCATTTAATAGACCTTTGTGTTTTCCCACTATTTCAACATGTCGTTAGCATGTGGAAGCAAAACTGGACATTGAAAATAGCACATTTATTTCATATTCTTGCATATTTTCTGCCACCTTTTCTATGAACTGTTTACACACACAATGACGGTTTTGAGTCACAGGGTTGATTCTGTTGCAATTATACCTCTGCAAAGCCTTTCTCTTATTCTGCGTCTGTGTATGGCGAGTTTTGAGTTTTGCCTAAGTACACTATCTTGTCTTGTGGCATGGCTTACATTTCTGATGCAGTTTATCTGCTTTGAAATGCACGCTCTAATTTTGATTCCCACCCCCAAAGCAGCTTGAGAATGAACTTGTGTCATCTACCATTTTACCGTGCACAATCTCGATGACTCCTCTGTAATACATGACAAGGCGAAAGTTCACAGAACCACACCAGGGGCTGGCACCACAGGATGCCTTCCACGAACACCTTCCAGATCAAAACGGGACTGACATTACTCCATCATGACAGGTAAAAAATAATGGGCAATAGGATAGCCCACTCACAGTTGGCTGCTAGCATCATTTTACAACTAGCTCCTTTCATCTATATGTAATATGAATCTAGAATTATAATATTAGATATATAATATTTTCCATGGTATTTTATACAAAATGGATATTTATCTGAATTAAAATAGAATCAAAATGGAAACTAACTCATTTCACTGTAAATTAGCCAACATCATAATGGTGATCAAAATCACTCTGTGATCCACAGAGAGGTAATTGTGCATCAGCATTTTTATTTTTAATTTTAATTATTATCTCAGTTTGTCATAAATTGTTATTACAGCATGGAAACCTACTTTTTAAAATAATAAACATATGGAGTCTTCAGAAAGAAATGGTTAATACGCAATCTTTTTATTATTTTTTTAATCTACTGAGAGGAAAAAATCTTGATTTTCTATAATTTTATTCATTTATTTATTATTTCAACCAATGATTCAATAGTATTAAATAATTTATAACATCTGCAATGTGCCAAGTACTCAGTACTGTGGATATAGAAAAGTTCCTTCTTTGTGGAGCTTACATTCTATGAAGAAGGAAGAGGAGGGGGAGGACCAGGAGGAGGAGAAAGGCAGCAATAATAAAAATAAGTAGGCAAGTAAATAATAATTAATTAATTCTATAGGTAATACAAAATATGAAGCCCAGAACTAAGAACAGACTCATAAAATTGAAAGGAGAAACGTTCTAAAGTGATTAGATGCAGGTCGACAGACAAATCATATGACCTGTCCTCAAAACAAATTACAGGTGTATATTCAAGAATGAAGATATCATTTGTTCCCATTATACTTCTGCACTGAAACACCTTAGCAAGTTTGATAGACATTATTTTTACGAGGGGCCACTACACATCCTGAAAAATGCAAAATGTTTTTCCAGTTTCTGTGTGTATGATGAACTAAATAAACTGTAATGCTTCCTGCTACCAAACACCAGAAATGCTGGTTCAAAAATAATAAACATCTTTTCAAATGTCAAAGTCACTTGGGGAAATCGCGGGGGGAGGGGGGAACAGAAATTGAGAGCTAATTCAGCAAGTCATGGCACTGCCCCAAGAATGTCAGTCCTGGTAACCAAATGGCTGGAAACCTGGTATCGGCAGAGGCTATGCCCTCCACAGTGGACTAGAAAAGTCCAATCAGCAGCACCAGGGGCCATACTGAAATCTGTGTGTCTTAGCCTGGAATCTGGGGGAGGAAAGCATCTCTCCAGAGAACAGATGGGGTTTTAAACTTACACATTTTCAGATCCAAGTGTCCCCACACAGAGATGATAACATTAAAAAGTGGCCTCAGTGCTCAATCAGATAATGCTCCCACCAGAGGCAAACTCAAAACCATTCTGGAGAAACATCCTGATGACAATACCCAAATGAAGATGAGCTCACACACCTACACCACAGCACATATAATCATTCTCCACAAAGATGTCAGTCGTGATATGAGCAGAACTCTGTCAGTCCAGTGTTAACATGGAAAGGAATTCAGGTTCATTGGTTTATGCCTAATTTCAACCATTATCAGTAACAATAACAACAAAACAGAAATAGTGGGAAGTCTCCTAGGACATTTATAAGATATATGTTTTCCCAGTTTTTAAGGTGGAAATCTGACGGGTTCTAAAATTATCATTCAGTTAGTGAACTAATCCTTGAAGAAATCAAGGGGAAAAAAATAGCCGGACATATCATCACAACTAATTATCTTTACATCTATCTTTAATGGGCATAATTTATACACAGTAAAATGTGCAAATCCCAAGCATGTGACCTACTAACCTTTTACACAGGTATACAACCATGAAATCTCAGCCCCGATCAGGATAAAGAATGCCTTTATCACCCCAGAAGGCTTCCTCGTGCCCCCTTCCAGTTCCTTCCAGGGCTTCACCAGCTGTCAGCAGGAAGCAATCCTCCTTACTGCTATCACCACAAATTAGTTTTACCTGTTCTTCAACTTCACAGAAATGGAATCACACAGTATACACATTTGTGTTTGTTTCTTTACCCAACAGAGTTTTGGTGTTTGGGTTTTTTTAAGTAGGCTCCACCATGGGGCTTGAACTCATGACCTTGGGATCAAGACCTGAGCTGTTATGAAGAGTCTGAAGCTTAACTGACTAAGCCACTCAGGTGCCCCTAACAGAGTTTTTAATTCAACCATTGAACATTCTTGTCTTTTTGTGGCATATACACTCATTTCTCTAAGGTATATATATAAGAGTATCTAGTCAGTTTCCTTACCCCAAAATACTTATTTTACTTTTTACCATAGATGGATTTTGCTTATTCTAGAAATTCACATAAATAGAATTATAAAGTATGTTATCTTTGTGTAAGGCTCCTTTCACACAGAATAATAATTTCTGAGATGCATCTACTGTAGGATTACTACTTAGAAAACAGTAACAGAAAAAAAAAAAGGAAAAGGAAACAGTAACAGGACACTCTTAGATTTTATTATATGTTTTTCAGGTTTACCTGACTTTTGGAGAATGGTGATTCCACCTGTGTGATTTATAAATTTATCATGTCTTTTTTTTTTTAAGATTTTATTTATTTATTTGAGAGAGAGAGTGAGAGAGAGAGAGAGAGCACAAACAGGGAGAGGGGCAGAGGGGGAGGGAGAAGCAGACCCCCTTGCTAAGCAGGGAGCCCAACACAGGGCTTCATCCCAGGACCTTGGGATCATGACCTGAGTGGAAACAGATGCTTAACTGACTGAGCCATCCAGGCAACCCTAAATTTATCATGTCTTTAATAAGCTGCAAAGTCTACTAGGTTCAATGAAGCAATGTTCTCATCTATCTACTAGAGACAAATGTACTCAACAAGTATCCACTGAGTATCTGGGAGTACATGAAACACAGCAGGGAGTTGTGGGGGAGCTAGGGCTAGGAGAACAGGCCATGGTAGCACCGTGTGGTAAGCTCTGGGATCGGCATAAACACAGGGTACAATGGGCCCTTGGGAGAGAGCTCCTCACCCAGCCAGGAGGGAGATCAGACTTCTGGGAGGAAGAACTTGGGAAAGCAGACTGGGTCTTAAAGGATTTAGTCAGATGAAGAGGCACTGCAAGGGAGGAGAGAAGAAAAGACACATAAGGGGTGGGCGATGGAGGCAGCCTGGTTTAGGCAAACAGATCACGGTAACTGAAAAGCTGGGGAGCCAGGGAAAGCCTGAAGTTCAGTATGACTGGAGGGCAGAATTTAAGGCCTGAGTAAAGAGGTGAGGCCAGAGAGATGGGCAGACACCAGAACCCCACATTCTGTGCAAGAGGTCTTAGAGAAATTAGGATGTCATTGTGAGGGCTCCGAGAAGACACGGAGGATCGAAGCTGGAGCGGAGCAGGCCCCAGGGAGTGCTTTGGGATCCTCAGTGCACACAGACAAACCAGCAGAGAGATGACTGGGAGGCTGCCGTGGGCCTCCTGGTTGGAGCAGCATCAGGTCCTGAACTGGGCAACTGCAGAAGTGGACCAGAGATTGTAGTAGCAACACCTATTCTTCACCTATTTGTTACAACATTCACAGGAAAATACATATAAGCTCAAATGTATCTAATCACAAGCAAATGGGATAAGCTCTTCTCAAAGTTAAAATACCAGCCCTAAAGCAATGATGGGTCTCAGGTACAGAGGAGTCTCCTAGAAAGTAATGGGGGAAACAGACTGGTGTTCTCTGCCAGGCAGCACGAAACGCCAAAGGTTGCAGGGCTTCAGCCACCACACTGTGCCATTTGTCTCCTGGGATTCACAGCCGACATTATCTATTTCGAAGGTTTAGAACAACCTCGAAACCTGAGTTGTGTTCCTTGATACCTTATTTTGACAAGTGAGTTCTCCCTGAAGCCCTAGGATGCACTGCTGTTATGTCAAATTTTAGTTTTCCCACATAACAAAGTATTTGCTCTTTTGGCTAGCGGGGTTTTTCTCATGAATGTAGATAACTCGGGGACAATTGCCCTGTCTGCGTAAATAACTGTTGAGTGAGGGATTTCTCAATTGTGAATTATGAAGGTTGTGGAGAATCATGTAAAAGTGGCAGGTAACACCTAGAAAATGATGGTTGGTGAATTTCTACAGATTTTGCTACTAAATAACATCAGCTGGAACCACAGTCTTCCAGCCCTTAATCTCTGAAAGATCTGAATCGAATACACACTCATGTTACCCTCAGCTTTTCCTCTACGTCAGTGGTTGGCAAACTACAGCCCGCAAAACAAATCCAACTGGCTCCCGGTTTTGTGAAGTTTTACTGCAACCCAGCCCCACCCACTTGCTTACACACTGTCTATGACTGTTTTCACATTCCAACAGATGAGCCAAATAGTTGGGACAGAGACTTTTACGACCCACAAAGCCAAAAATATTTACTATGTGGGCCCAACAGAAGAAGTTTGCAGATGCCTGCTCCAAGTGAAGCTAAAAACAAAACGAAACAAAAACAGCTAAAATACCCTCTTTTCTAAACTCATTGAAAGGATAAAAAGGAAAAGACACTGAGATTACAAAAGAAGAAGGAAGGTTTAATACCCCCCTCCCCAAAGCTAGCCTTTTATCTCGTTTTAACTCAGATGAACAGAACTCAGGAGCCACTGGAGCTGGGCCGCCTGGAAACCAGCACCTAGTCAGACCTGTACCGTTCCCCAGGGGATCCTAAGGGAGCTGATGAGCCTCGGAGGAGACCGTTTAAGGGAGATCTGCCAGTCCCCGCGGACAGACTCCGACTTAAGAAGACAGAGGTATCAAAGGAGTGTTCATGAGGTCTTTAAAAGAAAAAGTTCAGATCCTTCACGGTGTGAGGCTACCAAGGGGAGGCTCCCACACACCACGAGAGTGTGTGGAGCCCGTTTACGACATGCACACCTCCGCCGGATGCTGGTCTGACCCTGACCCGCAGACGGGTCTCAGCACTGTGCCTGCTGCACCTGCCTGACCACAGAGCCTTCCACCTCTCCCGGGAAACCTTCAGTGCCACTCCCGGAACGTGGACAGTACCTGTTCTAATACATCAGGGTGTGAAATGCCAAATCCATCTTCATTTCCACCTCAGAAAGAATCGGCCAGTGCTGTTTTAAAGGCGCCCCAGCACCCATCTCTTGTGTATTCCCCGAGGCACCGTGGGAATCCTGCTTGTTTCACAGCGGGTACAAAATAAAATCCATCCAAGCCAAATACCTTGCTTTCCCCTTGGTTTCCTCCACCCGTCAGTTTGCCTTCCATGGCCAAACGAACACAAAATACAGAATATTGATTGAAAAAGCACTACAGACCCCTGAACAGCCAGGCAAATTATCATCTACCATACATTTTCTCATTTCCCATATGGAATAATAAACACGACTGATTTGTAAGTTTTGGAGCACAGTTCTGGCAATTCCTGAAATTCAATCTTTTGGGGGTAAATGTCTTATTCCCACCCGTCACCCCGCGTACAAAGTCTAGAGCATTAGCTCATGTGTGATGGATGGATAAAGGCACTTTCCCCACAGGCCCCAGTCCTCTGCCCCGCCTTTGTCCCTCAGACTCTACCATTCATTTTCACCTCTGACAGTAAAAACCCCAGGACAAGATTGTCACAAAAAGGATTATCTTTCAGATCAATGGTGAAATTGATTCCAACCAGCACTATTTATCAGCCTGCAGCAGAAGTGCAACTGGTTAGGAAACGCATCCTCTCTCTGACGCACACTCAGCTCACCTGGGCAGCCTTTCACTTCGTCCTACGTGAATTCAATACCCTGAATGTTTTACCCAAATACTCTGAATCATAAAGTGTCACTTGTCCAAAGTGACCTTTTCAATATCCTTTTGTAGGTATACAGGGTCATTCACTTTCAGCTCGATACATTTCTAATACACAAGGTACAGAGTATTTTTTGTTTAACTCTCTTACCCTAAAAATGGAGGCTAAAATATAGACTAAATGCCTTCAGGTCCAACAGGAATAGACAAGATTAGCCATCCTACTTGTTCACAGGTTTTGGTCTCCCACCACCCCCTGCCCTTAATTGTTTAACACCAAAACCCAAGGGAGAGTTTACTAAAATTACTGCCATCTTTATGGACCTAAGTGTCCTTCTAACCATGGAATTAAATAGCAGTGGGATTTTATTAACATCAACTAGCTTTTATAGGTTCAGAAAACCTAGGATTTCAATTCCTTGGTATAATTTAAATAAATTAAATTAAAACTCTAGCTTACTTTATCAGCAACTCAAAACATCTTATCTAAAAGCTCCAGATCCTGAAGTAAACTGTGTAATTGACTTATAACAGGTCAATGTCACTCACTAAAAAATGAATTACCACAGGCAGAAGTTACCTTAAAGAAATAGGATTAAAAAAGGAGCAAGGAATATTTATCTATATACTTATATACACATAAATGTGGAGTACTGGATCAATGATTTATTATACTCAACCAGCAAATAAACAGCTAGAAAGGAAACAAATATGTCAAAATGATATATTCATATCACACTGCCTTGTACAAACATTTACAATTTCTAGCGTAGACATTTTAAGTTACTTAAATCAGAAATAAGGATTGGCCAAAATTTACCAATGGCTTATATTTTAAACATTCAAATTTAAGACAATTATTTAGACTCTAAAACGTATTTTCTCATAAAATATGATTATATACAGTGAGAAAAACTTTATACAACTGAAATACCACTGAATTCAAATGTACAGAGTCAAAGTTTATTGTGAATCATAGATTACAGGCTGTCCAGCAAAACATTTCATCTAAGATCAGATTTGCATTTAGAAAGACCGATTACCCTACAATGAACAGAATATTTGAAGAAGAATCAGGAGTAGTCAAGTAAAGAAAAGATGTCTGACTGGACCTGGGATGGTCATATGTAAGCCAGAGAGACTCAGAGATGGAAGTTAAAATTGACAAGACTCAGTAATGCTAAGAGAGACAACTGAGGTAAGGAGAAGTTGGCAAGACAGACTCCCAGCCAAATGGTTCAACGGCACAGTCATTTATTGAGATGGAAACACTGGAAGAGGACCCAGCTTGGAAGTAGGTGGGTTGGAGGGGGTTCTGATTTAGTTTTAGACATGTGGGATTTGAGGAGCCTTTGAGACACCTAAGTGTAGAAGTCACAAAGGCAAATGGATATATAGGTCTAGAGTACAGAGCAGTATAAGTGACATACAACAGAGATTAATTCTTGAGTCACTGGAATATAGCCAGATATTGACACCACGGACATGGATAACACCACTGAGAGAGACCGTACTGTGATCTACAAAGAAGACGGGAAAAGAGGAAGCCAGAAAGGTGGGGGTACTACCATGGAATACGGAATTTCAATCACTTTTATTTCTAATAATATCCATGTAATTATCTATAATAGATCTAATTTTGGCTTCATTTAATGTCTGTGTTTGTGAATTGAAGAATGCTGAACTTTGATGTGTTATGACCATCTGCCATTTATTCTGTTTTAGGATATTACCAACATGGCTGATACTAATCTAGTGAATAGATTGTACAGAGATAAATAAGGTTTTGTTTTGTTTTGTTTTGTTTTTTGACAATTAAAATAGAGTATGTTAGTTCTGTTTCAACTGGTGTATTTGTATTACTGTTTTTAAAAAAGTGGTAATTTTTTCAAGGTAATTGGTTTAGGGATAACATACATAACAAAGGAAGAAAGAAATTCGGGTATTTCCAAAGTTCACATTGAAGTTTGGCTAAAATGTTCATTTTGTTCCTTTTAATGGTGAGGGATTACTGGGAAGGCAGTTTGAGGCCAAAGCACCCCCAGTGTCTCATTAGCGTTAGTGATAATGGTCTCTGAGGACAAAGGGAAATCCTAACTATGGAAGTGAATTTAGCATCATAAGTGGAATCAGCTCTTTTTACTCCTTCACTTTCTCAAACCACTCTTATTCAGATTAAACACTATATGGATCTGCTATCATAAGAAGTAGGTAAATTTTGGGACACCTGGGTAGCCCAGCTCAGCTTTCTGCTCAGGCTTGGTAGATTACCTCTTGGAAATGAAAATAATCATGTGGAAACTTCATCTTCCTGATACCAAGCAAATAAACCTACCTCAACCATCCTAGCTTTCTTGCTTTTATAAAGGTGAGCCTCCCACTTCTAGCTTATTAAGAACTCTTAACAGTATAGAAAATCCTTGCTTTTCTTCTATATTCAGTCTCTTGCTATCAACTGAATGTTCTTCATTTGCTCATAAACAGACCCTAAGTTTCTCCTATTAAAAAAATAAATAAATAAACTTCATTTAACTAATCTTTCCCTCTGGAAACTGTTTTCTTTTCTCACCTTGACAGTAAAACTTTTGGAATGAGTGAGGTCTTACCTGAGGCGTCCCTTGACTTAAGTCTATTCTGTACTCATATGCTTTCTAACCCCATCACTGTACAATATTAGCTCTTGCCAAGGTTACCAGTGTCATTTTAGCAACATTCAGCATCTTCCTTTTCTTTAAGCTTCCGTTCTGGAAAAAAGCTGGAAGATGGTCCCAAGTTCTTGAAATCTGGTGATGCTGCCATTGTCGAGAGGGTTCCTGGCAAGCTTATGTGTTTGAGAGCTTCTCTGACTATCCTCCTCTGGGCCGTTTTGCTGTTCGTGACATGAGACAGACAGTTACTGCGGGTGTCATCAAAGCAGTGGACAAGAAAGCAGCTGGAACTGGCAAGGTCACCAAGTCTGCCCAGAAAGCTCAGAAGGCTAAATGAATATTATCCCCAATACCTGCCACCCCAGTCTTAATCAGTGATGGAAGAACGGTCTCAGAACTGTTTATGTCAATTGGCCATTTAAGCTGAATAGTAAAAGACTGGTTAATGATAACAATGCACTGTAAGACCTTCAGAAGGAAAGGAGAATGTTTTGTGGACCATTTGGTTTTTTTGTGTGTGTGTGTGGCAGTTTTAAGTTATTAGTTTTTAAAATCAGTACTTTTTAATGGAAACAACTTGACCGAAAATCTGTCACAGAATTTTGAGACCCATTAAAACAAAAGTTTAATGAGAAAAAGAAAAAAAAGAACGGTGCTAGCAATCTTGTTCCCTAATCAGTTTATAACAATCACTTTATAATGAGCATGCTAGTACACTGTTGAGACGCCACTATTCATGGAGGCAATCCTGCATGGAGGTGTCCTGCTATACAATCCCTCAGCAGGTTCACAGACTCTCGAATATTAACAAGTAACTTTAAGCTATAAAACAATTTATACATAAATGAAGGATTTCCTGTGGTATAACAGTAACCATAGCAACAGAGTAAGTTAGGTTTGCCATGTGAAAAGTATCCTAAGGTATTTGATGCCCTCACAAAAAGCTTTCCCTCAATTTACAATAAGGACATGACCAGTAGCAGCAAAATCACAGTAAATTTTCATAATGGATTATATTACTATCTAGATTAGCAATATTTCATCTTAGCATTTTTATTTCCAAAAGAACAAGGGCTATATTCAAATCTGTCCCATTTACATCTCAATAATAGGAATGCTTAATTCACTCAAGATTTTATACTAAATCTTGAATGAGGTAACATTTTCAATAAATCATGATATGTACATAAGTTCAGTGAGAAAAATATGCAATCAGAATACAGTTCTAACCAGGCTATATGCATCCTCTGTAAGTGCAAAGAGCAGAGGTAGAGTCAGCATGGAGCACAGTCATAATTAACCTGGGATGTATTTCCTTAAGAAACAGATCGGTTTGGTTTGGTCTTGGTTTTTGTAGATCAAAACTTACTGTGAACACTAGGGCTCGCTGGAGAAATAATGTGGTAAATCCTTTTATAATATCTCCTGGCAAAGGAACTGTAAGATGGCTTAAGTAAATAAATATTATTTAAAGCCCGCCAGTACCATACATAGGCTTAATGAAGAGAGAAACAGTAAGCAACACTCTGCTTTTGCTACAGGGGTTTGTATAGTCTGTGCTCTTCAACTGCATCAATGGCGCGGATATAAATTAAAACAGGTTACTGCTTTTCAAATATTTGGATGACAGAATAAGAATACAAAATTCAGCTAGTTTGGTACAAGGTGCTGATCTTATCAAGCTGAAGTTTAATAGACATAACTGTGCTGGAGTTCCAAAAAAAAGAAAAAAAACAAAATAAAACAGCTTTACAAGTAGAAAAGGTAGAAGGACTAAGGAGATTAGGTATTAACTGACAACAGCTCTCACATAAATCACCGCGTGTGACCGTCAGAAGAGTCAGTATTACCTTAAGCGCGTAGCGGCTGTAGGCCACTCAGAATAAATGGGAGGATCCCGGCCCTGTGCCAGCACAGCACACCCCACGGACTACGGCCCTGCTTTTCAAGAAGGACACAGGAACTGAAAGACATTTAGAGGAAAACAGCCAGAATGACGACGGAATGTTAAAACCATGTTGCATGAGGAGTATGTCACATTGAAACAAAGTTCCTCAAGGTCAGGGACTGACTGCACCTTAGTTTTGTCACCAGTACTGAGTACACAGTAGGGTCAGAGCAAATGTATAAATGAACAAATGAATGTACCTAAATGTATATAAGAGAGTGCTCAGGCACGATAAGACTGAAAATCTTCAAATCTTTGAAGGAGTATATATAAGGATACAAGTTCTTCTATTTGGCCCCAAGAGTACAACCAGGACCAAGTCTGGAAGCTATAGGAAAGCAAATTTCAACTCAACAAAAGAAAGACCATTATGCTATTTAGAGGCTGGGATGAAATGCTCAGGTTCCTTATCCGAGAAGGGATCCAGCCACCAGAGACTTTACAGGCTGACATCAGGGGAACCAGCTCCCTAGTGCCCTGGAAACACGAGGCAGAGACAGGGCAGCTCCGAACCAGCTGCCATCTCTCAAGTGAACATGTTGACTTGCTGATGCTCAGTTTGGTCCGAGGTGCCAGTGTTTGCAAAATCCTTAATGCATGTTCTTCCAGAATAATGACAGAAGGCTGAGGTGTGAAATGCCTATGGACACAAGGGTGGAATTTTCCCGATCCGGCCCTAAGAGGTGCAGGCAGGTGCTCATGAGGGACGCAGGGGCATCAGGAGATGTACTGTATCTGCTCCTGCCCTAAGGGGGGCCATGCTGCTTACACACTTTCATGCTGGGTAATTAAGTTGTAAGTTTCCAGCAACCTGTAAATCCCTGAAGGCAAAATGCTTCAGGTTATTTCTAACCCTGGAATATTGTTGCTATCAGAATACAAATCAGAAAGACTAAGATGAATGCTAAGAGAACCTATCATTTAATCCTGGCATCCAGCCTTTGAGGGAGGAATTATTACTATTATTCTTTCCATTTTACAGATTAAAAAAAATATGATTCAGAAACATAAAATGACTCACCCAAGATCTCACGGTTTGTAGGGGGTGAGGGATAAAGCTCAGAAATATCTGACTCCAAGGTCAAGGTTCAACCATGATGATCAGACACTCCTTGCACTTAAAAGTACTGACAGTGAATTGAGAGAGAGAGAGAGAGGGAGAGGGAGAGAGAGAATGAATGACTGCAAATTTAACCAGTGAGATAACGAAATAAAGTAAATCTGCCTTTTAGGGAATAGAGGATAAGTCTTGATCATTCATTTAAGGGAATGTGATTAATGACCAATAAGATAATTTTCAGTTCTGTATCACAGAAACTATAGATTATTTGTAATAATTTGGGAAAAATGTCTTTGTTGCATTTCAGCCCGACTGTCTCTCCCCACAGAAGGCTACAGGTACAGCAACTCACCAGTGACGTGGTGAACAGTGTGCCCAGGACTGGGAAACTTTCACTGCTGTCTATTCTAATCTGGAAGGTAATGACTGATTCTGGAATGGATGCTTCTTCCTAGCCACCAACAATTATAATCCTTGAGTTTTAAAATATATATAAAAAGAACTCCTCTAAGGAAAAAAAAAAAAAGAAGAAAGAAAGAAAGAAAACTGTATAAACGAATTATAAAAGTCCTCCTTCCTGAGAAGAAATGCCACTGTGCACAAGGACGGCGGATGAAAATGCCTTAGAGATAAAAACGTAAGATCACCAAGTCTAAGGATTTGATTAAAGAAATGCCAGATGCGACAGAACTAAAAATACCATGTGACTCTGATGGTCATTATCTGAGAAATAAATCTCTGTGTATTATTTAGCATGTCCTATTGAAGAGTACTACCAAAAAGGTCAAGATCTTAAAAGAATAGATAGCAATTATTGAGAAGGTTCAGGGAAGAATACAAATTCTATGAAGAAACAACGAGAATGCTGCCCATGGGTTTGGAGGTAGCAGAGCTAGTGAAATAAATAAACGGAAATTATTGAAGAATACTTATTTTATACTCTGTAAAACACTTTTTGCATTTCAATATGTGCCTACTGTACATGGGGGCATCAGAAGATCCTGAAAATATTGTCTCTGTCTGCTGCTACGGTGATATTCTAATTATCGTTTAGCACCCTCTAAAACACGTAAGATAGACCTGAATTTTATAGAGTAATTAACTAAATAGCCAGACAGTTTCAGAGGAAGGTGAGTCACCCGAATGCCCCTTGCTGTAGTGGAGACTAAAGACAGGGGGTGATGGGGATGAAAGAGGGAGGTCAGGAAAGCATATCACTCAGAAAGGTAGAAAGAAGACTGACAGGATTGGTGTTGAAACGGCTCTTGCATTCATATCCCAGTACCCCAGGGAAATCCTAAACTCGACACTCTCACACTGATGGGGAGAATGAACCCATGACGGCAATTCCTGACTGAGGCAAAGCCCCTATGTGCAAAATCTGGCAAAGTGCCACGTGTTTTGCTTTACAAACCGTGTTAGTGTCTCTTTTAAAGATATTCTAATGGTCCTTGTAAAATAGTTTATGTCATATATGTTAATTTATATAACTACTTTATGTACACATAAAATTTAAAAGTGTCCAGAACCCCGAATATATTTAAATTGTGCCTTTAAATTTGTATTTACACATTTATACATAAATTTTTCAACATAAAAGTATTTTTAAGGATGACCTCTGGTTTAATAGCAGAAGGGGAAGGCTATACATGAAATAAATGCTCATGAAGAGAGGGTCAGATACTAAACTTTACTGAGAAAGAATGCGTGTCTCAGCTTTGAATATCAAGTTTTGAATCTAACAAAGACAATTCATCTATTTTTCAGATTTGTGAACTGTGATTGATGGAATCTCAAGCCTGCTTTCGAAAAATGGGAAGATATCTAGCATAAAAAGAGCCATATAGACGTTTCAGATGGTTTTGCTATTGTTTATATGAAAAGAAAAGCAAATGAACTCAGTAAAGATTACAGGCAATGCTCCACAAATGTAATTAACAATTACTCTGTGTCTACTCCATTTCTATGCAATGAGAATATAGTCAAGATGTGTCCATGGTGGCTTTTTGCTTTATTCTCACCAATTAACAGACTATTGGATATGACAGTAATTAGACACCTCAGCTGGAAAAAGATCATTATGTCTTAATGAGATGATTAAAAACAACAAAAAAAAAGTGTGCTTCTTGCAAAATATTAGCATGTACTTCAAGTAACAATAGAACAATTTATTTTGTCTCCTCATTGTGCTGTCAATCCATATAAAAAAAAATTCTGCAACCAAAATATACCTTAGAAAATTATATAAGCGTAAAATAACAGTTTTTAATGAATCAAGTATAAGTTTTGGCTATATTTATTTTTATAATGTTCACTAGCGCTTCTCTGACTAGTTACAGGCACCACAGAATATTATAAATATTACAGTGGTATATTTCACATTCACCAAGAATTTCAGGTTCTATACTGTTATGTAATTCAGGCCAACTCCCAACATTTAACTTATTCAATACCCAGTAGACGGATTGGCTTTAGGCCCGGACACAAATCTAACTTTGAATACCCCTGCCAGGAAGACGCAAATGCAGAGTGAGTGCAGTGCGCATGCAAGTCATCTGAGGAATGAACACCGCACCCCAGCTAAGGCCAAAGATCTCCTAGCAAATCTTTCTTTGGGTTAAAATTCTGTTACCCTAAAGCTGATGTTTCATTGCATATGCCTACTGGAAAGGATAGGAACTCACACCTCTTCACATGCCACCATGAATTAATTATCAAATACGCTAGCAGAAGGTCTGGCTTGGAGGCGCTGGAAAATACAAGACTAAACCAGCACGGGAAAGAAGAGAGGCAAGGAAGAACCAGAAAGCCCAGGGAGTCCGGAGGTGTCTGAGTGAAAAGGTGTGTTCATTCATTCATCGCCTCTCACTCACGCATCCCTCATTCATTCAGAAGGCAATAATAGTGAACCCCTATTATTGGAATAAGCATTTACACTTCTTAATCAAGATAAACATTCTTCAATCCTAAAACAAGAGGTCGCTGTCTTAAACATCATTTATTATTGCTAATAATGAAAATACAACTTTACCCCCTGCAATTCTGTACTTGTATTTCAAAACAGAAGCCATCACTCAGGAACACCGCCACTTACTGCTGTCCTATCTACAAGCATGATTGCATGCAAACTCGTCCTTCCTTTCTTTCTGAGACAGTACAACAGGGTTTCCTTTTTTTTTTTTAATCTAAGGCCTATATACCCACACTCTCCGGATGCCACTCCCAACCCCACTGCCTCCTAAAGATCTTGCTCTGTGGATTGTCCCACAGCAATGGGCACATGTAGAGGAAATCTCTATTTATCTGTCTTACAGTAAACCCACTTAGGGGTTACTATCACCTACTTTATTCATATTTCTAACTCCAGTACCTAAGATACTTTGGTTCATAATATTCAGTCAATGAATACGGACTGACTAAATGGATTTAGCAATGCCTGCGACTTCTGCCCCATTCCTGCTGCCACCATTGCTATTAACTCATCGAATGCCACACATACATTATTTACAAAAAGAACAAAATGCATACTGCAACCCAGTGACAAGCATGTAATTGTTCCAAGACACTCTACACATTTATACTTTCCCCACTTCCTGTAAAATACTCACTAGTTTTTAAACTGTAACTGTACCTTGCTTATACTATAAAGGTGAAATGGTATGGTGTACAGTAAGATGGTGCTCAGCACAGCTGAACAACAGTATGACTTTTTCCTCTATCTTCTATCAATCAATTTATTTGTATAGCACAAAATTGCTATTCCTCTGAATTGAAGCAAGAGAAAGCCTTACATAATATTACACTATTTTGATATACCTTGACATATACATTATGTAACAGCATTTTCCTTCGCTATACTTTGCAATATAACAGAGGAATGCTTTTTTAAAGTCAGCAACATCAGCAGGAATACGACTTTTAAATGAATCTCCTAGGAAGACAGAATTCTTACATTCAAAGACCAAGAGTTTTTCCATATGAGTTACACTTCTGTCCCTGAAATTAAGTTGCAATGATTACATATTACATTATTTAGCAAAACAAACAAACCAAAAAAATCCCAAAAACAGAATACAGGAGATATCTACCTAGAACCCTCAGCTGCTTTTTATTTTTTTTTTAATATAATGACAGTATACATTAGATTTTTAACATAAAAAATGAATTTTTGTAACTATAGTCCTATGATAAAATATAAAACCATAATAACAAAGAAGTAATAATACCAGGAGTAATAATACGACCTAAAACTTATTAAGCACTTAACATGTCCAGCACTGTCCTGAGGGCTTTCCATGGATTGGTACGTCTCAACCTTAGACCACCCCAATGACACAGCCATAATCATTATCAGTATTTATTACACACAAAGAATCTGAGACTCAAGAGGAAGGCATTCTTTAAGTGTACCAGCTGATAAATATAGACAAAGGGTTTAAACACATGCTCTTAATGTTAAATACTACTCTTTCTTATCTTCATGTTTTAATGTGAATAAAAATAAAATACTATTCTATCCCTCTTTCTAAAACTGGAATATTTTTCAACTGTTTGGAGCACATTTCAGCACAGGGATGACAGAAATCATGAGCCACTCAAATTCCAGTGTCTTGAGGAGAGCATCTTATGAAGTGTGTACTCAGTCTTACCAACACACGGATAATGGTGAGTTATCTGACAACTGTCAAAAACCCACTACTGTATGACTGAGTCAGAAATAAACAACTATTTTAATGCTACTCGGTAACGGAGCTGCCAAACCAGTTCCTACGTTGCCTTTATATTAAACAGTACACTTGAATAGTCTATGAGTCAGCTTATAATAAATCAAATATTTTAAACACTTATATAATTATATGGTGAGCCCAGACACATTGCTTTCTTAGAGAAGCAACCAGAAGCAAAGCTACTCTCCTGTGTTCAGGAAAGCAAAGGTTCTTCGTGAGGAAGCTCTGAATCTAAATAAGCCTCACTCCAAAAAGAGTTTTACTGCAGACTGATAATCCCTTAGGTTTATAATAAAAATGCTGAGATAGCTTTAGCTACAGCATAACAAATGCAAAGCTCTAATGTTTGCCTGTCAGAAATTCCTATTTATTTCCAATGTCCTAACAGATGTGCTTTACCGCCTTTAAATTCCCTCCAAAAGTTAATTGCTTGTCTATCAAAAAGATAAATATCTTGTTTTAGGCTTTGGGGATATTACATGTGGGGAGAAAAACCAATACTCTAGCAATACATTGTGTCCAAAACACATTTGCGGTAAGAAAGCCAAACTCCCTGAGCATTAGAAAGCTACTAGGAAGGAACAGCCAGATCATCCCAAGATCTTAAAAAGTATAGGATTCTCCATACCGCAACATTAAAATATTTAGGACGCTTAGATTTTATTACACCAATAAGGCCTAATTTACTACAACATAAATGACTGCAACATCATATTTTTTACAAAACAAATTTCAAAATGAAGGTGACATTCTTGTAGGCTATTGGAACTAAATAATGATTCAGACAAAATGGACCTTCATCATATCTGGTCTACTGTTTTCCAAACTATAAATCCTGACACATGAATGAGTTGCAGACTTAAAACATAAAATAAAATGAAATAGAAAATATCAGAATATTACATTTAGTAAGAGTATATCTCATTTTAGGAAACTTTTCTGTCAGATAAACATACATAGGCATGTTATATTTTGATGTAAAATGTATTTCTTACTGTGAGGTACTACAAAAAAAAGTTTTCTTCCACTCTCACCCCTTGATATATTGCTATAACGTGTAAACATCACAGGGACAAATTAAATATTTACTGTGAAGGTAGATAATGACAATCATCCCAGACATTTTTCAATACTCTCCTTTTATAAAGTTGTATCTAAAAAGTGTAAGGCAACAGCATGAGCAAAGATACAATAAAGGTATGTACTGATGATCAGCAGTTTGGATAGAAAATAATTCTCTTAAAAGAACACAGACAAAACAGATTTAGAAAACATGCATATGCTACTTTAATTACTATACATTAACAGGAAGATCTCTCATTGTCCAGAAAGCTGGTTTAAACTGAAAATAGGTAAATAGCCTCAGGAATGTAGACTTTTAGAATTAACCATTCCGAGGAACTAAGATGTTTGAAAATAAATGCCTTAGCTAACGATGAACATTAAAAAGGAAAATTATGACTTTAACACATGAGTCTTGACGTCACAGCTAAATTGGATGGATGATAAATCTTACCATATCTAGATGTGAAAAAATAACGCAGAATTGTTATTTATCCCTCTTTGAGTTTCTCCATCCATATAAACACACACACACACACACACACACACACACAGTAGACAGGCAGGCAGGCAAGCAGATTAAAACATGTTTAAAATAAATGGTCTCTCCACGCTCATTCTACAGCTTCCTTTTTCACTAAGCAATGTGGGATGGTCATCCTTCATACAGTCCTCATTCATTCTAATGAGCGTATAGCTTCCACCTTATATGCGTTCTACAAAATATTTAATAAATATTGATACTTTTTCCAAATTTTTCAAATTTTGTATTTTTCCAAATATGAAGGTAATATCTGCACATACATGATATACATCATTATAAGTTTATGTACTGCTTTAAACAGCATACTATTCCTTGATTTTCCTACTCAGCACAGTGCATTATCTTTGTCCACTATGGCAAATGAGGAAGTAAGGGTACTTCTATCCATTCCTTCCTTCTTTCCTACTCCACCTCCAGACTTTTGGCATTGATACTGTATTTTTTGCTCTTTCACTAGTTACCACTTGTAACTGCAAGTAATCGACATTCAAACTTCACTACAGACTGATCAGGCTTAAGTCAACTACCGCTTCAATGAAAGATGAAGAAGCGCTGCACATAGACTTCCTTCTATGTCGCCCTGGTCCAATCTCTTTTGATAATTGTTAGCTATATTGTTATTTTTATAACATCGAGACAATAACTCGGTCTCCACTGCTTTGTGTACAATTTGTACAATTTGCTTGTGTACAATGCTTTGTGTACAAATTAAAATCCAATGTAAGCAACAGTGGAGCACTATGCCTATTTAATATTTGATACTTAAATATCATTCATTACATAATCAAGTAGAGTTTCAGGCCTCAGTGGATTTCTTTTAACTTTCTTAGTTTTCCAAGTTTCTTCTAGGTTGTATGATTCAGCCAACACTTTTCCCTATATTTCATATTATCCTTTTACTCAAAAATCTTTGGGTTATATTTTCATACAGACATTCTTTATTAAGCTTTGCATTCCTCTGGAGTATGATTAAAAATTAGGTACAGAATTCTATATTTAAATTAATTTTTTTCTCAGGTCTTTGAAAACTATTGCTTGGATGTCTTCCAGGATGCACTGTTGCTGATGAAAAATCTGTTACCGTCATTTTCATTTCTTTGCAGATAATTTTATTCTAATTAGAAGATTGTAGCATTTTCTTCTTTAGCATGAGAATTTTGAAATTTCACCAAGATATGTCTACCTGTAATTCATTTTATCCAACCTGCTTGCAAGAATTTTTAATCTGATAACTGCTGTCTCTGGTAGATTTAGTGCAATCATGTCCCAAGTTCTGTATGCCTGCCCAAATCCAAGCCCTTTTGTTCTCCGGGCTGGCCATGTAATTTGCTTTGGCCAATGGACATTAGCAAAGAGAAGTAAGGAGGCTTGAAAAAGCCCTGTGCATTGGAAATTACACTCCTACTGCCCCTAGAAATCCTGCTGCCCAGAAAACAAGGCAAAGTTAGCAGGATGAAGGGACAAGTGGCTCCATGATTCCTGTCATCACGGCCACAGTCAGTCATGGAAGTGAGTTTGTCTCATATCAGCTAATCCTAAACCAATCTTCCAGCTGACCAGAGTCCCACGAGCTAGTGCAGGTGAAAGAGCCATACCTTGTCCAGACCCAAAGAAGCAACCAGCAAAGCACCACCACGTATACTAAATTAACAGCCGCTGTTTAACCACTCAGTTTTGCAGTCCTGTGTTGCACACCCAAGGTTAACTAATACATCGTGTTTCTTCAGCTTATAGAAATATTCTCTCGGTACTGTATTCTCTGCCTTTCACTGAAGTAGTCTTTTACATTCATGAGACGTTGGCTCTATTGACTCTACTCTCCATTCTCCGTAACTTTTTCTATGTTCCAGGTCCTTGTCTTTACATTCTAAGTGTTGGGATTTAATCTGCAGTTTAACTTGAGGATAAAAACTAGCCTAAGCTTCTACCAATTGGCCCAATAAATTCTTAATTTGGTAATCATATTTTTAATTTTCTGGAAATTTCTTGTTCTCTGCTTCTTTTTCATAACAGCTGTTACAGCTATAACATCTTCTCAAATTCTGCTGAGGGTACTAATTAGACTTGTTTTTAAAGTTTCTTGTGCTCCCTGAATTATATCTAAATCTTCTGGTATCAGTTATTCTTTTTGTTCATCTAAATACAGTTTTTCCTTAAATATCAAATGATCCTTGATTGTCAGCTTATTTTTCTAAATGAAAAATGATGACAATTAATATGGGTAGCTCACACTGTTTCGTCTACACTGGGAAATACACCATCCCAAAAGGCTTCTCCCTGGACTGAAAAGGATGTCAACAGTCAGAATGTTCTGCAGAGCAGCAAATAGGTGAGGTGGTGATCCCCACAATGGACATGTTTTATTTTATGTGTGAAAATGTCTTATGAATTTCACTACTGAACACATTTTCTACTTTTTCTCTAACATTCAATGCAGGGTTTCATTGTGAAAAAAAAAAAAAAAATCCACAATCTGCTTCATTATTTTAATGTTCCCTTAGGAGAAAAGAGAATTAGGCTAGTGTGCTTGGTCTGTTGATTCAAACCAGCTCACAATAATTACCTTCACCCTTGATCTCTTTTTAGGTTCTTCTTTGTTAGCTTCCTTGGGTCATAAATGCCCGTTGCTGGGAAAAGAATTATTTTTGAAGGAATATATTTTGAGAATGCTATGTAAAAAATAATATATTTATAAGAATAATTAAAGACTCTGGGGCACCTGGGTGGCTCAGTTGGTTAAGTATCTGCCTTCGGCTCAGGTCATGATCCCAGAGTCCCAGGATCGAGCCCTGCATCCGGCTCCCTGCTCAGCAGAGAGTCTACTTCTCCCTCTGCCCTTCATCCCACTTGTGCTGTCTCTCTTGCTCTCTCTCAAATAAATAAATAAAATCTTTAAAAAATAATAATAATTAAAGATTCTAATACAGAGATTTTATAAGAAAAGCTTGGCTTTTCTCTCAAATTCAAAAGAATATATACATTATGACAGTTTTCAAAGGATTTCTGAAATCAGCAATTATGTAGATGAATGGCTTATTATATGCAAACATAACTGCACTAAACATTCTAGAACTGAAAGTTCATTTAAGCTTTCTGACACTGAATAATATTTCTTTTTTATGTTTCTAAACTTATGAAAGCAACACAAGCCCAAAAGAAAAGCAGTATATTAAAATAAAATAAGGTTCTCTTCCAATGGCAACAGAGATAAATCATTTCCCAAGGAGAGTTCATCAAGGCTAGAGACTGGCAGAAAAACAGTGGCCCTCACCTTCAAAGATCAAGCTAATCTTAAAACACACCCTATCTCCTGTTTGGCTTTGATGTATTAATATGCTCATTTGTCTTAAATCTCAAGGCTGGTGTCCAACAGGTTATGGCAACCAAAAGAACTGTCTTATATAAAAATGTGTATCTAGTAAGACTCACTCTGTTTTTATTTTAAAACAATGACTTAAAAAATTTTGGTGGAAGAAACCAATTTTCAAACAAAAACTTGTAGGAACCCACAAAACATATATCAAAGAAATAAAGTGGAGTTGTTTTGCTTAAAGAGGTTGAGGGCAGAAAAGACTCTGAACTTAGCTTCATGGCCTGGAGACACAGCAAAGATACCTTTTCCTCAAAAAAGACTGAAATTCAAACTTATATTGCATGAAGGGGGAAAAGGATGATGACTTCACATTTTAAAATTATTGATATAAATATGCTTTTCATACATAGTCACTGAAAACAATTAAATAAAATATTTCACCAACTCATTAGTTGAATGTCTCTACATAACCAAATGGTGCAAGGCACGCGGAGAGCTATGTAAGACAGGCAGGCAGAGTCCCTAACCGCCAGGAGCTGAGATACGAGTCCCGGATGAAGCTGAAGCCATACTGTGTGGTCCTTCTTTTCACAGCAGACCAATATAAGTCCAAGTATTTCAGCAGATAAAGGGAAAGATGTCCCTTAACTGCATCGTCAAAGACCACTGACATCCATGCAAGCTGCAGAAGGAAGACAAGCAACATGGTGGTGGGGAAATAGACTTTAGAGAAGACATGTTGCAAATGTGCTGACGAGAGGGCATCTGCGTAATGAAGTGGAAAATGACGTCTATCAGAGGTAGAAGGGAGCTATAGTCAAACAGCTAAGTGTGGGAAACAGAATCCGTGTTTAAACCATTTGCTGCCACTTTGGGCTACGCCTGTCCCTCTGGGTGGATGACACTTCCCTTCTGCACCGAGGCCAAGGCTTGCTTGACTTGCTTTGGCCATGAAATGGGAGGAGAAGGGATAGCCACGACCTCCCTTTCCACTGCCATAAGGGTGGACATGGTCCAGAGAGGACCAGCTTGATCAGCCTCCAACCTGAGTGTAGACAGCACGAGCCATGCCACTGCCAACCCCCAGTGAGTATGTAACTGAGCACGGAAGAAATCGACAGTGGTGAAGCTGCTGGATACTGATAAAACAGGTTCGAACCAGAGTAAGGACGATGTCAAAGAGAGGACTTTCTGTCAGGCAGAGTAAATATCTAGTGTAGATTTATAAACAGTTTTCATTTCCAAACATGGCCTTTCATTCAGTGGTTTTCACCTAAGCATGGGTGATGCTGAGCTTCGCTTTGGCTAGTCTTAATTGGACATGGCAGCGTGGCAGCCAATATTCAAGTCCATCCCTCCAGAAATGAAAGATGAGAAGAAACATGTCTTCTTTTCAGTCTTTGCTCAAATGTGCCTTTCTTGGTGAGGCCTGATGGCCTCTTTTAAAATTTTAAACTAGCCTCATCCTCACCTTTCCTACTCTGTATCTCCCTCCCTTCTGCCTTAGTCCCCATAGCCCTTCGTCACCATTTTTGTGTATAAATATGTAAATATATACATATATAAATATATGTGTATATATATAATATAAAATATGTAAGTATCATATAATAGATAAATATATAAATTATACATACATATATTTATATATTTAATGTAAATATGTTTATATTTATAAATATGTATGTACCTATTTACAAAACTTGAAAATTAGTAAACATTTCACAGTATCTTCCTGAAAAATTATAATCTCTATATCTCCAAGAAGAAGGCAAGTGATAATTTGCTTTTTTACAGAGAGAATAAGGAGGAAAGAAAAAGAACTGGGAAATTTATCCCAGTTACTTTGTTAGTATCAAACTGCAAGAAAGACTTCAGCCTGTTTTCTCTAACAGATGAAGAATATCATAGTTCAGGAAGATCTTGGCCTACACTGGGGCTTGACATTTCTCGACTAATGGGTGACTTATTTTCAGCTAAGTATGTGTTAGGAAAATCCCCATCCCCACACATGCTGCCAAAGGAAATAAGTATTATTTGTGACCAAAGTTAGAATGCAGAACTTGTTTTGTTTTTTTGTTTTCTCCCACCCTAAAAAGGTTATTGGGGGGGCGCCTGGGTGGCTCAGTCGTTAAGTGTCTGCCTTCCGCTCAGGTCATGATCCCAGGGTCCTGGGATCGAGCCCCGCATCAGGTTCCCTGCTCAGTCGGAAGCCTGCTTCTCCCTCTCTCACTCCCCCTGCTTGTGTTCCCTCTCTCACTGTATCTCTCTCTGTCAAATAAATAAATAAAATCTTTTTAAAAAAGGTTATTAGGGGGTAGTGAAATCATTGATAAGTGAGATATTTCTGGTATTTTATGATTAACCTGCTTTTTTCATGCTGGCTGGGAGATTTACCATTTTCATGGGGGGGGGTTTTGTTCCTGTTTTTATTTTGTTTTGTTTTTTAATGGCAAAACAAATGTAATATTTTAAACAAAACAACTTTTAATGTACTTTTAATGTACTTTTAGAATGTTATCATTTGAAATGTAGACACTGAGGATACTTTTTTTGCAAAATGCAAGACCTCTCATAGAACATGATTTTTTTTTTGTTTCAAAAAATCTTTTCCCCTCAAAGTAAGACACTGTGCCTTTGAGAACAAATCTCAAGCTAATCATGGAGGAAGAACGTGCCGATAAATTTCTGCTCTTATTACTTCACAGATGAAAGAAATCTAAACTAGAACATTCTATAGATGTTCTAAAAAATTAACTGAGCATGGGATGATTAAAATATCATACCTTCACGTCTTTAACCGCATTATATTCTATAAAACATTTATTTTTAAATAAAAGGTTGAAAACAACTTACCATTCACATTTTGAACAAGTAAAAAAATGCTCAAATATCTGGTAATTACCAATACTTTAAAAGATTTTATTTTATTTTAAAGAGAGAGAGCAAGGAAGGGGCAGAGGGGGAGGGACCGGGAGAAGGCATGTGGAGGAGACTCCACACTGAGTGTGGGGCCCAATGTGGGCTCGATACCAGGACTGTGAGATCATGACCTGAATGGAAACAGAGTCCGAAGCTCAACCAGCTCAACCAACTGAGTCACCCAGGTGCCCCAGTTACCAATACTTTTAAATGTGCTATGTCCTAGGGGGGATTCAACATCAGAATAAATAAGGCAAAGTCTCTGATCTATGGAACTCACATTATCTATAGATACTAAAACACAAACACATAATTACATTACCTCAAATTGACACAGGAGAAGTTTATAGAAAGTGCTATATGAGAACCTCGGGAGGGAAATAACTATGTCTTAAAGATAAAAGAAAATTCTGAGGAAATTCTCTGAACTCTATCTTGAAGGATGTTTAGAAGTGTGTCAATGAAGAAGGTCCTTCCTTATAAAGAGGCTAGCATATACAATGGCACAGAAGTAAAAAACAAAAACAAAACAAAAAACCAACCAACAAGCAAAAAGAAAAACAAAGCATACTCAGAAAAGAGGTTGTGGCTGTTGCATCCAAAATACCGAGTATTCGATAAATTGTAAGTTTTAACACATTATTTAAACAAATAATTACTATCAACTAAATGTCTGACATAGAAAATAATTTTGGTAGAAATACTGTCCTGGGGTTGTGAAGAGCTTTACACCACATGCTACATATTTTGAAATTTACTTCATAGTTAATACGAAATTATCAGTGGTTCTCAAGCAGGGAAGTGATGTGATCAATTTATTTTTCTTTATTTAAGTGAAGTAACTGAAGTGGAAAGTGTGGGAGACTGGTGACCAAGAGATTAGTTACTAAGCAACAGTAATGACTGAGGTGAATGAGGCAGAGGGAATGGAGATGAACAGACAGACATGAACAGACAGACCTAAGAGAATTATCTCCAATCACAATGGTGGGGTGACACATACAGGCAGAAAGAGAAGAATCAGCAATTCCAAGAATTAAAAACATATGGAACTGTTTGGGGCAAGGTAACTTTTAGATGGCTGACAGGCATTGAAGATGATCGGTGGGCAGTTTCAAATAATGGAATGAGGCTAGGAAAGGCATCAGAGTCACCAATGGAGAGGTGGCAGCTGAAGTCCGCTCAGGAGACTGAGACACCAGCCTCTGGGTTATCCCCACAAGACAAAATAGAGGAAATCAAGGAGCCTGGGAAAGCAGGATCAGAGATATAGGGCAACTAAATAGAGAGTCATACTCCAGAAGTCAAGGGACAATAGCTTCAGGGAATAGGACATAATGTTCTAAGGCCAACAGAATCAAATATACGAGGACTATAAAAGTCCTTAGATATAGCAATAAGGAAGTCATTAGGAAGGAAAACTTGAGAATAGAGTAGAACTCAGATTATCATGAAATCAGGAATGAGTGAGAGGGAAGGTAGAGAAACAAAGATCATTCTTTCTGAAAGTTTTGGTGATAAAGAGATAAAGAAAACAAAGACATTCACCTGAGAGCGAAGTAGAGTTGAAAGTTTAGACAGAGGGAAGTGCAGCGGGATTGCACAGCGCACAGTGAAGGAGAGACTGCAGAAGGACACACTGGAGGTATCACAGAGAAACTACAATTAGGAGGCACAGTAATACAGAAATGACCTTGGAGATAGAAGGAGGGAGACTATCCTTTTTTTAAGTATTCAGTGTGTACCAGATGTTTTGCTTTAGATTTTTACGTGCATTTCCTTAATTACCCAAACACTACCTATGCTTACAGGGTATTGTTATCCCTAACTTACAGTCACTAAATGATGGAATAGAGAGGTTTATTAAAGATGGAATATCTCAGAAGTGATGCTGTCTCTGTGAAATAGGAGATAAGCTCATCTATTCCAACAGCATGAGGAATCAGGTTGTAGAAATGGTAGCACCCCTGTACTAAATGGATAACAAAAAGTTAATCTGGAATGATTTAATATTTTTCAAGCACTAGCTCAACAATTAATGCACCCTTATAAATAAGGTCCAATGGATGCTTTCATGAACAATGGCCTTTAGTTTAGCAAAGGAGACAGGAATATGGTTCAAACTGATGTTACCTACATCAATCCTCTCTGTTTAATCTTAAATCAGTAGAGGCATTTCTATAAAGCAACTGTGCTAAAATAATGTCTATGCACAACTTCACAAGTATTTTACTATGTGAAAGCTTCATGCTGGGAATCACTATCAAATGACTAATTTAAAACTAATTATTTCAGCATCAATCTGGATAATGATCCATAATGAATGGGGAAAGAATAATCTGATATTTCAGGGCTTTCCTATTGCTGCAAATCAGATACATATAAGAAAACACTTTTGCTAGGTCTTTTATTTATAGATTAAAACACAGTCTAAAAAAAACTCACAGTGTTGACATATTTACAAATTATATGTCAGTTGATCATAGAATAAATAAAAATTTTAACACTGATTCAGTTAAGGAAAGCTCAATTTTATAACATTTTTTTATTTTGGTGTGGAAAAATAATTAATACATAATGCTTGACCATATGGTCTTGTAGTCCTTTTGCTAATTACCTACAAATCACTGCATAGGTTTCACAGCTGCCTCTTATTAGTAACTGTACTGTCTCCCCAAAGATTTATTCCTCTTTTCATATCTTTTTCTTTTAACCACTGACAAACATTCATATTTTTAATAGCATATATTGCACAGGATTGAATACACAACCCAATACACACACACACACACACACACACACATAAATGATTCCTTACATTTAAATTAATGTTAATTATTTGATAAAAGCTTCAGCAAACCAAAATATTGCAATAGTTTTATTTTAGTCAAAATTTTAAAATCCTTCATTAAAATCTGGCAGCCTGGAGCACAAAATGTGACAAACAGGCATTAAAATGTTGTAATAATAGTTTTTGATAAAGAAAGCAATTAGCTCTTTTTTAAAATGATCTATTTTATATAAGCTACATCTAATTTGGGACATCTGCTTTAAACAATGTTAGAATTAATTTAAATTTTGTCATATAATAAATCTAGAATAATTATTAATTTTTTAAAGTACAAACAGTTGGAGAGCATGACAGAGAAAAGGATATGAAATTAAAATTAAAATTGAAGTATTTAAATCCTAAAAAAACCATTGCTTCTTATCCTTCACCAGAAAATTTTATATGTTCTACCCTTTTTCCAATTGGATATATTATCCAGCCATAAAGTAAATTCCTTCCAGGGTGGGATTATGACTGATTCATCACATACATCAACCAAATGCAAACGGCTTGCACGAGTAGGCGCTAAAAGTATTTGTTGAAATGCAAAGTCCATAACCTCTCAACTCTAACAAGTGTCTTACTCTTACAGTGAACATATTGATTTGTTATCATGTTGGTCTTACAGTAATAGTGTATAAAAAGCCAAAAAAGTGGGACGCCTGGGTGGCTCAGTCAGTTAAGTGCCTGTCTTTGGTTCAGGTCATGATCTCAGGGTCCTGGGATCAAGTCCCACATTGGGCTCCCTGCTTCTCCCTCTGCCTGTCCCTCCCCCTGCTTGTGCTCTCTCTCTCTCTCTGACAAATAAATAATTAAAAAAAAAAAAAAAAAAAGCCAAAAAAGTATATGGGATATATCAAACAATCTATTGACATCCTAAAGGCCCTTTTAACAAACAAATGTAAATTCTTCTCTAAGCTTTACACTGTCACGCCAAGCTAACAAGTTTTCTTCTTACTAATACTGCACAGATCTTCAGAAAAGTTAACATCCATTACTTTGATTTCCCTAAACTGCTAATGGAACTTAGTAATTAAAGTTCTTTTAAAACAATCCCAAATCTGAGCATCTTCCCATTCCGCCTGATTAAGAGCTGCCATTCACATTAACATCAATCCTTAACAGTGTAATACACATTTGACCTGGCAGAGGCAATCATTATCTACAAATTCTTTCCTTAAAATGTGACTTCAATCTAGAAAGAACAAGTGATGGGGAATTAAGATATTTCTATTTCCAATAACTGATTCCACCATGAATCTTGTATGAAGCCTTTGTATTCGGAGCGACGATCTCTTTACTTGTAATACTCCCAGTTTCTTCATAGTAAAGGGCCTTGAATTCTGCCAGCATTTTAAAAGGCCACTTTGCCCATTTCCTCCTCTTCACCAAAAAATCAAATCAGAAATCAATAAATTGTACAATGTCTTAGATAGATATTTGGAAGCAGGTTCCCAAACTGATGATCAGTATCCAGAAAAAAACACTTTCTAATCAGAACTGCTAACGTGTAAAGCAATCAATAGGAAGCAAAATGAGTCTGAAAAAGAAAGGAAAAAAGAAAACAGTTTTATAGAACCACTTGGCCACCATTTAAAAGGATTCTGATCAAACTGACTAGCATAACTAGGAAATTACAGTTATTAGGCCTAACGACCTTCTGGTAAAATCCTCATCTTTTTCCCAAAGGTTCATTCAAATACAAGAAGCCATTAAGACCTCTCAGCCACCAAGTGATGGTCTGATGAACCTCTTAGGAATCTGAGGAGCACAGTGATGTACTGTTTACAATGTTTTCAGAGAAAAATAAAGCCTTATAGCAGAATCCTCTGTGTTAGGCTTCAGTGAGATGTCAGGCCACCTGAGGAATGACGTCCCATTGTAGTGCCTATAAAGTTGTAAATCAGATGTATTAAGTAGGCCATAAACTTAATGCCAAAATTAAATTGCAACGATCAACAATCACTTACAGAAAGACAAATGACTGTCTTTATTACTTTTGTTATAGTCCGGCTTTTCTAACAAGAAACTGCAATATTAAACCCTGTGGCCTGCTTGGGAGTTCCTTATGAGAAGGATGCTTTAAGAATTGACTTTCTGTAACTGGAATAAAAAAGAGAAATAGGTAGACAAGACAGAAGCAATATTGAAATGCGAGGCAAAAAACACCCAAAGACAAAAATCTAGTTTGTCATTAAAATATAGCATGGTAAAAATAAAAGAAACTAGTCTCATAATTGGTCTAGTCTAATATAATAAAAATAATCAGGCTAACTTTTCCATAATATATAATGTAATAGATATAATAAAATATATTATAAAAAATAAATATATTTTATAATCATCTTTCTGGAAACACGAAACTGAAATTCAAAGGATTTGATAGGTACAAACCCATATGAGAAGGACTTTTTGTTTAAAATATTAAACAGTGTTAACTTTCAATACTTGTCATATTTAATTTATACTTTATATGTACATGAATTTTCAATGTATCTTTAATACCCATCTGTTAGTCCTCACTGCTACTCCTCCCAGAACCTGTACAGCCCAGGTGAGCAACACTATTTCATGGTATAAAATCATCATGCTAAACCATTAAGTGAATTTATCTACTTAGTCCTTGGGAAAGGAGCAACTACAACTCTGAAGATTCCAGTTTCTGGTGAAATTCAATTATGTCTAATGGAAGATTTACAGAACTTCATACATTTGGCTGATTTTTTTACTTGGGAAATCACATGGATTCGTAGGGCCCTGGAAGGTGTGGACTGCCTCCGTTTTGTACCCACTCCCTGAACGTAGGTGTCCAACGAGCCCCATCACTGGCGTCGCCAGCCTGCTTGCTCTCCCCCTTGGATCCTGAACATACGTGGAATAACAGAGGGCTGTGAGGGAGGGAAGCAGACAGCTGTGTCAAGATGAGCCAGATGAGAAAATAGAGATGGAACACTACTTTCCAACATTGCCCCAAATGTCCTGAGTGGCAGGTAAACAGTGTATGAGTGGCAGGTAAACAGTGCTTAACTACATACACGTCAATACTTCTAAGTAATTAGGAATGGAAAAATGTTAAATGAGAAACTAGACAGTCACAGAGAAAACCAAGTGCATGAAGAAACCACCATCTGGCATAGACGCAAGAGAACTCACCGGCATTTACAGAAGGGCTCCCGTGATGATTAAATTCCCTTCAAGTCCCTGTCCCTGAACAGATGCATTCGCATGTATGCCAGGCTTCGGATACTGTCCAGGGGTAGAACGTAGTGGCGCACACCGGAGAGGCGGACCCCTGCCCCTGGGAAGCCCCCTGCCGCCCGCTACTTCAAGGACAGCTTTGACCCCTTCACGGGTTAGGACACACTCAGGTGTCTCTTTTCCTGTAGATCCCATACCTCTTAAGGCAAAAGACTTTATGTCTTTTTTTAAATTTTTTTTAAGATTTTATTTATTTATTTGACAGAGAAAGACACAGCGAGAGTGGGAACACAAGCAGGGGGAGGGTCAGAGGGAGAAGCAGGCTTCCCGCTGAGCAGGGAGCCTGATGTGAGGCTCGATCCCAGGACCTTGGGATCAGGACCCAAGCCGAAAGCAGACGCTTAACAACTGAGCCACCCAGGCGCCCCAAAAGACTCTATGTCTTCTTTAGCTTTTATCACCAGCAATGGCTGACACACCCAGAGTGATGGACAAATTATTTTTAAAATAAACCCTCCAATTTTCTCATCTGTAATATTGAAGTTTTATGTTCCTTTCAACCTCTATAATTCTATAATTTCATTTTTTTAAACAAAAATTCAAACATAGTACTCTTCCCTCAGCTACTGAAAATATAGGAAGTCTGATTCTTCATTTTGCATGTAGCAAAGAACAAATAATCTTTTGCACTTTACCTTGATTCTTCTCCCTTTCGTGTAAGCCAGCCCTGGGTGCTCACAGAAGGCAAGTCTCACACGTGACAGTTAAGAGAACAGCCTCACACATTATTTTTTATATGTGGGAAAAGAACATGGGTCTTGAGAAGGGTAGTCAATTGCATTGCAAGCCACACATTCAATTTCCAAATTAAGTCTTTAGGTTTCCCGTTGCCCCTCTCTCTCTCCCTCTCCTCCTCTCCCTCTCCCCACACTTTCCTTCTCTTCTCTCTTTCTCTGTGTTTGACAAGAAAACTTAAAAGTCATGAAAATCAAAGCAGTACAACAAAAAGCCTGACTTCTAGGGTAAAGTCATCAACATGATTCTAAGAGGCACATACTGAAAAGACTCAAATTCAACTTTGCTTGACTCTGCATGAGACCATGTTTGTTACTGATGTCATTTTTACCCCACATTTCAGCTATTCTCTAAGAGTGGAGCTTTGTAACCTCACCTCACCTTATTATTAAAGTTTTCTTATTTTATTTAAATAATTCTCTTCTCATCACTCTTCTAAGCAATTGTTGTATTTCCTAATTTGCTTGACATTCAGATGTTCCAACTGTCATTATGATTTAAGATTTCGCTGATTCTAAATGGTAATCATATAAAAAAGTATTCCAAGGAAAACAATTTTGTGATGCTTAATAGTATCTGATGATTCCACTAATTATTTTACAGAGGCAAATCTGTTACTTAGCACATGTGAATACCTCAATCACATGACTAATTTCAAGTTTGGAGATTAGGAACCTGGTCTATTTTGTATGGCGCAGCTAGCTGAAATCTAAGAAATAGGACCCATTCTTTCTAGCACTACTGATCTCAATTCTTTGTGTTTATTCAGTTAGTAACAACACTAGCTCTAAAGTATAATGGTATCAGGTATGTTTGGAGAAAAAGCTGCCTCCCAAACTAAAACAACCAGTTACAAAGCTTTCTGGGTATAAGGCATTCCATAAGAATTAAAATGTTCCTGTCTTCTTGAGTGCTGTAACTGAAATTATAAAATTATATAATCAAAATTATTTGACACTTGTCAAATCTTACTAACAACAATGTATGCTTAAATATTAACATAATTCACACAAAAAAGTTAATGCTAAATTGCTCTAATTTTAAAATACTCCTAATTCAATTTCAGACAATACTTTTTTTTTTAACTGTAGAAACAAATCACTAGGAAAAATAGAACTCAGTTACATAATTTTATTATACAGGCCTGACATGAAATAAATACTCACCATAAATACATAGGAAGAGCACCATGTCTGGCTAACCATGACTTTGAAATTACAGATCCATTCACACCTACTGTGGAGCAACGCAGGAAACAAGCCAATCAGTAAGGTCTAGTTCTGATTCTAACCTTTCTATTTTAACAATGAGGAAATATGTGCAAAGAGGTTAAAGAAATCACTAAAAATGATGCATGCTGTTAAAGGCACCGTAAAGGACTGTTTCAGTGAAGTCTCACCCAAACCCTAGCTGTCCATGGAGCTGCCCAAGAGCATTATAGAAACTTTGCTCCTGTTTTCCATATTGTAACATTATCAACCCAGAGACAGTACCAGGTGTGAACAGTGACACAGAATGGATATAATGTAAAACAAATGGAGAAAGAAGCCAGGAAGAAGCAAAATAACGCTAGGGATATCCACAGTGAGACGGAAACTCCAGGCGTTCAGACTTGCAGACGCACACATGCTCCCACAGACGGCCAAGCAGTCCTTAAGGTTCCAAACAACCGGGAAGGATTAAAGCCTCATGTAAGAACTGAGCAAAGCTGACCAGAGTGAGAGCTGACTCACAGGCGTTCCGTCAGAACAGGACCAGCTCCTGGACTTGAACCTTCACGTTGCCTTAATTTGAGTCCCATAGGAATTCTTTCAATCCAGATAGAATTTAAAGAATGAAAGAATACCTTGATTAAAATAAAAATTTTAGGAAATCCTTGTAAACTGGGGTAATTCGTTAGGTTAATGAAGAATTTGTTCACCATTTAGTTTCAGAGCTTCTTTAAAAGCCACTAACTTAAGTCACTTCTTCCTAAATTTACCTCATCAATATTGATTTTCATGCATTCACTGCTAATTAGGGTTGAATCATTAAAGAAATACAATAATTATTTTTCTGCACAGAACTATGGCTCTTCAGTTCAATGGATAGCTAGACTGAAACTGCCTGAAGAGAGGATCTAACTCAACTCTAAGTGATAAGATAATCAAGGCACATGGTATTTCACAGATTCCTTCATAGTTTCCTCCATGATTAGTTTTAAAAAGAAAAGACACACTGAAATGTGAAATTCCTTCTCAACTTCTGATTTGTCCTAACAGACACAGTATTCCCCTCCATAAAGAGTTCCGTATTATTTCTTGTCCTTTGTGCCCAACTATAAAATGAAGATAATACTATCCCCAAATGGTCATTACTACTCTCCACCTCTTTGAGGCACAGAATGAATGATGATAAGCGTTCAAACCAGCTCCTTTATAACTAGTTAATACAGAACAAGCACAGACAGTCTAGGGGAAAGAATGTTTCAAACAACTAAAGCAAAATTCTTTATATTAAGAAATCAGAAAAGGAGATACATTGTCTGTGCCCATGGGTACCATCACACAACTGACCCGAAATCAGTTAAGAGCACAACTGGCGGATGACTGTAATTCTGACTTTGTCTCCCTGGTGACAGAAGCCTACAATTATGATACAAGAACACAAAGTCTTTTCCAAAGTATCTAAATCCGAATGCTCTAACTTTTTATATCCATCCTCTTGCCATCCATCCATCCCACTACTTTTCCCAGGTCTGGAGCAATGGCTGCCATTGCAGTTTCCCTCTTCTCAAGTCCTCTTACTGATATCAGTTGACTCTTTCTGAATTCTTAGGCCTTTCACTGTGCCCCCAAACACTGCAACTGCTACCCATCCCACCCTGCATGCACTTCATTCCACACCTCTCTGATTCTGGTAAAGCCCTTCTCTACGTCTTGTTGTGGCACACCGCTACAAACATTCTTAAACAAAGATCTGTTGGGATATGGTTTTCTCCCATCAATTCATGCTTGTCCCTGACCTTTTATTCCTTAGGGGTCTGCATCTGGACCAATGATACCATCATTTTCTCCCAGCTGCGTAAGCCTGGTAAAATACAATTTTCAAAAAGGTAAAATCAGGACTTGTGTGTAAATGCAAAACACACCCTGTGTCAAAGATCTTATATATACAGCAATTAATGAGGAAACCCGTAAGATGTTGAAACCAGTTAAAATGAAAACTTGAAGACCTATGTATTTAAAGGCAAATTTAAAAAGTAGTGTTAGGGTAAGATTGCTAGATTACACAATGGGTTAATGTCCAATAGGCCAGTAAACCATAATTTTTAAATCATCTTTTCTACCAGGCAGAAATCATCAGTATTCTTCTACCACAAAGTTATACAATAGCCCAGAAAATGGAAAATCAAAGGTAAAAGTCTTCACTGAACTGAAGGGACACCCAATAATCTCTGCATATATCTATGTTTCAGAATTTTTTATTGCTAACATTCTCACCCTTTGATAATGATATAATTCCCAGAGATTGTTCTTTAAACAAAAAAGGCTAGCCTCATTAGGTTTGGCCTAATTACTAACAGAAATACAATGCAAAAAGGATCCTAATTAAATGCACAAACCAAGGGGCGCCTGGGTGGCTCAGTCATTGAGCGTCTGCCTTCAGCTCAGGTCATGATCCCAGGGTCCTGGGATGGAGCCCTGCATCGGGCTCCCTGCTCCGCGGGAAGCCTGCTTCTCCCTCTCCCACTCCCCCTGCTTGTGTTCCCTCTCTCGCTGTGTCTCTCTCTCTGTCAAATAAATAAATAAAATCTTTAAAAAATAAATAAATAAGTAAAAAATAAATAAATAAATGCACAAACCTTGAGTTTGCGCTGCAAATATGTGGCCTTACAGTCCTGAGCAACTGTGAATGACTAAGAATTTACTTCTGTCTGGACTTTTCTTTGAGGATCTTGGATTAGATTTGTAAAACCTCACTTATTTTATCATGGGTCTATAGAAAAACAAGCCCAAGACACTCTGTCGTGCAGATTTCACTTTCAGTACCAATAAATTTCGTCTACTTCCTCTCTTCTTAGGGCTCCAAAATGGTCTCAGGTCTCTGACCTGGCAGGAGTCCATACCGTTGGTAAAGCTGGTGCCCAAGGTTCTTGGGAGGACTTTGCAGGCACTGAATCCACATTAAATAGTCCTGTGTACAGGCTTCCAAGGGTGTACTTGCTCTCTAATAGCAAGTGAGCTATTCATACCTAATTAAATGGCAATCAGTCTCCAATGTGATATTGGTTGCACAATTGATTTGTCCCACTTATATTCTGGTAAAACAAAAAGAACAAGATTCTTATTGACTCTATCCAAATAACTATATTGCCAAGTAAAATAAATGAATCTTGGTAAAATAGTTGTTTCTGAATTCTAAAGGATGAGTGAGAATCAGATACCACTAAAAATGTTTCATTTCAGTTTACCAAACTAAAGTCTACGAAACTGAGACTCAGAGATAGCTCAAGAACAAGAAAAGGTCTCCTCATATAACCATAAAGAATAGAAGAGTCAAATAGTACCAACAACATCCAAACAAATAACCACAATTAAATTTCCCTTATCCTTTCATTCAGTCCTTAGTAATTAAGTATTGTTCCACTTATACCGCTTTCATTAAGTAGATCTGCTGCTGGACTGAAGAAAGTCCTGGGCTGACTCAGCCGTTGGTATAGAGAGCTGTCTAACAGGTGTCCCCTTGGAGACCTGTACTCAAGCCTATCCCCTGAAGTAGTAAGAGTTCAGAGGCTGGTACAGTCCTGTGCGTAGGTTCCAAAACCCTTCTTTGCTGAAGGTGCGAATTCTAGCCTGCAGCTTATAGCAGACTTGTCAGGCAAGCATTGCAGAGAAGAACCTTGTTTAATAATGAGACTCATGACTGTGGTGAATCGATTACAGTAACCAATAATATCACAACGGTTAAGAGTAAAATTCTCTCTTGGGATACAACAAACAACTATTTCATTAGGGCTTCCCCATAGAGTAAAAATACCGTAGGGACAGCAGAAGCACTGACAAATACCAGGGCTTTTTCAAAATAGATACAGCCTGCTTACACAACCTTAACCTCAACATTGTGCTTACACAACCTCAACACCTCAACATTGTGCTTACACAACCTCAACACCTCAACATTGTGCTTACACAACCTCAACACCTCAACATTGTGCTTACACAACCTCAACACCTCAACATTGTGCTTACACAACCTCAACACCTCAACATTGTGCTTACACAACCTCAACCTCAACATTGTGCTTACACAACCTCAACACCTCAACATTGTGCTTACACAACCTCAACCTCAACATTGTGCTTACACAAACTCAACCTCAACACCTCAACATTGTGCTTACACAAACTTAACCTTAACCAATTTTTCAGATTGGACAACTTTCACCATACAGCTCTTAAAATACTTTGAGCTAATTCAGAAACATGGAACCCACTGAACAAACCTAATTATTTCTAGTATGATACTACTTGTAAAGTGAAAGAATAACTTTTGTGATTTTCCAGAGGTCCTCCGGAAAAAAGAAAGATAGCTTTTAGGCATGAAAGACATCCTGAATTTTTTTTCCCTAGACTTACAATCAAATCTGGGAAAGGCAAAATCAAGAGCTGCAAGAGATCTGCTGACTTCAGATAGAACCCTGGCAGCACGGGATCACTGGTTACCTACTCCATCCACGTGCCACAAGGAAGGCACACAAGTGTAAGGAAACTAGTTCTTCACAAGTGAGGGAATGATATTCACTGATTTTGTTTATTTGCATTTGTTTGTTTTATCTTATTTTTGTAAATAATCAATGACATGATAAAGTCAGTACAAAGCTGAGAAAATCATTCAGTTAACAGAATCTCTGACACTTAGGCACATTACTCAGCAGGTAAAAAATAACTTTTTACCACTCTTTGTTAACTCTGAGACCAATTTATCATTTTAACTGAGTGAGTCATTTTCTAGTTTTGTATTGGTATAATGTTTGGCAGTAAAGACTTCATAAGCAACTTTTATTGCCTTAAATTGTCTTGAGAACAATGCTATCAAAACTGAGCAAACTTTACCAAAGATTTAATACATTTCATTATTTCTTATCAGATTCAGATATTATAAAACAAGGCAAATAAAATACACTTCCCTCAAACACTCCACCACTTGCTATCTACACTCTTGTCTTTCACCATTCTCTTCCTATACTGGAATTAACACTTCGACTTTAGGACAAAACTAGTCTCATTTTTTTTTTTCTTGAAAATCAAAAACACGTATGCAGTTGCATTCCTGGTGATAACATTAGTTAAGACTTTAGCAAATGCAATAACTCCTACGTGGTAGAGAAAACTGGGTGATAGATGATCGAGAACTGTCAGTCATTCGCATGCAGCTGAATTTTGCAGGCCAGCAAAGCACATAAATGCACATTACACAATTTTCTCTAGCCATATTCATACCTCTTATATCTTCCTAAAATGGCAAAAAAAAAAGAACATATTCACCGATGCAATCCATTAAAAGAAGAACCAAAAATACAGAATATTTAAAATAGGCTTCGCATTAAATTTAGTATTCTATCTTGCTTAGAAATTATTCAGGTATCCAAAATATTACTTATTAATTAACTCAATTTTTAATGCAAGTTTTGAAGTTGCCTTAGGCCTTGAAATCATGTTTAAGCTGACACTCTATAAAACATAATTACTGTTATAAAAATCACTGAACAAAATTGATTAAATATATTCGAAAATATTTCATAATCTCAAACATTATATAAAAGTAATTAACTGATTAGTAAAGCAATGTAAAGTTTAGAAAGCTTAGATTCTTCAGTCATTTCATGAGAGAAAAGTACATCTTATTAAAAAATAATGTACGCTTATACTTAAATCTGAGAAATCAGAGAAAAGCTGTAATTTTTTTAAAGAAAAATTATAAAACCAATCTAATATATTCAAAGATGCACTTTCATTATGTGAACTTGTAGTCTTAAATGTTTCTTAGTAGTTTCTGTAAGAAGGATAAAATAGCCTTTATTCAGTCCAGTGTAGTATTAGAAGTTCAGTTTTTTATACGTTTGTGAATTTAGGGGATATTGGATCTATGGAAGTACTTATTTATCTCTAAAAACTAATTAGGAAAAGCATCTTTAAAATCCATGCTAACCTAATGTGCCTCACAGGGGAAGGAACACACACGAAGTCACGCACAAGCTTTCTTGAACTGCAGACACAGGTGCACAGACACACAGAGCTTATTCGGTTCTATACCTTCAGATACCTTTATTTCTACAAGAGTAAACTAGAAACACAAAAACTCTCCAGACCAGCTCTCGAAGAAATTCTTTCCTTTCCAGTGAGTATGAAATATTCTTTTTAATTGATTTGAGGGCACAGGGGGAAAAAAAAAAAACCTGGAAGACTAAAAACTTGGATTCTCTATCACCTCTCACACATTAGAAAATAGGTAAAGCATAAACCCAAATCCCCAATCATCACTGCCACCAATGAGCTTATTGGCAAGATTCATATGCATTTAATGTCTACTTCCCTTCTGTAGCCTCAGGTGAATTTATCACATGAAACAGGCAGCCATGATAATTTACTGAATTATTTTGCAAGACATAGGAGATTAAAGAATATAGGATAAAGTGGACTGTGAAGTTTAAGAACATGGATTTTTAAAGTTTCATCTTTCCCTACCTATTTTATTTTCTAATACTCAAAAACTAACAAACTGACTTTATAACTATTAGAAATAAAAGCTAACATAGGCATAAAGCCAAAGAACACTAAGTATCATAGGAAAGAAAAACAGATTTTCACTTTAACTATTTAAAATGAGCTGTCATAAATTTACCTAAAAATTAGGCCTCTTGCAGATACATTTTAGCAGAAAGGCCCAACAAGAACCCACAAACACTTCCCATTAATAGGCTCTTCCTGTTAAGCTGGAGAGGTACTGAGACATCCACTGGGTTGCCTTATCTTTAAATACTAATCAATCTGAGTACTAATCAAGCAAGACTAGTCACTGTAAGAGTTTAGAGAAAATAATATTGATTTCACATTTATGTTTAGTTTATGAATATAGCATTTTTCATGAACATGCAGTGCATTTTTTGATGTTTTCAAAGCAAAGGTTTTTGTCCAGAAACCTCTTCAAGTTTTTATGCATTCTGAAATATACTAAATTTTCTACTGAATAATTTAATTCAATTAATACTTATTTTCCTTCATGTGTAGCAATGAATTATTCAACTTATTAATACCCTTTGGGCTTCCACAATTTCTCAAATTAGAGCCAGCACAGCCTGTCTGCAGATTATTAAGAAGCAAAATCACATGTGTACACGTATATATGACATACGGTTTACCATTCTGAGATACCACTTCATGTTTTGCTTAACAGCATAGATAAGGAAGAGATACTATGTTGGGAAAATGTAGGTTTCTACCCTACAACTACCAGCTAAATTTTCTTGAATTATCATCTATTTCCAGTAAGCTTCACATTCATAAAAAGCACCATGGAAGATAACAATTATTTTAGTCAATTTTTAATAGAAAAAAATAAAAATATAGTTTATGTCACTGATGCTAAAAATTGACACAAAATGACCTCTAGACTGATAAATTGATTCAACCTTATTTTTAAAGAAACAACAAAAATTAGCACTAAAAACTAAAAGAACAAAAGGTTTTAAGTAAAAAGTTGAGTTCTAGTAATCCTTTAAAGGAATTCAACTGTAAGCATTGATAACTGTCTTAGTTTCTCAATAGTTCTGATATTAATAACCTGGAAAGAAATAAACATTGCTTCCTGATCACCACTCTCCAGTCCTTACTTTTGAATATGCCCATTTCTAAGGTTCATGCTGAATTAGGATACAAAACCATGTAATTTATTGTCCAAAACAAACCACTTTTTAGGATAATAGGAGGTGTTTATTCATAATTATGCCAGAAAAATAGACCCAACTAGGACCCTAAAACAAACTGGGATGCATTTATAAGAATAAAAGATGAAATGAGACAAAATGAACAAGACAATAATATATCATACTATCTACATTATTCTTTATGACAACTAATTAAATAAAAGTCTATTATAATTTTCAAAATGGAAATGTTGACTCTCCAATATAATTCTGTAATAAACAGCACTCAAATTACAGAACTGGTACAGTACCAAGTACCAAGAAAAGTACATTTAACCTAAAAAGAAAGAAAGAAAGAAACAAACAAGACTACACTAGGAGACTGTCAACAGTGATATCATTGGCGGGCCTGAGCCACAGACACCCTAACTTTTATCTCATAGCCGGGTAGCTCTGGGGTCAAGATCAAGATGGACATTTTCCTAAACCTGGAATCATCTCTTCTCGCTAACTCCCATCTAGGAATGCTATCATCTTCAGCTAGCCATGTGGATACACTAGAGGTAGAGAGGTGGTGTGAAGTCATAAAAGGTTTCCTATCTCTCATGAAGCATAAATGCTTACCTATGTCCCTACTCCCCAGCTCCCTGCTTGCTCTCCTTCCTCCCACTGCCTCCCAGCTACAGCCATTAGGCCCTGACGCTCCAAAGAAGCCTTTTACCAAAGCCTAAGCCTTCCACCAAGAACAGTTAGCTCCTTCCAGAAATGAAGACATTCCCTAAGAGAGACGCCAAAATTCTCAGAAAATACAGTGATTCAGCCCCAGTTGGCTACAGAAAAACCTAATTCTCTTGGTAAACTTGTGGCTAGCTAAGTCCATCTGCTCAGTGCCTACTTGATGTCATTTATAAAAGTAAATTTCAGGGCGCCTGGGTGGCTCAGTTGGTTAAGCGACTGCCTTCAGCTCAGGTCATGATCCCAGGGTCCTGGGATCGAGTCCCACATCGGGCTCCCTGCTCTGCGGGGAGCCTGCTTCTCCCTCTCCCACTCCCCCTGCTTGTGTTCCCTCTCTCGCTGTGTCTCTCTCTGTCAAATAAATAATTAAAATCTTTAAAAAAAAAAAAAGTAAATTTCAGATGTAAACAATGTGTATGTGTGCATTTGTCTTTAAAAACAAAACAAAATAAAACAGTACAATGTGGTATACTACAAAGAGTATGGGTTTTGAAATCCTAGAGACCCGGCTAGAGGCCTGGCACTGATGCTAAATAGCTGTATGTTCTTGAAAAACTAACAGACGCTCTCTAAGGCTTAGAAACATCAACCTCGTAAATTGTATTCAGGATTAATGATATGGTCCCTAGAGAGGTTTTAGCATAGTTCCCGGAATGTAGTAACAGTTACAATTTATTGAGCAATTTCTATCAATATTATTGAACACTGTTTCAGTGTACTCAGTTTTTCTCTCAATGGCTTCTTTATACAGTGTCTACCTAGCAACACAGCCAATTCTACATCTTGATTTTTCATATTATATGTATTGTCATGTTGAAACTGCCTTCTTACTTTTTTTGACTACTATTCCACTGAATATCGCCAGTTATTTGAATTTTATGAGGCCTTTGGTCCTTTCTGTCTTCCTAATTATTAGGATTCTATGTAGCAAATCATACAAAATATCAAGGGAAGACAGTAGGAAGGAAGGGCAAGGGAAGGGAGGAAGAAAGGAAGGGAGGAAAAATAGGTAAAGACTAATCATTGTAATATTCATGGGAAAGGCAGGGGTGAGGGGGCTACATAACTAACCACCCACAGGATGGAATCCCCAACACCATAACTGATTTTTTTTTTTTTTTTGATGTAGTATTCCATGATTCACTGTTTGCTTACAACACCCAGTGCTCCAGGCAGTACATGCCCTCCTTAATACCCATCACCAGGCTAACCCATCCCCCAACCTGCCTCCCCTCTAGAACCCTCAGTTTGTTTCTCTGAGTCCATAGGCTCTCATGGTTCGTCTCCCCCACCGATTCCCCCCCTTCATTTTTCCCTTCCTGCTATCTTCTTCTTTTTTTTTTTTCTTAACATATAAGGTATTATTTGTTTCAGAGGTACAGATCTGTGATTCAACAGTCTTGCACAATTCACAGCGCTCACCATAGCCCATACCCTCCCCAATATCTATCACCCAGCCACCCCATCCCTCCCACCCCCCCCACCACTCCACCAACCCTCAGTTTGTTTCCTGAGATTAAGAATTCCTCATATCAGCGAGATCATATGATACATGTCTTTCTCTGACTGACTTATTTCACTTAGCATAATACCCTCCAGTTCCATCCACATTGTTGCAAATGGCAAGATTTCATTCCTTTTGATGGCTGCATAATATTCCATTGTATATATATACAACAACTTCTTTATCCATTCGTCTGTTGATGGACATCTTGGCTCTTTCCACAGTTTGGCTATTGTGGACATTGCTGCTATAAACATCGGGGTGCACGTACCCCTTCGGATCCCTACATTTGTATCTTTGGGGTAAATACCCAGTAGTGCAATTGCTGGGTCGTACACCATAACTGATTTTTGTGCATCTTCAAGGAAAGAGTTGGCTCAGTTACGCATCTCAGCTATGGCAAACCTCACCTGTCTTACAGAAGAAGGCTGAGAGCATGATACAAGAGATCTATTACAGCTATTCCTTTTAGTTTTCTGCTTCAGGGCACAAAAAACAAGAGTCAGGGAGGAGCACCTGGCTGGCTCCGTCGAAAGAGCATGCGACTCTTGATCTCAGGGTCATGAGTTTGAGCCCCACACTGGGTGTAGAGATTACTTAAATAAATAAATTTAAAAAAAAAAGAGTCAGGGATTCTTTAATTATTTGACACCTGGGACTGTTGATGGTATAGGGGTTTAGCTGTGTGGACAGCTAAGCAGGATACTGAGGAAGACACTGGTGGGGAAAAGTGCTCTTGTACACGACCTTGTCTTTGGGAACTAAATGCTAAATGAGATTCCAATAGTCAATCTCTATGTATGTACAAACATCGTGACATGGCGTTCTTTCTATATGCAACGTTTTTGAGGAAGTTAAAGCCTTGCTAATCTCTCTTTTACTCTAAAATATCACATTTATAATTCATGAGTAAGCTCCTTTTACCAATAAGCATTGATCTCTTGGCTTGGCCCACCATGTAGATGGGAGGAGTATGCACAAACAAGTATCGGCACATCGTGGTTACTTGTATGTGTGAACTTGGCTCTGGTGCCAGTGTTGGATTAAACATTCATCTAGATGCTGCTGTGAAGGTTATTTTGTAGTTGTGATCAAAATTTACAATCAGTTGACTTTACGTAAAGGAGACCACCCTACACAATGTGGGTGGGCCTCCTGCAATTAGTTGAAGATCTTATAAGCAGAAAAACCTGAGGTTTTCTGGAGACTAAGGAATTCTGCCTCAAGGCTGTTATATAGAATCCCGGCCTGAGTTTTCAGCCTGCTGGCCTGCCCTACAAATTTCAGATTTGCCAGTCCCCACAATCATGCGAACAAATTCTTTAAATAGATCTCTTTATATCTATCTATCTATCTATCTATCTATCTATCTATCTATCTATCTATCATCTCCTATTGGTTCTATCTCTCTGGAGAGCCCTAACTAATACACATAACAAATCTCTGCCAAATACAATATTCAACAAATATTTATTGAGGGCATTTATGTGCCAGGCACTGTTAGGTGCTGGTGATACAACAATAAATAAAATAGTCAAAAATCCCTACTTTCATAGAGCTTATATTTTAGTGATACTAAGATGACTAGCAAAATTTTAAGTGAGGTAACCATAAAATTTATCACATGATAGAGGACAATTTAAGGGTGAAATGGGACACAAGTCATAATTATACCAGGACAATATGCCCAAACCATAAGTACTCTGGACAAACCAGGATGGTGTAATTCACTTTAATCTTTAGTGTAACTCAGGCCCATCTCCCTCAAATAACCATCTGGTGAATTACAGAAACCCAGAGGAGTATGTGATTAATCAAGTTTGAGGGGTAGACCTAGAAGGACCTTGGATACTTTGGGTTCAAATTCTGGTCATAAATCTAACCAATTACACATTATATGAAGTATTAAACTTTTTTGAGTCTCAATTCATGCCACTTAGAAATCTATACATGTATGAGATCTAATGAGATAAATATGTAAAGCATATACAAAAGCAATTGTTTTGTGTATGAGTCTTTCTATACTAGATTTTTAAAGCCATGTGAATGTATTTCATTTGTTTCAAAATTTTTAAGAAGAGAAATTTGAGCATCTGCTCTGGAATGAGACATTTTATTAAATGCAATAGTACTAATAAAATTACAGCAATGCTATATGTGTGTGTGTGTGTGCGTGTGTGTGTATACACACATATATAACAATTGTGAGCACAGGGCATGCATCACTCACTAAATCTACCATTTATCATTGTTAATATTACTAGAAATCACTCTGCATTTATCTTCACATTTATTTTACTCATTAAACTGAATTCTACACCAATGTATACTGAAGTGGAAGCTGACTTAAAAAGAGATCAGACAATTCTCCAGCCCCGCTGGAAGCTGCTACCAGGAAACAATGGTGAAGAGAAGATTTTCTCTGAAGTGTGACCACCTGAGCTGCAACAGCTATGTAGAAGCCACACTGTTTTTGAAGCTGGTTTGATCACTCTTCACCCATGGCTAAAACCTCAGAGAGAATCCTAGACCATACCCACTAGCTGTCTGCAAAGAATATAAATATCCCTGAGTAGGATCTTAAGGGTGAGGAAAATCCTCCTTTGTCCACAAATATTTTTCCCCCTTTGGCTTATTATAGGACCCAAAAATATTTCTCCATTCCCTAAGAATCCTCCCAAAGGCACAAATCAAGAGCATCTACTCTGAAAATGATACATAAAATGTGAGAAAGGAAGAATGAGTTTACAGACATGTAAAGACAGCTTAGGTATGACAATTATTTCAGAAAGCAAAGTCCTACATGATCCCAAATTGTGTATAGTTTCTTTCAATGTGGTCAAGAGAGTGTGGTTGGGAGAAGGGGTGGAGGAGATCAAAGGAGAGGAAAGATAGGAAACACAGTGCCTTTTCGAGATCATAGGAATGTGTAGAACTTCCTAATGAGATGCATGAGGTGCCACCAAAGGACTGTCTCCCAAGTAGAAAATTCTGTTGTCTATGAGTTAAGAACTTACATATCAATCCCTTTATAATCTTGCAAGGGTTAGCCTTAAGTGAGAATGACAACTATATTGCTTTTTTTGTCCAACTTGCTAGAGATACACTTATTGTTCCCTTCTGATTTTGAATGTGAAGTTCATTCACATGGGGTCCTACATTCTCCTGATAGGTGTTCAGAAAACAGAGAAAGTGAAAATCTCTCAAATGATATTACCACTGCTACATTTTGATGTGCATCTTCATAGATGTCTCCTTTGTATGATCACTCACACACACACAGACACATCTATATGGAACTCCGTAAGTCTGAAAATAAGGCAGGTTCCTTCCACCATCAAAAATAATTTATCAGGCCGACTGGGTGGCTCAGTCGGTTAAGTGTCTGCCTTCAGCTCAGGTCATGATCCCAGGGTCCTGGGATCGAGCCAGGGCTCCCTGCTCAGCGGGGAGTCTGCTTCTCCCTCTCCCTCTGCCCCTCCCCCTGCTTGTGATCTCTCTCTCTCTCTCTGTCAAATAAATAAAATCTTAAAAAAAATAAAAATAACTTATCGCTCACAAAAGGAGTCTCCCTATATTCTTATCTTCATTTAATCTATATTACTAGATGCTTTCTCAATTATCACATTTTGAACAAAAAAGTCCAGTTTGAGAAAGACACATTACATGAAATAATCTCAATACAGAATTGGTCATTATTCCTAGTGGTTATGCCTTCATAATAACAAATACCACTATAAATAACCTTTTATTTATTTATTTTTTTAATTTTTTTTTTTAAAGATTTTATTTATTTATTTGACAGAGAGAGAGATAGCGAGAGCAGGAACACAAGCAGGGGGAGTGGAAGAGGGAGAAGCAGGCTTCCTGCTGAGCAGGGAGCCCGATGTGGGACTCGATCCCAGGACCCTGGGATCATGACCTGAGCTGAAGGCAGACGCTTAACGACTGAGCCACCCAGGCGCCCTATAAATAACCTTTTAAAGATCACTTTTAAAAAGCTATAAGTGTTTACATTGACAAAATCATAAATATACACCTGTGGGAAAAATGAAAAAAAAAACAAAAAAAAACAGGTGTCCCAGTCTTTTAACAGTAAATTTAAAAAGCGCTCTAACTCAGGCAACTTGAGGCTGTGCCTGTGTTGACATACATGAAGAATCTGAATAAAACTGTTTCATGACAGTAGAAAAATATTTTTAAATTAATATTTTAATAATTGTGGTTTTAACTAACAAATTAATCACTATGTATAGACATCTATTTCATTTTTATCCCTAACATTTCATATGGGTAATTCAGGCAATGAACTAATTCTTATAATAATCTTATTCAGATATTTAAGGATTACCTTTTACCATGATTTATCAACCCTGACATTTTTCACATTTGGGGCCTGACAACTCTTGTGTTGGGGGGGGGGGGGCTGTCCTGTGCACTGTAGGATGCTGGGCAGCCTTCCTGACTTCTGTCCACCAGATGCCATCAGCACCCCTCAGTTGTTACAACTAAAACACATCTCCAGACATAGTCATGTCCCCGGGGGGTAAAATCGCCCCTGGTTGAGAGCCATTGCTTTTTATTTAGGATCACCCCTTATTTGGGCATGTGTGGTATATGTATTTGGTTTTTATGAAATTGGATCTTTTTTTTTTTTTTAAGATTTTATTTATTTATTTGACAGAGAGAGACAGAGCGAGAGAGAGGGAACACAAGCAGGGGGAGTGGGAGAGGGAGAAGCAGGCTCCCAGCCGAGCAGAGAGCCCAATGCGGGGCTCGATCCCAGGATCCTGGGATCATGACCTAAGCCGAAGGCAGACGCTTAACGACGAAGCCACCCAGGTGCCCCTTTATGAAACTGGATCTTAAGGACACCATTCCATAAACTACTTTTTCAACTGACCCATATAATTGTTTCCAATTTCTCAATATTGCAAACGATGCTTCAATGATTTTATGCACAAATTCCTTTAAATATTTTTCAGTTAGTTCCCTATGTTTTAAGAACAATAGTTTTAAAGATAATTGTCTAAAGATAACTCATTTTTAAGTTTATTTTTTTTAGTAACCTCTACACCCAATGTGGGGCTTGAACCCATGACCCCAAGATCAAGAGTCACAAGCTCTTCCAATTGAGCCAGTCAGGCACCCCCAGAACTCATTTTAAATGTGAATAATTTAAGTATACCTGAAGTCAAAGATAAAAAAAAAAAAAATCAATGAAACACAATATAAAGTAAAAAATAAACATATTACATTACCTATGACTTTTGGTTTCCACACACATCACATTTCTATTAGAATAATTAAGAAATAACCTACCAATAAGACTTATTAAAAACTATTTCTAAATGAATAAATGTTTGTTTCATCACTATCTTGAGCATATTTTTCAAAGACATTAAAATAAACACTTTAGGGGACAACCATGTATCAACACTGTATCACTTCCAGCATCTTTCCTTTAGAACAGTATGTGGTAATTCAAAAAACAAAACAAAATAATTCTTGTCAATCAATGACTTGAAGATATTTTATTACCAGCTGTCATAAACTATTTAAATTGGCTTTGAGACTTGCTCTAGAGAATTCCAACTAAAGAGTTTTAAATATTTTTTTTAAAAAATCAGTTATTGCATTCATTTATTGTTTATGGATGCAAGAAGGATATACCCAGTTGACAACAGTGGGACTGAAGAGGGGTCCAAAGCAGCTTCAATTAATTATACCTATAAAGTTTAATTTCTTTTTTTTCCTAAAGATTTTATTTCTTTTAAGCAATCTCTACACCCAACAAGGGGCTTGAACTCAAAATCCTGAGATCAAGAGTCCCATGCTCTATCGACTGAGCCAGCTAGGTGCCCCTAAAGCTTAATTTCTTTAAAGCATTTTCTAGAATAAATATGTCAAAACATTCACATTTAGTAATTCAGAGTGCTGGAATACATGGGAGTTCACATATATTACTGCATAGTCTCTGAAATATTTTACAAATCTTTCATAATGTTTGGGTTTTTTTTGTTTTTTTTTAATCACTCACGATTTAACAGAAGGCTGCGGAGTCTTCTCACAAGAAATCTTACAAAATTTGTCTGGAATCAGTTGTGTTTTTCCAATAAATGAAATGAGTAAATAAGCACTGATTTTCATTTTGAAGTCTCAGGTGATGGGATTTGTTTTCAAAAGCCCTGGGACTGAGCCTCCTCAAACCCTTCCACTCACTTAGTACTGTTTGTATAATCACGTAACTGCTCTTTGACTGTTTCTTCACCCAAAAAAACCCACGATAGTATCTACTTCACAGCATTACCATGACAATTAAATGAGGAAACGTTTATGAAAACATCTTCTAAACTATAAAGCTGCACTATACTAACTAGTTGCATAAAAATTTATATATTCTTCCTTGGGGTTTAAAAAAGATTAAGAATTACAGTCTATTATTCCTCAATGTTAAGCATGGTCCTCTTTTATCTTAATGTCCCTAAGATAATCTTAACAAATAACCCCTTGTACAGATAATGGCAGAAAAGTCTCTCCCTCATTATTCAACGAGTACCTACTTTGATCTACATCCTTCATGAAGGCAGATGACTTTGATGCTCAGCATGAAGTAGGTGCTTTGTTGATGGAAAATCTATATAGAAATTGAAACTCTCCATAGTATTTCATATAATTTTACCCAACAGTAACTCTCTGGTATAGGAAAGAAAGATATCATTATACACATTTTATTTATTTTTTTTTAAGTTTTTATTTCTTTATTTGTCAGAGAGAGAGAGCACAAGGGGGGGGGGAAGGTGGCAGGCAGAGGGAGAAGCAGGCTTCCCGCTGAGCAGGGAGCCCGACATGGGTCACGATCTGAGCCAAAGGCAGACACTTAACTGACTAAGCCACCCAGGCAGCCCCATTTTACCCATTTTAGAAATAAGAAAATAGGAATGTAGAAAGTTATCTCACAAAGTAGTAGTTAGGTCATGCCTGGTAGTTGAGCTTCCACATTTGTTGTGAACTATCTTTGTTATTATCATGGCTCTTCATTAGACCAGTTGTGGAAAGCCACATTAATAATCATCTTTTTTAATAGTTACCAAGTTCTAAATTAAGAAATATCATCATAGAGGGGCGCCTGGGTGGCTTGGTTGGTTAATCGTCTGCCTTCCGCTCAGGTCATGATCCCAGGGTCCTGGGATCGAGCCCCACGTCAGGCTCCCTGCTCAGTGAAGAGCCTGCTTCTCCCTCTCCCTCTGCCTGCTGCTCTGCCTACTTGTGCTCTCTCTCTATCTCTCTGTCAAATAAATAAATAAAATCTTAAAAAAAAAAAGAAATATCATCATAGATACAATATAGAAAATACTTAATTTGCTAAGAAGCGCAGGGCCCAGGGAAGAACTGGAAGTATAACACTGGGATGGGATATGTACTCTGCCAGGCACTGCATGAAGCATTTCACACGGAAAACCAAAGGAGAATCCATTCTACAAGATACATGCCACCAGTAACCCCATTTTCCACACAGGAAAACTGTGGGTCAGAGGTTAAGTATTTTCTGTAAAATCAGAGAGCTAGCAAGTAACAGCAACAGGTTTTAAACCCAAGTGAATAGAGCCCTGGAAAACCCAAGTTCCTAACTATGACTTGTACTATACACATTTAACTATTAGCATTTAATAGTTGATGTTTACTGTATAAAAGTAGGATTAATTTACCTTCCCTCATGAAGATAAAAAATCATCCAGCAGTTATCTTCTAATTGATTACTTATCCTTCAAAATTTCTCTTCAAATCTTTTGGTTCACTCAAGAAAAAACAAATTTTTAATGTTTCTTTAATAAACAGAAACTCACAATCTTTCCATACAAAAAGAATGTGCTAATCTTCGGATAATTAAATTTAACCAATTCTGCGTATACAGTTATACCAGTATAAATTTAAATAATTAGAAAATGTTATTGATCTTGAGTGGAATAAATCTGAAAGTTGCTTTTTTTTAATTCCACAGAAAATGTACCACAAATAATAAAAAGGATTCAGAATTTATTATTACCATATGTAAATGACTTTGATAATCTTATCTACAACACAGTTGCTAGGCCTTAAATATTTGATCACATTTTTATTGAATTAAACTAGGTGCTATCTACCATGAATTCTGTTTAAAAAGGATAAAGTTGGATAAATACATGGATATTTAAGAATTTTAGTTGTTTGCTGGTTCATGGTTGCATTCCAACGTTTAAAAAAAACGACAGGGATTTTTGACCCCAGATTTTTACTTAGCAGCCTAGTATAATTGTGTAGTATATTTTTAGAGTATATACAAAGAGAGAATATACACACATTAATACTAATTAGCAAGTAAAGTAAAATGTATTTTCTACTTAGCTATTATGAGTGTTCACATGTAATTTGCTCCTAAAATTTTAGTCAGTTACAGCATTGTGAGAATTATTTTAATTTTATGGTTATTATAGGGGAAAAAAGGAATTACAAAAAGCCCCCTTGGAATTCAATCATAGACAGAAAGATTCAATTACTTGGGAGGTCTTTGGCATTGTGAGATAGATATTCAGAAAATGAGAGGCAGAGCTGGGTCATCATTGAACTGTAATCCCATATGGCATTTCTTCCTCTTAGCTTCTGCTACAATCCATTTACATAGAATATGAGCTGCAAACCAATAATTACAAACAGACATACACCCACAAATGAGAGATAACTATGCTAAGTGAAATGTAAACTGACTTTTAATTATTCATTAATAGTAATTTAGAATATTAGTGGCATGACACAATGTTCTCCTCAGGGTCTATATATACACCAGGAATTCACCTTACAGATGAAATCCCACTACTAAAAGGTCCGTTAGGCTCAAGTTATATAAATTCTTCTGGAACAGGATGGGGTTCAATATCAACCTATATCATTCTAACTGCTAATGTACATTCAAGGTCAAATGGCATGAAGTAGATTGTACACTTAGACCTGTACCCGGCACACAGTTAACATTCACTATCAACAGCTACTATATATACATTCACCCATCAGCAATTTTTCAGCTCTTATGTCACAGTTAAGGGCAAGAACTAATTCAGGATATATATAGGCACAACCCACTTTCAATGTTTTTAAATTAAATAGTTTAACGTGAAAGATTCTACTCTGAGCTAAAGGATCCATTTCAGTCGAAGGCCCTAGGCAACCACTACCAATGGAATGGAGTTGGTAGACAAGATGGAAGTTATCTGCCATTCATGACCTGTGACCTGGTCTGCTCCCAGAAATCCAGATCCCAGTTACTGACCTCATCGTACCTCCCATTACTTAAGCTAAAAAGTTGGGTGTCATCCTTGAACCTTTTTCACATGCCCTCCATAATCAATCAGCACTTCTGTTGGATTGGCTTCTAAATGTAAACCTATCATGTCAACTCCATCTTCACCATCAACACTCCAATTTACAATTGATCTTTACCAGTCTCCTGTAACTCTTGCTCCTAACTGCAGCCAGAGCACTTGCTTTGAAGAGCACATCTGAGCTTATGGCCACCACCACTCAAATTCGACCCTGAAAGGGTCTGCATTCCTCTTCACCTCGCACACTGACCTTTATCTCTAACAGGACTTCACGTCTGGCCCTTTGAAGCTATGTTCCAGCCTCAGGCCACACTCTCTCCCCTCCCCCTTGGCACTCCAGCCATACTCTCTTCAAGTCCCTGGCAGTCAGCCTCCAGGCACCCTCCCCTTCGCAAAGCCTTGGACAGGAGCTTTCCTCTCCACTTTGTTAAGCAACTACTTTCCTTCCTGACACTCCCTCAGGCCTCCTTCCCTCACTGCCCTTCTTCGTAGATTCTTGAAACACTGGCTACACTGGCCATGGGCTTAATTTTATTGCTCCTTGAAGGCAGGGGCTGTATTTCTGATACGCTTGTTCACACTGTATCTGCAGCACCTGGGAGAGCCTAGCAATGGTAGGTGCTCAGGAAACACTGTTTGAAAGCTAGAGTGAATAAGTGAAATAATGAATATGTTGATGCAATTACCCACAGTCGATTATCATATCCTTGACAGAGTCAGTATTACAGAAGATTTACTTTCTAATTCAATAGAGATTCGTTTAGTGTGCATGGCATTCTGTTCATTTAATACTGTGCATATTTGCTCAGTATTGCAAATAAATCACAAATTTAGCTGCAGTAATAATCACATGTAGGTATGATCAAAATTCCCAAATCTATACCCACAAAGTTCCTTAAAGTCAAACTCTGGCAAATTTACATCAATTTCTAATCAATAAGTGTTTTCTTATTATTCAATTATTCAACTGATTAACTGATTATTCAATCCTAGAAAACTACAGGAGGCTAAGAAGCAAAAGAGTTCTTTTAAAAGTTTTCAGGACACAGAATGCATAAGGTTTCATCTACAAAGTAGCATGATGCGATACAAAAGTTTTTAAATTGTGTATAACAAAATTCCATATAAGTTTCTTCTACAAGGATAATTGTGTTTTAGGGTAATCAAAAGTTAGCACCCATGTTTGTGTGAGTATGTAATGTTTGCATAACTCACTAGTCTTATGTGAGTCTGGGTATGGATACATTCTTTAGATAGATGTGAAGACTACTAAGACAAAAAAAGAAGCCAATCCCTTAAAATGCATCCATTGCCTAGTTGCTATTGTTATCGCATTTGAACTATGTTTTTACACTTTCAAAGATTCACAATTGCTTGTCATTAAATGTTTACTTAAATATCATACCTGTATTGACTTTCACACTCATATTTTCCATCTGAGATCTTTGACCCTTAAGTACTTTGCATATGTTTAACCTTATAAACAAGGCATAGAGTCTTTTGTAAATTAGCAAATGTTACAAATTAGCAATCAAGAGCACTCGGATAATCGATTTGGAAAGTGTTTCCTCACGCCCCATTCCAGAAGTTAGCATACCTTCTAGGGTCTGTGTACACGTGTCTCAAATGCCCATTCAACGTACAGGTCACATCCAGAACACTATTCACTGAAAAGGTAAAAGATTATCAAGTACAAACTCTTTAATTTAAAAGCAAAGTGAAACACAATCATTATTAGTGTCCTTGTTGACAGATCTGGACTAGGAAAATCCAAGACACTGAAATAATTATGAATCTCTAAACATAATTTTTCCATTTTAGAAATTATACCAATAACATAAAATTATTGTTGGAAAAGAAAACACAGATAAAACAAAACAAAATAATAGCAAGAGGAGTGAAATATCATTATATAGAGAGAACTCTTCTTAACATTTTGGTCTGTATCCTTCAGACTTTCCTAAACAAACATATATCTTAAAAATCAGCTAATACACATACTATCTTTAACCTGGTATTTTAATTTGTCAGTATAGTCAATTATTTTCCGCGTCAACAAAACACAGATCTGCATCAACATCTGTAAAGCTGCACGGGACTCTAACCTGGACCCTCTTAGTCCCCCAGTAATGGGGAGTCTTTATCCCCAAATGCCTTCTAAATGGCTCTCTGGGGGAAAAAGTCCAGGGAACAGCTGCAATAATGGCCTGTTCTTAGTAGTATATTCCTCAACTAAAGAGGAAATGCTCTTTCCAGAGAGGGCAAGATGTACAAAGAATGTTTTTTGGTTGCTATTTCTATCCAGTATGGATATTTGGCTTACACAGTTACCCTGATCTTGACTAAAATCATCACTTAGAGCAATTGACTTGGCCAAGTTTTAATCCCTGGGCCTGAGAAGGGGAGCCTTCCAGTAGTGCACACGTTTGACACCAACAATTTTTCTTGTTTACATGTTAATTAATAATAAATCTGTCTTATAACTAATTGATTTTGGTCTTTTGACATGTGATTATTTTATTACACAGCAGCTTCCCTCCTATAAAAAAGTAAACTTTAAAGGAATCAATAATTCAATCAACACTTCTATGTGCTCTCTCTTTGACTCACTCCTTCTGATGTGTGGACGATTTTCCAGAAAGTGTTGGAGAGAGCAGAAGGGGATGCCACCCAAGGAGCCAGTCTACTGGGGAGAATTGCTACAACAGCAGAGAAGTGGCCTCACCAGGAACCAAATAGATAAACTCATTGTTCATGAACCACCAAGGAGGATCATCTGACAGAACTTTGGATCTCAAGTCTTCTTTCTTCTCCTCTCTCTCGTTTTAAATAACAGCTCACCTTATGCCACCTTATGTTGTTTGCATTTGAGGTTTATAGTATAAAAATTCAACTTTTATGTACTACTTCATCAGAATACTAAACCGAATGTTAAAGCACATTCCCATTTTTTTAACATGTTGTTTTCTAGTTTTGCAAACAATAAAAAATAACACATTGAAAGAAACGTCCATATGCTCCACAATATTAGGAAATGCAAAGCTTTCAATTATTTATTTATTTTTGGTCAGTGTTAAAGATTTAGTTCAAAGGCAAATTTAAATACAGTTGCCTGAACTTGTCCTAGGTGTTCCTGCGTATTTTTATACAAATGTTACCTATATAAGTCACTTCAAGTCAGAAACAAAATGGACAAGCCACAAATACACATTGTGTATTTCATAAAATATATGTCCATTGTATATGTTATCATCAAAGCCCCTTAAAAGACAATTAATAATTAGCTACTTTTTTTTTTTTTTAAGATTTTACTTATTTATTTGACAGAGAGAGAGAGACAACTAGAGAGGGAACACAAGCAGGGGGAGTGGGAGAGGGAGAAACAGGCTCCCGCCCTAGCAGGGAGCCCGATGCAGGGCTCTTGATCCCAGGACCCTGGGGTCATGACCTGAGCTGAAGGCAGATGCTTAACGACTGAGCCACCCAGGCGCCCCAATAATTAGCTACTTTTAAAGTAGAGACAATACAGCCAATGCAATCACTGAATGGAGCCATAAAATATTTAAAGCTCCAACATGGCTATGAACGCATTAGGTAAACCTAGGATAATATATTTAGCCCACTTGGACCTTGATTTTCAGAAACACAGGTGAAGGGTTTAGCCTACATGTAATCAAAGAGTCTTTGCAATGATTCTAAAGATACTTCTGATACAGTGTATTCCAATGTCACCTGGAAAAGACTTCTAAGGATAGCTTTCCTTAGCGCACGAAAACGGTAAAGCAATTTTTATTACTGCTTTCTTAATCTATGCTAAAAGGCCTATACTCTTACCTTCTCCTAATGTAGCTACTTTAAGAAAATCCATTTCATTAACTTTTCTCTTCTCTTAAAATCTTACCTACCAAACTACTGGGATCAAATCATACATCCAATGAAAATATTATGTCACTACCATGAGAACTGAAACATGCAAATGAAGAAGTTCAAAGTTACAGTTCCCACAGCAACTCTAATCTAGCTTATTTGAAGCATATATGTAGTATCTTCTTATTAGCAGATATGCAGTAAAATGCATGCCTTAATATATACTATTTATGCAGTTTACATGAATTATGCTTGCTGTGGGGACCATAAACGTTGAATGTTCTTTCAAAAACTTTAATTCTTAGTCATAATTTTGCATTAACATAAGGCTGGGGCAACATTTTTGTCATGGTTTTTCAGATTTCATCATATTTCTTTGGAGGAGACATAAAAACACAAGATAAAGTATAGTAACAGGAAACCAGAATATATTTATGCCAATGTATATTAAGGCATTTGCATATGGTTATGCCTGGAAATTGTCCTAGGGTGCACATAATCACATGTTTTCCTGGTATAGGGAGAGAAAGAGTGGTATTCTTGCTTATATCAATATTAAGCAATAAACACAGTATGAAGTTAAAACCTTAGTATATGATTTTCCATTAAAATCCTAGAGCTTCATATTTTTTTATTTCTAGATTACACATAAATATAAAGACTATGTCAGTCAGATAACAGAAATTAGTGCTTGATATTCCTGTCCCAGAGAGGTTTGATTCCAAATGGACCTAATCTTTTTCTAATTACCTGATAGCCCACAGCTGGCCTGAAATCAGAAGTCCCACCATTAGCTCATATGAATAGGGCAAAATTTTAAAAGGAAAATATTCTGTAAGGATCTGGAAAAACTTGTTAAAGTCAGGCCACTCTCTGGCAAGTGAATCATTACAGCGGACTCCATCTAATGCACATGCTGCCATGGATGCCCAAGTATGGAGCAGAGAGCTGAGACCAAAGGGAAATGGAAATGCTACCAGAGGGTGGTTCCTCTGACTCAGCCAAAGTGCTCAGTAAATTATTAGCTTATAATTAGTAACATTATTCTGCTTAATGGACTCCATGATGGTGATGTCATAACTATAACTGGAAGCTAATTGCATGGGTTCTTTTAGACAGTTAAGAAATGAAAAGTATTCAGGTTATTCAGGTTTAATGCTTTCTAAGCCTTGTTTTTGTCATATTCTTTAGTATAAAGAAATTAAATTTAGCAAATTCAAATGGCTGAAAGAAAACATTTGCACTATATCTATTGCAAATAAACCCACACCAAAAAGGAGTGGGAGACTCTTGATATTGTATGCAGACATGAACATTCTTGTGATGATTCTTTACTGGGGTCACTTCAATATGTTTGATGTTGGAATGTAACAAGAACATGAAGGTTCCAGTGCGTAATGCAAACACCAAATTATTGGGTAAAATTATCCCCTGAGGACTTCAGTTTCTGCAACTCAAAAACTGAAATGTTATTTGTATTTTCTGCCTCACATAATTATAAGAAGGAGATGATGTACTTTGCAGTATTTTAGAATTTAAAATATAAAAATAACATAAGAATTTAAAATTTTAAAAATATCATGAGAACAATTTTGAGATTTTGAATTCATCTACAACAAGGAATGCATCAACTTTTGCGATAAAACCAAACCCTTACATAGGGTAACATTTCTAAATCCCACTGCAATTTAACCAGATGCATTTAAAATTACTACATTTCATATCGGTTCCATAGTTAACTCATTCTTATTCATTTCCTACAACATGTTCTATTGGTCTTAAACAATAAGTTTTTAGTGGGCAGGGACTGTATCTATTCAATTTTCTGTAGGGTCTAGCTCTTCAAGCAAAGATATAATTTTTTTTTTTTTTAAAGATTTTATTTATTTGTTTGACAGAGAGAGACACAGCGAGAGAGGGAACACAAGTAGGGGGAGTGGGAGAGGGAGAAGCAGGCTTCCCACCAAGCAGGGAGCCCGATGCGGGGCTCAATCCCAGGACCCCGGGATCATGACCTGAGCCGAAGGCAGACGCTTAACGACTGAGCCACCCAGGCGCCCCTCAAGCAAAGATATAATTAATAAAATATTTGTGAAGAGGATAATGAGATAATTTTTACCTAAAATAAGACAAAACTAAACATTCAGCACTCATAGCCACGCAAACCTATGATACCTTAAGATTTGAACTGAAATTCTCTACACATCCTGTTCTCGATAAATTGATTGATAATTAGGTACGTGACACACCAATATCATACAAGTCACTTGGATTGCCAGTGTATCTCAAGACAAACTGCAGTTCAAGAATCTTTAAGAAGGATTTTAAATGGGTAAGTGCACTTAATAATTTTTATGACAATTAAAACAAACCCAGGTCTTACCACTTCTTTGGTGGTAAATATAAGAAATGGCATATTCTATACAGATAGCTAGATGATAGAGAAGAGGGAAACATGTATCTCTCAAATGCCTGGAAAGAATCAAGCTATAAAAGCCTTGAAAACTCTAGCTTACATAGGTGATAGTGACTTTAAAAGTATAACTTTGTATGAATTAATCATTTACAATCTTTCACATCATTATAATATAGCAACAAGGTTAAATGTTGTATCTTCCTTACTTGTGTGAATTCAAAGGGCTGCTATTCAATAATTGTAAATAAAATACCTTCCTGGCTATGCTTAATAACTATACACTTTATGCCATTCCTCCTTTAACTCATATATATTGCTCAGTCAACTTCCAGTTTTGTATTTATAGTTTATATTAGAACAAGTTTCATTCGGGGTTGATTTGTGACATAGATAACACCGTAAGCTACTTTTCTACATTGCTTCTTAGAAGCCATTTCCATTCCTGCACAGTATACAGATTAAGAAAGTTACACATAATAAGTAATGTGCCACTATAATTTGAAAAATTCATCTTGTTCACGTTCTCCAGCTCCTACTAAAAGATTTATAACACCACTGAAACAGGAACTGATGAATTCATCACTGTCTGGTGCATTTTGATCATAATCAATAACATAATTTTACCTTAAATAGGATTTCAATTAAAGCATATTTTTCAAAGTAATTTTACTTTAACATAAAAATGGGCTTTTGTACCATGAATCATTAACCCATTAGAAACCAAAAGAAAATTATCTGTCTCTGAAGTTCTGCATCAAAAAGTAATAGATGTAACTATACTCTATCTCTTGTATTCCACATTCCCCACAAGTACATTTCATAAAAAATTACATTATTATATTTTCATCACGGAAAATGAAAAGTAATATACTTTCATAAAATAATAGAACCATGAAAGGTTTATCAGATGAAAGTGATGATACACTGCTTCTGCTTGGACCATGTGAATTTTATCTACAAAGAAAACACTTTCACCTAAACAAAATTACTTTGTCATATCATTATAAAACATCAAAAAAAAATCTTTAAAAATCCTGTGAAATGTATACACATTATAAAAAAATGCAATGTATCTTATGATAATCCTCCTATTCTAGCTATTCTGCTCTATTAGAATGTCCAAAGAACATAAATTTCTCCCGCAAAACAATACAAAATTGCTTTCCTCAAAAATTAAACTAAAAATTCAAAAATTATTTTAAATTTATGGTGTAATCATTTCATTATAAGGAAGTCACTTTCATTTTTGGAACCTTTAGATACACAGTCTATCCTGTTTTTGCCATTTACTCAGAAATAAGCCTATGTGTTTTACTCCTTATTTTAACCACAATGAGCTCATTGTTTCTCAATGATCAAGCCCAAGTCCTTAGTAAGGCATATGGAAGAGGCTTGTTTCTTGCCTCTCACTGAATAAGTAGAATGCAAAATGAGTGCTACGATAAAGGTCTGTGTAAACAGCCATGGGATCATGGAGAAGAACTGACCAAGGATGTCAGGAAAGACTGAACAAGAAAACAGTGTTTGAGTCTGATTTTAAAGGATCAATACATATTTCCTAGGTGGAAAGGGGAGAATATGCAGAGGAAATTACATACAAAGGCATAGTGTATTGGTGAAACAGAGAAATCTTTAGCGGGCAGAAGTATTGACCATGGCAGATTGATTTGTCTGTCTTTCCCACATGAGGGAGGGGAGGGCTCCTGAATGGTAGAGCTCTTATTCACCCTTGTATCAAGAGGACCTCTTAAGATCCAATACACAGTAAACACTGAACAAAGTTTGTGAAGTAGATGAATGGGATGAAGGGGTGCAATCCACATACTCTGTTATTGATCTTAAGATGGTCAGCCCAGTTAGTGTGGTTTTACCAATTTATTTATAAATGCCTATTTAATCTTTGTACTGTATTCAGTTTGTGTAAGAGTCTTCTTTGGTTTGGTTCTCAGGCATTTGACTTTCAAACTAAAAAAGAGATGAAATGTACGACTAAGAATTCCAGGTGCTGAGCAACATTCAACTAAGAAAGAACAGTTGTTAAGGAGCACTGGCCTGCACTGATTTCAGTTTCTCAAGTTGAGTCAGAAACTCAAAGAACAAGTTTCTGATGACATTTCTATGAAAATTCTAATGCCTAAACAAAGCAGGCATGATGAGGGAACAGAAAGTAAGCTGAGGACAAAGCAGAGCTGACACCCCCCACCCCCCCATGGTATATATGTGACATTCCTCAGGCGCTCCTGGCTGCCCTAAAGGAAAAACAAATAGTTAACTTATAGAGTCTCCCTCAGTTTACAAATGTATAGCAATCTACAAGAACAAAGCATTTCTATCAATAACCTAGCTTCCAGAAGGAAATGTAGATACAATTAAATGCCCTTATAACCTGCAGCCCATTGACAGATAATTTAAGCGGGCACAGTGTAATGTTCCTCCAGAAGTTCCCAACTATCTTAATGTTAATGCCTTACTGGAGGGGTAAACAACCTCAGCTTGTCAATGGCAAGGCCTCTGGTATCCTGTGAGTCTTCTTTAGCATATGAAAGTTCTTTTGGAAACCTCCCTTTTTCCTTACCTCCCCCAACCCCTTAGTATATAATCAGCCACCCCTCACAACCCCGGTGCAGCAGCTCTTTCTGCCCACGGGCCCTGTCCCTGTGCTTTAATAAACCACCATTTTGCACCAAAGACGGCTCACGAATTCTTTCTTAGTCATCAGCTCCGGACTCCACCCCATTGAACCTCACCTATATCCCAAAACCCCATCAGGCAGAAAATAAGATAAGGTAGAGGCTAAAGAATAAAGAGAACTAGATAACATTGGGAAGGCAAAGGGAACAGAGACAAAGACTGTTAGTTTGGGCTGCTTAGGAGGCCAAGAGTGGCATGATCTAGCAGAGCATAGAACCCTGAACACAGAGGTTTCTTTACTAGAAACAATCAGTGGGGTTCTAGGCTCTGCCCTCTAACATCTGAACTTTCCTGTGTCCTGAGAGTCTGTAGTCAGTCAGTAAACCAAGTTTGTTGGCTTGTTAAATACAGCAGGATTATGGCTGAAGGAATCAACTATTCATATCTCTGTATTTGATATGTTCTCTAGCCCTTCACACTTCTTTGCAAAGCAGAAAGAAAGGCTGAGGTAAGCAGTCATATGTGAGGCAGGAAAGATTCAGGTACATACTTGGAGAGGTTGAGAATAGAACCCACACTTGGAATAGAAAACCTATTGCAAAGGCTGGGCCTGGGGTAAAGGGAGGTGGGGGTGACTTGGGCTGAAGAGGAGGAAGAGGAGGGACGAAAAGCCTTAAAATGAAATGATGTGAAGCACCTTGCCTTGGGAGAACCTGGGAGCAGAGTGACCCAGTGTCCAGCTGTTCCCCAATGTGCACCATCCCTATAACTCATCACCTATGACCAACCTGCAAGCTAATGGTTTTATATTTCTCATTAGCTAATACTTAGTAAAACGCCTTCTGCTGTCAGAATCACTCAAAACATTTCACTTTTGTATTGACTTTCAATACAATAACCCTCTGAGGGAGGCACTATTACCATCACCATTAAAAGTGTGGCAGGGTAAGGTTAAATACCTTGCCCAAGGCCACAGAGATTTCCATTCTTCTCTGAAGAAGGGGTGGGCACTTGATCACCTTGTGTGGGGAGGAGCACACAAAGGGGAGATTTCATCACCCCAAGGAAGGAACTCAATAGAAGACAATGGGAGTTCCTGCAAACATACCCCCACTGTGTCTGTTTAGTCAATAGCATCTTAAAACTGCTGCCATGTCCAGAGGAAATAATAACAAAAAATAATCACATTTAAAATTGTTAAATATTTTAACATGCAAAATTTTTAAATGTTCTTTTTACAGGATAAAAAAAAAAAAAAAGGAACAGTTAAGAAACAAGTAAGGTTGGAAAATAAGTTTCCTCACCCAGAAAAGAGACGATAGAATTGAAAAATAAACAAACAAACCCCTCTGTCTAAAAACCCCATCCAGCTCAAGGTTACATGAGTCTAAGAAGAAAAGACCAAACTTTGGATGGGAAGGATGTGGCTGAACTCAATGATTTGCTACAGTGGTGAAGACCTGCCAGACTTTTGATCATTCTCAGCTTATTCCTCTATTTCTAATTCAGTTCTAAGGTATCTCTAGGGGTAAAGGAGGAGGTAGCTTTTGTTTTTATCATGATCAGATGCATGCTTTTTTTATACTGTTATTAGAGAATAAAGCAAGTTTCTGAGGGCCATTATAATGGCATATAAATACTAATATCTGTGAATCAATATATTCCCTGGATTTTCCACTGATTGAGGAAAATAATGAACTGACAAAGGAGCTAAATTCCTTGAAAAACAGATGGGAACTATCACATAATTTTTTTTTTAATGACATTTATGTATACACAGATGCCATTCCTTGTAAGAAACAAGTACAGGGATGCCTGGGTCACTCAGTTGGTTAAGCATCTGACTCTTGATTTTGGTCATGATCTCAGGGTTGTGAAATCAAGCCCTGCATCAGGCTCCATGCTCAGAAGGGGGTCTGCTTGAGATTCTCTCTCCCTCTCCCTCTGCCCCTCCCCCCATGCATGCATGCACTCTCTCTCTAAATAAATAAATAAATCTTAAAAAAAAAAAAAAAAAAAAAACAAGTTACAGCCCCCAAATCCCATATTTCTGCACAGCACTTAAGAGATTAGTCCTAGCAGAGTGAAATGTTCATAAAGACCATGAAAGTTGAGGAAATAAGAACATAAACAAATTCAGTAGGTGAATTAAAGCTGTTCACACTGAGTGTGCCATTCTATAATGTTTTTACGTCACAAATAAATTGGGGATTCATTTTTCTGCAAAAACTTACAAATTCCAATTTCAAAATTATGTCAGATTAATTTAAAAATAAAAAACTCATTTTTAAGCTAAGTTGGTACTTATGTTAAAAGTATCAGAGTACAACAGGAAAATAATTAATACAAAGCAGTTTCCTGGTACAAGGAGGTACCTGGTATCAATAACCTGTGTATTAAAATTTAACAAGTAAGCACTCATATAACAAGCAGGGTTTCAGGACAACCAAATCCAACTAATTCGTGTTTCCATTATAAACAAACATTGAATTTACAGGTAGAACACAGATGACATATTAAAATGAGGTTACAAAGTACTTAGGATTATGAATTTCAACCTATATTAATAAGAAGAATGAACACATCAGGTTACTGCTAAACTCCATCTAATTACTTACAAATTAATCAAGGACAATAAAGAGAATTATCATCTAAAAGACTCATGATAGTACTACTAAGGAACTGTGCAGCCTCAATTATCCATGCTAATTAAGAGAACTGGCTAATCTTATACAGTGGATAATTTAACAATTCTTTTCATTGGCACAGATTATATGTGCGTGACAGCTTTACCTGAACATTTTGTTTTTCTCAGTTCAGTAGTAAAAATAAGTCTTTCCTTTCTTGCTAGATCATAATGCAAAGCCAGGATCTTTTTGAAGGTTTAAAATAGTAAATTACAAAGTATATAATCCACATGTAGTGTAGTATATAAAATCTGACTGCTATTTATCTTTTAGTTAAGCTTTCAAAATACATTTAATAAATACATGTTAAGGTAAATGAATTGTGATCAAAATAAAAAGATTGATGTTTTTCTATCACTTTGAAAATGTCTCAAATTCAAGCCATATAAAGACCTTGTGAGTCACCATTATTTCATTTTACAGATAAAAATTATATACTCTTTAAGAAGTTAGATGTGGAGGGGCGCCTAGGTGGCTCGGTCGTTAAGCGACTGCCTCCAGCTCGGGTCATGATCTCAGGGTCCTGGGATCCAGCCCTGCATCCAGCTCCCTGCTCAGTGGGAGGCCTGCTTCTCCCTCTCCCACTCTGCCTGCTTGTTTTCCCTCTCTCGCTGTCTCTCTCAGTGTCAAATAAATAAATAAAATCTTTAAAAAAAAAAAAAAAAGAAGTTACATGTGGAGTAACACGTGGTAAGCAAATAGGTGTCCTATTTTTAAGAATTATTTTTAAAACTACCTATTACAAACAGATCTTTGAGTTCTTTCTCACCCGCACTCTCATTCTCCTTTCTTTCAACAAATAAGTACTACCAATAAAATTTAACTGATTAAATTTATATGCCAACAAAGTTAGCTGCCAGCTATAAGACAGGCTTTGTTAGACTCTTGAATATTGGTCTGGATTGCTATTGAAACTCTCAATTATAACATCATGTATTCAAGTAATATTCAGCACCTAACAGAAATACAGTACACACATGTAGTAATTAAGAACATGCATACTGGGGGCGCCTGGGTGGCTCAGTCGTTAAGCGTCTGCCTTCGGCTCAGGTCATGGTCCCAGGGTCCTGGGATCGAGTCCCACATCAGGCTGCCTGCTCAGCGGGAAGCCTGCTTCTCCCTCTCCCACTCCCCCTGCTTGTGTTCCCTCTCTCGCTGTGTCTCTCTCTGTCAAATAAATAAATAAAATCTTTAAAAAAAAAAGAACATGCATACTGGAAACTGAGTATCTAGGATGGAATCACAGTTCACACTAACAGCTATGCAGGGCAGACAAATTATTTAAATGCTTAGTGCCTCCAACATTTCATCTAGAAAATGAGGATAGTATTAGTACATATCTTAGAGTTGCTGTGAAGATTAAATTAGATAATCCATAGAAAGGGATTCACACGCAGTACACACAGCAAATATTGGCACATACTAATCCGGCACATAGTAAATACTCACTGTAAGTTAGCTCTTATTACTGCAAAATATTTATTTTCAAATACATAAATTTTAGACAAAAGAAGGAGAAAAACTGCATTTTTTTTCTCTAAGAGAAATGTCACACATTTTCCACAGTTTCTTATAATGATTAAAACAATGACAAAATAGGGACGTCTGAGTGGCTCAGTTGGTTAAGCGTCTGCCTTCCGCTCAGGTCACGATCCTAGGGTCTCCCTCTTCCTGCCGCTCTCCCTGCTTGTGCTCTCTCTCTCTCTCTCTGACAAATAAATAAAATCTTAAAAAACAATGACAAAGTAATACATATTCTTTGAACAATTACAGTAAGGATTTCCAACTGGTGTTAAGGGTAGAAGGAGGAAGATACAGCTTCAGTAAGACTTACAATCTCTAGTCAATACTTTAATAAAAAGCTGTATTTAGAAAATGAAAAAGTTCGGGGGCGCCTGGGTGGCTCAGTCGTTAAGCGTCTGCCTTCGGCTCAGGTCATGAACCCAGGGTCCTGGGATCGAGCCCCGCATCAGGCTCCCTGCTCCGCGGGAAGCCTGCTTCTCCCTCTCCCACTCCCACTGCTTGTGTTCCCTCTCTCGTGTCTCTCTGTCTAATAAATAAATAAAATCTTTAAAAAAAAAAAAAAAAAGAAAATGAAAAAGTTCGTAACTATAACATTAAAATAGGCAACTTTATTGTAAACGGGGGCATGGATTTAAAAAGAAAGGTTAAAGATCAGAAAAGCATATCATTCCATGAGGTAATACCTTGCTCTCTGTTAACTACACCACTAGACTGCACAGAGCCCCAAAACACAGGGCGTGATGCTGCACGCGTACTCAGGGCCAGAGGCCGCAGGAGAGGCCCTGACCCAGGACCTGTGTTCCCGGCACAGGAGAGGTTGCACGAGGGGGAAAGGCTGCCGGAACAGGAAGGAGCCTGGCTGTGCAGTGGAGGCAGGAGAAGGGAACGCCAGACCCCAGTGGATGGAGCAGAAACCCGGTCTGTTCCAGGCCGTCCACGGTCAGACCAACAGCTGGGAAGCTGCCACGCCCGCAGTCCTCACCCAACAGGCTCCTCCAGAGCCCAAGGGCTGAGACAAAAGGTGGGGTAGGAAGTATCCCTCCAGGCTGCTCCTGCAGCCCCTCGTGGCCTTGAGGACAGGACCTGGCACGTGGCAGTCACGAGGTTGTAAGTCGTGCTAAAGATCAACGTTCAAGTTCTTTAAACACCGCCAGAATCTGTCAACTTGCAAAAAAATATGGACTTGGTTAGAATCTGAATCTACTTGCTTAGGGTGACTCAAATCTGTAGAATCATGGGAAATATCTAATAGGCCCCGGGACACGTAAGGAAAGATAGGAGGGAGAGCCTAATCTGCATGTTCCCTATCTTCAGCAGTACACGCTTTCCAGGCAATTCCTGCAATCTGGGAGGGTGGATTGATGATGATGAAGATAAAGATGAAGATGATGAAGTAACAACATACTTGGACCTACAGTAATGATGTCATTTGCACTTTAAGATAGATACAATTATCAGCATTTCAGAACCTGATAAAGGCCAGAGGGGGTAAACAATTTGCCTAAATTATATGAGTAACTGGAAGAAGTGAGTTTTGATCTCAAGTCTCTAAACCTCTGAAGTCAATGCTCTTTTCCTGCTCCACCATTCTCTCCACGGGAAAGGGCATCCCATCATCCCATCATCGTCACAGAAGCCTGAAATTCCTACTAGTGAAACTAAAAAATGTGTAGACAATCTTTATCCAAGTAAACATGTTTTTACATGTGTTCACATCTGAATTGATAACAGCAACAAACTGTCAGAGATAATAAAATGATTATTATATAGACTCCAACAGTTGTGTCTTCTTGAGTCAGAAATCCCATTTAATAATATTATGTTTTAAAGAGGGCTGTTTATTTAGAGATCTGGATGGAAAGCTAAACTTCAGAATTAAGAAATTCCAATTTAACTGTCTCTCACTTACATAACTATATTCTTTACAACATCACTTCTTAATTCAGGGAAGTTACTCTTTTTTTTTTTTTTAAGATTTTATTTATTTATTTGACAGAGAGAGACACAGCGAGAGAGGGAACACAAGCAGGGGGAGTGGGAGAGGGAGAAGCAGGCTTCCCGCCGAGCGGGGAGCCCGATGCGGGGCTCGAACCCAGGACCCTGGGATCATGACCTGAGCCGAAGGCAGACGCTTAACGACTGAGCCACCCAGGCGCCCCCAGGGAAGTTACTCTAATTCGCAATCTCAAAATTTCCCCATCTATGCCATGACCAGTCTCATACTTGGTGCCCACTTTTATGTTATACCAGTGAAGGCCTAGAAGCCAGTAATTCTCACTTTCCAAAACAGATACTTGCAAACATGAGCCATCCTAGATTATGAAATTAGGAGTGCACTACTGACTTCAGAAAACTGACAGGGAAACGGTATGAATTATTCTGCAACTATTCCTTTGTATCTGCCCTCAGGTGGCACCAAAAAGTACGATCCTAATATTCCAAAGTGTAATAATCTTGTAAGGAATTATAAGGGTGGGGAATGGGGCACTGGGTATGATAAACTTGGAATGTTCTCATTATTTTCCAAAATAAAAAAATGGGCATTTAAATATTATATCTGGACAATAAATTAAGATACCACCAAGAAAAGCAAACACACCACTTTAGAAGCACATTTACTATTGACAAACTGAAACAAAATAAAACAAGAACAAAATTCCCTTCCTCTGTGCTACAAAACATTTGCAAAACCTAAAAATGTCCTTGGTGAAGTGGTTAATATACAGACAGAATTAAAAATCATTTTAAAGTCCAGGTTATCGCATGTATGCAAGTACATACACAGAACTCCATTTATCAATTTCAGATTGCTATGGAAAGTGCTGAATTCCATTCTTTCAGGGAGATAGAAAACATTTATAATAGCAACAGCCCCACAGCTACATCTTCTTGTAACTCAAAGAATGAAAAAAAAATCTTTATGACAATAACAAGAAAATGAATTTTCATTTTCAAAGGCAGTCTGTACCATCACTGGCTGTCCTGCCACCCAGTTCTTCTGAAGGCATTCAGGCCCTTCACTGCAATGTCTCAAAAATCAATAGCAATTTATTCTCTCTTTGGACCCCAAGCAACAAAAGTAAATAATACTGTCACCTCCAGTCCTCCTGCAGAACATGGTCACAAAACAGCCTTGCCACTAAAATACAACCTTACGCAGCTCTTTATCTATGCCGGTGCTGCTGATTGTATTGGCTTTCGTAGGGGACAAATACTTCAGCAGAGCCACACAAAGAGGTCAGGCCCTTGTACCTTAGCCAGACAGAACACTGGGGCCGGAATTGAAAAGAAATCTTGACATCCTCCTAAGCTTCCTGCTTCAATGTTGTGGGTTTCACGAAAGAATAATGAAAAAAAAAAAAAAATTCTTTTTTCAAGACTGTTAAAGCTAAGGGGAAAAATATGCTATCAAATATATCATATTTATAATTTTTCCCTATAGAATTTTTTAAAATCACCAGGCTTTCTGAAATAACTAGCTGAACTGTAACATATTGCAGCTAAAATCTGTAAGTAATTTTTTACATTATCTGGCTGATATAAACATTAATCTATAAACAAACACTTAAAAATGAACGTTCTTTTTTGATTATGCTCAACAGAGCAGTTGTTATCAACATCACCTAATTGTACAAGATATTACACACCCTCTAGAATATCTAAGGTGGCATTTCAAAACAACAGAAGGAATTTTAAGAATAATCTAGTATAAACCTATCCATCTCCAGATAAAGGAAATCAGGCCCTATATTTAAAGTCAGAAAGCTAGGTAATGGAAGAAGCGGCACTCAAATCCAGTTCTGACATCCTTTTCTCTCTACTGCTTATTGATAAGAAGTTACATATAGGCATCCTAAAGAAGAGCAAAAGTCATTTGGATGAGAACATACAGAAAGCCAGGATCCCTCAGGGGTATAAATTATTTCTTACGAGAAAAATCAAGGACTTTGGAACGTTTATGCAGTAATTAAGATTTTCAAATCATAGAAGAATTTATCAGTCATACTAGAAATATTTACTAAATATCTGTTGTATACTTATCACTAGCAGGGTCTAAGGAAAAATATATACAAGTTAAAGAACTGTAAAAAAAAAAAAAAATAGAAAGTAATCAAATGTCAAATTATGTGAAGAATGAACAGAGCTCTGGTCCAGGGGGAGTGGGGTCAGAAGGGGAGGACATCTGGGTGAAGGAGAGGGGACTGTTCACCCAATCAGGCCCGGGCGGCAGACACGCTGAGGGATGGAAGGCTCTACCGGGAGATGCACTGCTGGTCCGGCAGTGGGTGTCTGTGCTGCAAAGGGCAGAAGCAGGGTAGGGCCAGATGCTGGTAGCTACAGAAGGACTTAGGTTTGATGTGGCAGAGACCCCAAATAATGTAAAGTTAAGCATTTTATTTGGGAAAATTACTGTGGTCATAATTTGACTCAGTCCTAACTCAAAAAACAAAACAAAAAATACTCTAAAGGTATGGTCTTACTGGTCAGAAAAATATGACTTGAAATATTACTTAATTTTCTAAACCAAAATATTGTTTCTTTGAAATTTCATTTATACAACCAAAAACATAACATTGTGAAGAAACTGATTCGAGACTTATGATACTGGTTTTCTGATAAAATTAGTACCAGTAAATCAAAGATAAGGGGGGAAATCTCCGAATCCTTCATTTTTATTTTGTTTTGTTTTGTTTTGTTTAAGATTTTATTTATTTATTTATTTGAGAGAGAGAGAAAAAACAGCATGAAAGGGGAGAGGATCAGAGGGAGAAGCAGACTCCCCACTGAGCCGGAAGCCCAACGCTGGGACTCGATCCCAGGACTCCGGGATCGTGACCTGAGCTGAAGGCAATCGCTTAACCAACTGAGCCACCCAGGCGCCCCTTCATTTTTGACTTAACTACTTCAGTAAAGAAAAATGAAAACCTGTATTGGAAGTTTTGATAAATCAGGTTTAAATTTTATACTTTAAAGAAAATATATACTCTACTACCTATAAAAATATGAAGCATCTTATGTTATTTATCAAAATTAATTCAACATTAAATTTAAAAACAAACAGGAATGCCTGGGTGGCTCAGTCGATTAAGCATCCAACTCTTAATTTTGGCTCGGGTCCTGAGATGGAGCCCTGGGTCAGGCTCGCCCTCAGCAGGGAGTCTGCTTGAGTTTCTCTCTCTCTCTCTCTCTCTCTCTCTCTCTCTCTCTCTCTCTCTCTCCCCACCCTGCCCCTCTCCACTGTGCTCTCTCTCTCTAAAATAAATAGAAATCTTTGGGGTGCCTGGGTGGCTCAGATGGTTAAGCATCTGCCTTTGGCTCAGGTCATGATCCCTGGGCCCTGGAATCGAGCCCTGCGTCCGGCTCCTGGCTCAGTGGGGAGCCTGCTTCTCCCCCTCCCTCTGCCTCTCCCCCTGCTCAGGTGCTCTCTTTCTCTGTATCTCTGTCTCAAATGAATAAATAAAATCTTTAAAAAATATAAAATAAATAGAAATCTTTTAAAAAATTTTAAAACAAACATCCTTTTCCATTTTTTTTCAAATTTTAGAAAATTCAGAAACTTTGTAGAAAACCAACATTCTTTTCTTATATATATATTATGCATTCATTGTAGAAAGTTTGGGAAAATACACATCTATAAAACACAAAAATACAAATAATCACATGAAAGCCTGTCCACCAGAGATGTCTACTGCAACATTTGATGTATGCCTCTTTCTGATTTAAAAACAGTCTACAGTACAGATATAAATATTCTACCTATAATTTGACAATGCATATCAAATGTCATGAAATGCCATCAAAGAACACAGTAACTCCACTCTTAAGAATTTACCTTAACAAAACAAAACTGTAGATGTGGACAGTAGTCTAGCAACAGGAATGTTCAATGGGACATTGTTGCAAAGAGTGAAAACTGGTAACAATCTTAGCCAAGAGCAGGACATTTAATAATTACTTTATAAACCTATGCAGACTTTGTCATGATGATTTTTCACACATGTTGAATATAGTCAGTGCTTATCTATTTTTCCTATTGTCCTAACTTTTAAAGAAATACTCCTAGAATGTTCACAAATTAGTAATGTGTACTGACTAATTTGTAAACATTGAATGATGGTGACCAAACTGGTCCTAACATTAAACGCCTTTGAGGCAGGAACCACCTGTGCCCCGCATGCCCTTGTAGACATCACAGTAAAAGCGAGAGAGGAACTGGGACATGAAAGAGAAGTTAGACTGTACCAAGATAGGGAAAGTGGTATTGGAAAGTCGTTTCAGGCAGACTACATGGCAAAAATAAAGAAAATGAGTCTAGGGAGTACACAAGATGCAGACAGTTGTTGGAAGACGAGTGATGGGATGCTGTTGGGAGTGTGACATAAAGCAAAATGCTAATAGTATGTTGGGGTCAATTTTTGAAGGATCTTGTATGGAAGGCATGCTATTTGGAATTCACCAGATAAGCAAAGAGAGTCAACTTGGGCCAATAATGACATTGGTGTTCTAGATGCCAGAGTTACTATAGAAGACAGATCGGGTTGAGGGAGTAGGAAGAGAGACTAGAGGCCAAACACAAATAAAGAAGCCGTCACAACAATATCAGGCAACAAATAATACCGACTAGAACAGAACCGGACAATGGGGCTGGGCAGAAGAAAACAGACACAAGAAATGCTGTGAGGTGTGATTAAAAGAATTTGGTCTATAAGGCAAAGAGGGTTTCATAGTTTTGCTCCTATATGGCTAGGGCAGTGATAAAATAAATTAAAGGAGGTAACACTAAGGGAGGGCAATTTGGGTTGGCAGAGAAAGAAAAGCTTATTTTTAAATACAATGAATTTGAGGTAGCTCCAGAACACAAGGGGGTGATATTCAACAGAAAAATGAAAATAAGGCACTGTAACTCAGAATGTAGATTTTGAAAGTACTCAACACACAGGATTGGGTGAAATCACATGTAGACAGCATTTAAGGTCAGAAGGAAACCACAGTATGCCACTTATACTATCAATAAAAGGTATAAAATACCTAAAATAAAAAATGCACAGGACCTACATGAAGAAAGCAACAAGCTAGAGTAAGAAATAGATGGAAACATCTTAATAAATAGAGAAATATTATGGGTCTTTATGGGAAGAATAACTTGGTTAAAGTCATCCATTCTCTAATTAATCTGTAGATTAAATACAATATTAATAAAATCTGCCATATAATTTTGAGAAGCTTAGTGAAGTTATTCTAAAGTCATCTGGAATGAGTATCTGAGAATAACTATTTTTAAAAGAGGAAGAGAGAAAGGAGAACCCAACCTAACAGACAGTAAAACATATTATAAAAGCGCAATAATATACTGACTCATAAACAGAAAGACTACAGGGTTACAAGTCCAGAAATAGACACAAGTACATGTCATTATTTAAATTATGAAAACCTGGAATTTCAAATCAGCAAGGGAAGAGATCAGTTAATGAGAAGCAACATATAAGAAAAGGTTTTTCCTACAATAAAAAAATTAAAAAAAAAAAAAAAGGTTTTTCTTCTGAGATGGGTTGGGACGATGGAGAGAGTCTGAGCTTTTCATAGATGGAGAGGAAGACATCAGGGACAGAAATACAAAAGAGAATGTTTGCTTATTGCAAAGTTACGGAAGTCAGGGAGCTGTGGATTCTAGTGAATGTTTAATGCTGGAAGAACCAAAAATGAAACCACTCACTGTAATGAAATGAAGCCTTTCTAGAGGAAAATGTCAAGAAGGATTATCTGATTCCGATGATTGGGACAGCTCTGGAGAGAAAAGTCTTGGTGTGGTTTAATACATTAACACCGGAAATGAAGGGATAGCAGAGGTAAAAATAAATAAATAAATAAAACTTCATTGTCAGAGAGTGGGCTTGCCAAGTTTAAGATTTCTGAGTTGTCAGTTCTGGGAAATGGCATACTAAATCAGACTGCAGCAGTAGAAATGTGTGGCCAGGATTTTGACAGGTCAGTAATGTAGGCTCTGAAGTTCCCAAAGAAGTGCCTCAGAATCAAGACAGAGAAGGGATGGCAGTGAGGTGATAAAGCCCTCCAGTACTGTGGAGGACGGGCCTCATGATAAATAGATGAAGAGAAAGGAAAGGAAGTGACTTAAATCTATTTTGAGCTTTGACTAGGGTAAAAAGTCCCTGACAACCAGATCGTGAGACAGATGTGTAATTCATCCTTCCACGGCTCCTAACACACAGCGTACGTTCTGTAAAAGATGACTTGAGCGTCATGGATGCTATAGAACATGCTGGAAGAAATACTGAAAACCTAAAGCCAGCCCTGCAATCTGACCGCTGGCATGAGAGAGAAAGCAGACTGAACAGCAGCCAGGGGAGAGCACGCAGATGGCAGCACCTCACCAAAAGAAAGCGAGGCTCAGCCAGAGAGGACACGTAGAAAAGCTTCTACGCAGGTCAGTGGGAAAGGGACAGCTCAAGGTCAGCAACAGCTGAGCTGGATGGGAGGCTTTCCTTCGCTCCGCTGGGATGAAGTTATTTCATTATCTCTGCAAAGGTTGACTTCTAGTTACTCCATTTATGGTGGCCCTTCCAACTCTAGACACGAGTCCTCGCCCAAAGGGCCCTGTGGAGAATAAAAGCAATAAACAAAAATACTCTTTGCACCTGAAACTGTCAGAAAAGTCAACATTTTCGAAAATGGTGGGCGAGGCAGACTCTCGAAATCTTTGTATAGCAGAGAAAAAAAGTATTTCACAGAAATATTTATTTCTCAATTTCAGAGTTTGTTCTCTCAATCACACTGGTCTGGAACCCTGTCAGAGCTGACTGTATTCAGACCCATGTGACTGGTTTAAACGAGGAAGGCAATGTGGCAATCCCTGAGCGAAATGCAATTGTCAAGCAGACCCAGATCTGCACCTGCAGCAGCTCAGTAAGTACTGACTGGCTTGCAGATTTCTTTGAAAAGAAGCTTATCTAGATATCTAGGTAAAGAGATTTTTAAAAGGACTATTGTGTTTTTTTAAAGTTTTAGTAAGAGGTAAAATAGGCATACAGTAAGCAGCACATATTTGAAGTATACAATTTGCTATGTTTGGACATAGGAAGGTTCCCATGAAATCACCACCACAATCAAGATAATGAGTAAATCTTCCCCAAAGAACCCACCAGCTCCTCTGTAATGCCCCCACCGCTCTCCTCCTCCACCCCTGTCTCCAGGAACCACTCATTTGTTCTCTGTCCCTACAGTTTGTATTTTTGGGAACTTTTACAAATAAAATCATACAGTTTATACTTTTTGTTTTTTAGACTGCCACCTTTTATAAAGCATTTGCCTTTATCCGGTGAAGCTTACTTAGAGCCACAATCTTTTTCATACATTTGCCTCATTTGAAAAGAGGCTTTTTAAAAATTTGCACATTTACAAACAAGCGTTCTTCCTGGAAATTATACACATTAGAAAATTTAGGTCAGATTTATTTAGTTAACGCCAAATGTCCACTACTTTTTATAATACGGGACACATTTTACTCTTTTGTCTGGTTTCTTTCCTTTCATATAATGATTTTGGAAGTCATTCACATTGTCGCATGTATCAATCGTTCACTCCTTGTTAATTGCTGAATCGTATTCAATTGCATAGATATACAAAAATGTGTTTACCTGCCTACCTGTCGATGGTTATTTGGGTTATTTTCAGTTTTTGCCTATTACAAATAAAGCTACCACGGACATTTGTGTACAAGTCCCCGTATGAACATATGCTTTCATTTATCTCGGGTAAATGTCTGGGAGTGGAAAAGCTGTCTTGTACAGTAACTGTCTATGTAACTATTTACGAATCTGCCAAATTGTTTTTTTTTTTTCCCTAACGTGGTTTTTCCATTTCCATTTCCACCTGTGGTGTATGAGATTTCCAGCTGTTCTATATCCTCACCAATACTTGGTACACCAGTCTCTTTAATTTTACGCATCCTAACAAGTATAGGATGGCATCTCACTGCAGCTTAAATTTGCATTTCCCTAACTAATAATATTGAGCATCTTTTCATGTGCTTACTTGCTATCAAGTGTGTATCATCTTTGGTGAAGTATATGTTCAAATCATTTGCCTATGTTATATTTGGTTTTCTTATTTATTGAGTTTTGAGAGTTCTTTATATATTCTAAATATAACTTATCAGATATGCCATTTGCAAATGCGTTTTTCCAAGTCTTGCCTTGTGTTTTAAATTCTCTTAACAGTGTCTTTTGAAGAGCAGAAGTTCTTAATGTTGACGAAGTCCTGTTCATTATTATTTCTTTTATGGATCATGCACTAGTGTGGCATCTAAAAAATCTTAGCCTATTTCAAAGTCACCAAGAGCGTGTTCTATGTTCTTCTGTAGAAGTTTTACAGTTTTAAGTTTTACATTTAGGTCTATGATCCATTTTTAAATTTTTGTATATGGTGTGAGGTACAGATTGAGATTAAATAACTACTTTTTATCTGAAGGTGATCTTAAAAGATCTTCTGATCTGACTCTGCTTTGTAGGTGTTACGTACAGTATCAGAAAGTGACACAATTGATGTGTCTAAAAACATACACCATTGAAGCAGATTTGAGACCTAAATTCAGATCTAAAGGCTAAATCAAAGACCTATAAATCACTTTTATGTCCTCAGTGTAGCCTGGATACACAAAAATCCTGCAGGTTCAACAAATGCTGATTAAAAAGTGATGTTTACATGTTTATGTTATCTATCTTCAAAGTGCATTTATAAAAATACACATAATAGTAAAAAGAAAAGTTTATTGGAAAAAAGGGGGGATTATTATTATTTTTTTAAGTACGTCTCCCCTGAGAGAGGTAAGTAACTTATTTCTTAATGAGCCTGCAGCATCAGGGTCTCAACCATCCAGGAGACAGTTTGGGACAAACCTTGACTGGCATTTATTTGATACTATCACCTTTTTCAAAAGGGCAAATGCTTGGGGCGCCTGGGGGCTCAGTCAGTGAAGCGTCTGACTCTCGATTTCAGCTCAGGTCATGATCTCAGGGTGGTGAGAATGAGCCCCGTGTCAGCTCCACGCTGGGTGTGGAGTCTGCTTAAGATTCCCTCTCTCCCTCTCCCTCTGCCCCTCCCCCCTCCTCTCTCTTTCTCTCCCTAAATAAATAAATAAATAAATAAAACAAAAGGGCAAATGCTTGGCTCCAACGTCAATGCCAAACAAGCAAAAACTATGACGAAAGTGTGACGCTCCCAGGTCATACTGCCTATTTTGCCTCTGACCCGGGAAGCCTCAGAAACGGCAGCTCTGAGTTGGGTTAAGGCCTTGAGCTCAGCAGTCAGTGCCTACATTTTAAATTCTCCCTTGCTGTAACTTCTTTGGCCACTGAGTATATTTCTTTTTCAATGTTGATGTTAAACTATCACTGCCATCTAGGTTTTATCTTTCTCATTTCTGATCCTATTTCCTTTCATGTTAAAATATTATTTTCTGATATCCCCAAATTATCAAATTCTTACACGTAGTTTTTTCTTCCTCAAATAGTATTAAGAAAAGTACAATAACAAGTTATTACTTAAAAAGTAGGTAAAATGTAGGAAATCTCTTATTTGGCCTCTTCACATGTTTTTGAACAATTCTAAAAATAGTTAAGGTTTCTCTCTGCTTAACAGCACAAAACAGAACGAGACTCTCTTATTTCTTTTTCTTCCATCAAGAAAATAATAAAGTGGAAGAAAAAGTAATATAGCAGCAAAAAATGTAAAACTTTACCAAGGACAAATTCTCTTATAAATTTCTAACTCTTTAAGTTGTAAGATAAATATAACTCAGGAAAATTTTATCATGAAATAAAATTGTCATGATAGAAACAACAACAACAACAACAAAACCTTAAAGCTGTGTTGGATGTCCAGTGTTGATGTAGGCTCTATTTTTTATATGTGACAACATTTTAGAAAAATAATCCAGCTATACATATTCATCAGCCTTAAAATGTTCATACCCTTTGACCCAGTAAATTCCATTTCTCTGAATCTACTGGAAATTTTCAAAAACAAATCCTAAATCTGGAAAAAGCTTCACACACAAAGATGCACATAGCAGTATGATGCATAATAGCAACATACTGAAAACATCCCAGCTATCCAACAGTGAACTGATTACATGAAATACGGTACTTTCACCTGGTGAATCTTTATATAGGTATTAAAATTACATTTGCAAACAAAATGTAATAACCCTGAAATATTAAATAAAATTTCCAGATAAAAAACTGTACAAAGATAATTACAGTTACATTGAAAATGATCTGTAGAATCAAAAACACTGTAAAGAAATCCACTATCATTAAAACTTGAAAAATAGTTTTACTGGGGCAATGAGAGTGCAAGAATTTTTATTTGTATTTTATTTTTTACAGATGTTTCTTAATGAGCATTTATTATTTTAAAATGTAAAATATTTGGTATTTTTAATAAGAGAGCCAGGAAATACAAATCTGCTCATGCTTCTCCCAACAGTGAGGGGGAGTGGCCAGCCTTATTCTAGACTGGTGCTGTCTGAAAAAGCAGCCACTACCCACAGGTAACTATTTCAATTTAATTAAAGTGAAATAAAACTAAACATTTAGTTCCTCAGTTATACCTACTACATTTTAAGTGCTCAGTAGTCGTATGTGGTCAGTGGCTACCATATCAGACAGCAGAGACAACATTTCCGGCAGCCCAGAAAACTCTACTGGAAAGGGCTGCTCCAAATAATTGGCACAAATTCGTAGAAGACAAAAACTGCACAGAAAGGAGGAAGATCCTTATGTTAGTCTATGACCCAGCAACCTCAGTCCACCGAGGGGGCCTATCTTACAGGATGGAATATGCTACACAAATGACTGGCTCCAGGTCAGTAGCAAACTATCAATCATTACTTTATGTATTATTTAGCTAGTTCCCTGGGATGTCATTTCTGATATCTAATAAATTCATACAAATATGTCTCTTGGAGGTTTATGAACTTGAAAAATCTAGAATCCATACTAAAATGGAACAATCCCACCAACGGGCAGCTTTCTCAGAGAGTAAATAAATTTGTCTTTATATTGTAACATTAGTTTGACTTGGAGAGGCAGGAATACAGGAAACAGAGAATTTTGGCAATAATATTTTTCAAACATTTTTCCTTATAAAAATTTCTGGAAAAGAAGGCAAAAAATGAAGGAATTTTTCTGAAAAACTGCACTTCTTTGTAGTATCAAAATCACTTAAGTGGATAAATATTTAATAGTGGAAAAATATACATCCTTCTTTGAGAAAGTAGCATAAAAGCAGTAAGAATACAATTCCCTGTTCATCATTAAGGCCAGTTTTTGTCTACTCCAGTATTTTATGCAGCTGGTAGTCCATTACATATTACACATTTCCCTTTAGAATGTTTATTTAATTTTCTTGATTTGCCCTCATCATTGTATAAAGATGTTCCAATCAATTTTAAATTAATAGGCTGCCTTCATTTCGAATATGCAGACTGCATTTTACTGACATACTGTGAACACTACAAAAGGCCGATTATCTTTGTTGGAGTATGCCAAGATCCTCTGATTTTTCAGCGTTTTCCACCCTTGAGATTTAAAACTCAACTCTTCAGCGAAGAAAATCAAGGCAGCATAAACTATTAACTATTAAGACTTAAGTTGCATTTAAAAGTGTTTTAACTCCCCACAGCTTTCTATACAATTCAGAAATCATGTATATTTTTAAAGTTTACTAAATGTTCCTTAGAGGTGGGAATTTTATCCCCATAGCAATTATATCAGTGAATAATCCTTAAAGTATAAGCGTAATGATTGCCTTTAAAATGTGTCTATTAAGAGAGTCAGAATAGTCAGGAAAAAATAACAGTATTTGGAGTCAGAAGGCTTGGATTTGATTACCAATTCTGTTGATTCTTTAACCCTATCTCCTTATCAATAAAATGGGGCTAGTAAAAAGGCAAACTTCAGAGAGGATGGTTGTGGTGGGGATACAGGGCATGACTTAAGGAGCAGGTTACTTATTTTAAATTCTGATCAACATTAATAAGGTAAATTATTTGAAACAAAACCAAAACGAAATGGCTATGGTTAAAAAACAAATCACAGCAGGATTTAAATACACCTGGTAATATGAGCAAACAGATTTGTAAAAAATATAAATAAGTATTCCTTTTCACCAAATATGACACTAAATAGAACCTTCTGGGACCTTTTTTTTTTTTTAAGATTTATTTATTTATTTGATAGAGACAGAGAGTGTGCACGAGTGGGGGTAGGGGCAGAGGGAGAGAGAGGGGAAGCAGACTCCCCACTGAGTATGGAGCGCAAGCGAAGTGGGACTCCATCCCAAGACCCTGAGATCATGACCCAAGCCAAACCAAGAGTCCAATGCTCAACCCACTGAGCCACCCAGGCATTCCTCTGGGACTTTTAAAATGTAACTTAAAAATAAACATGTTTATGAAATAAAATAAAAAAGATCTGCAATTTATATAAATTGCCTCTTTCATACTGGTAGGTCAGCAGTTTCTTTTTTTTTTTTTTTTTTTTAAAGATTTTTTATTTATTTATTTGAGAGAGAGAATGAGAGAGAGCAAGCACATGAGAGGGGGGAGGGTCAGAGGGAGAAGCAGGCTCCCCGCCGAGCAGGGAGCCCGATGCGGGACTCGATCCAGGGACTCCAGGATCATGACCTGAGCCGAAGGCAGTCGCTTAACCAACTGAGCCACCCAGGCGCCCAAGGTCAGCAGTTTCTGACATCCTCCTGCCCGTATTCAGATCAGCCCCACCACTGACCAGCTGTGGCCCTGGGGCAGCTTACACCTCTGAGTATTAATGCTCTCATCTGTGAGATGGGGGGGATGATGCCAACTTCAAGGTACTGTTGTGACACCTAAATTATAATGCTATGAAGATGTCGCACAGAAAATGTGTCCTATAAAAGATCAATACATGTCTGCAGTAATCTTGACAGTGCAATCAGTCATGAACACTATGTTGTCACGTCCTTGGGGGGTCTCTTCTCATAAGGGCACTAATCCCATCATGAGGGCCCCACCCTCATAACAGTCCACTAACCTAATGACCTCCTGAAGGCCCATCGTACTAGGGGATTAGGGCTTCCATAGATGAATCTGGGCACAGTGGGGCGCAATTCAACGTACAGCAGCAGCTACCACTGGACTGGTCCTGAAAAAGGGCAGTAGAGGGGAACTGTTTTATAACCCTGACTGACCAGAGCTAATTTACCTTCATAAAATAGGATAAACAGAAAAGAAGACAAAAGCTGTGTGGAGAAGGACTTAAACTATATTCCTGAGAACAAGGTGGGAGGAACAGACAAACACAGAGGAGTCTTTTCTGGGGGAAACAGTTAGTTGCCTTCTACTTCTCCTTAGTGGAAAAGAGATGAGATAATGCTGGATAAATTTAAGATAATGTTCATATACGGTCATGCCTCTTTTTAACATAGTCATCCTACTGCAGAGGCTATGTATCTTAACATGATGAAAAAGTAATCCCACTGTTGATTAGGAACAATCTATATGAAATATAAAAATTAACCTTCTGAGAAATTATAACAATTCGTTATTGAAGACATGTATGCAAATTTTTCCACCTGTGTTACTTTTTTATACAGGCCAAATTTAGCACAAATCTCTAATTATCATTAACAGTGGGATGGCTTAACAAGGGTGTTGCTGGCCCACAAATGCAATTTGATTCTCAGCATGACTGCAAGAATGACAGTTTACAACCTCCAGCAACAAGTAACTAGGTATATTAAGGTCTTATTAATTTACACAATGGAGAGCACATTGCTCCTAGATTAGTCAGAACAACGAAAAGGAACATTTGAGGACCTTACATTAATACTATACTTATTATGTGGTGCTGGCAATCCAAACATTGTGATGGATTCTAACAGCTCTGAAGCACTTATACATACCTGTGATCAAGGTATCTGTTATAATCACTCTGCTCAAACCAGAAAATTAGTTCACTTAAATAAGCAGCATGAATTATAAATCAAGCCACAAGGCAAATACCTAAGTTGGTACTTACTGCTTTCTCATAGACAAGATGTTGACTGAAAGAATCCAGACATAAAAGAAAATACAATGGGTGATTCCATTTATATGAAGTTCAAGAACAGGCAAACTCATCTATGGCGATAGACGTCAGATGGTAGTTAATTTCAGTGGGAGTACTGATTGGGAGAGTGCGTGAGGGAGCCTTCAAGACAGAAATATTCTTTCATCTTAATCCGAGTGGTGAGAACATGAGTGTGTGCATATGGAAAAATTCTTTGAGCTCTACACATTTGTGCATTTCACTGTCTGTGTAATATACCTCAATGAAAATTAAAAAATAGATCTACAACATTAGATAACTACCTAATAAAAATGAGTAATGGATCAATAGTACTAGATAACTATCTAATAAATACACAATAGTCTTTATCTTGAGTAAAATGAAATTTTCAACTGTAACTTTAGTAAGTACCCAGAGCACCCGCTTAGGATGTTTTAAAACCCATCTCCTGCTAGCACAGCATTACATACTTTACATTTCAATGTGGCTACAACTCCTAATCCTCCTGCCAAGATTCCCACATAAGCCAGGCTATTGATAAAACAATTGCTGTTCCTGTAAAGAGTTTTATTTGCTCTCCTTCCCTATCAGCTTAATACAAAGAAGAAAATATACTTGAAAAGGACCAAGTTCTAGAAACAGGACTAAATGATTATGGAGTAGGCATCTTTATAATTGTGTTCTTACCTTTTTTTCCTAGTTGTTTCTCAAGGAGTACAGCTGAAATTGAACCATAAAGCTTAGCTTGACAGAAAGGCATTAGCCTACCACACTAAACCACAAAGATAGGAGAGACAGTTATTTATGAAGAAACACTGTTTGCTATTATCCTTTTGAGATTCTACAAAAGGGCTAAATATTGATGCATTTCCAAGTCACCTTTCCCCCACTTCTTGTATTAACAAGCAGGAGTATGTTTTAGATGCTCCTAATTTGTCAAGATCAGGTGAGCAGAACTGTTGTACAGAGCACACCGCTCTCGTTCCTACACGGGCTCTGTAACCCTGCAGGCTATTAATAATTCATGGGTCTTTCTTGGTTCACAACAGGGGCATTACTCAGAGGGCATCACTCTTACTGAAAGAAGTTAACGGCAATGGCAGACAAACAACATACAAGTCAAACAAGAAGAAGTCCCCTATGAATCTGTGGACATTTAAGACCTGTTAAAGGGCTCCAATTACTATCGCTGCCCCTGCCGCACAGCCAAAAAAAAAAAAAAAAAGCTCGGCATTCTTCACCTGTATTGATACTGCCTATTGGGTTCAATCCAACCGTTTTTAGAATTAGATCAGTTGTATTAACACCTCAATTCTTTTCAAATCATTTCACTCCTTTGTATGTTGGAACAGCCAATGCTAGGGGTAGAACTATGCTGTGTTTATTGGATTAGTTTCTACAAACTAAAATTTTGGCAAGAATATGACATCCACCATAGTGCTGGAACTTTGGGGTTCCACATTATTTATTCATCAAGGAAATACATAAAGGATCCCAATGTCTTTATGACTGAAAACAAACAAGTCTCCAGGAAAAGAAACCATCTTTCATGGCCCTCCTCAATATGTTTAGCCCCCTGGGTAAAATGTAGACCAATACTCTATAAAATCCATCTAAAATAACAGGAGTTATGGCCTCTGAAACCTAAAGGGAGAATCAGGCTAGAGTTTAAGATGGTAGAACATGGCAGAGCCTGTGACCTGTGATTGCATGTCCAGCTTGAAGGCATCTCAAAAACAAGACAAAACAAAACCGAAACAAAATACTGCTAGGCCAAACATGCACATGGGGGTGTGGTCTCGAATTTTAGACCCATGGCTTGAATCAGAAGACTCAGGAGAGGATATATTCCTTCCTCTAAATGGAAGACATTCTTATTGGTTAAATCAGAGCATTCATTTTTTTCTTGAAGATGTACTTGAGGAAATACACTTGATATTGTTTAGAATGTAATACAAATTAGGTTTCAAGCAAAGTTTAAATTTTCTGAATATCAGTAAAAAGCAACCTTGCTCTAGCTAAAATAATAATACCTAAAATTGAGTGCTTACTCTATGTGCCAGGTACCATTCTAAGCACTTTGCATAGATTAACACATTTCTAACGCTCACAACAACTCTACAGCCTAGGTACTATTATTACCTCCCTTTCACAGATGGAAAACCAAGCAGACACAGAATGGTTAAGTAATCTGACCACATACACACAGCTAGTGAACAATGAAGCTGCTATTCAAACCTAAGCCATCTTTCTTCAGAGCCTGCACTCACACACTGATGCTCTTTGCCTCTTAGCTAAAAGCACTATCAATGTACTCCCTGGGAAAGGATCAAGGGAAAGGAATCACTTCCATTCATTAGCAAGACTGAATCAATTTGGGGGCTGGGGAGGAGGAATACCTTACATTTATTCCATACAAAATAAGTAGAAATTTATCATCAAAATCACTACATAAATGACAACCTGCTCGGGACTAAGAAAGGAAAGGCTTTTAGACAATCCGTAAATGAGTAAAATTCTTGGTAATAATAAATAATAGGTATCAGATCAAATGGGGAAAAATTTGATACTACAACCACATACTGCTTTCATCCTTACTTGAAATCGCCGTCTTTGGAATCCGTGGCACAAATACGAGTCTAACTATGTCCAATCAGATGTTCATCTTTATTTCTTCTTTTACTAATGAAATGCCCCAGGACAGAATAAGTAGAGAAAGTAAGGGATCTTTGAAAAACGCTTGTTTCTTTTTTTAATTGATAATTACAAATTTTAAATTCTACTGATTTGATGGGTACCAAATACAATTAATAGACCTCTCTCTTGGCACTGAATGTTAAACCTTCATGTTGCAATGGATAATTTTGGTCATGAAGGATATGATGTCCCAAAAAATTGAGTCTTCGGTAGCAATATTATAATCATTTCCCTGGGGTGTGTCCTCCTGTTGACCTCTTTCAGAATTAGACAGAACTTCACCAGAATCAAAGTGAGTATGTTATTAGTTCTCCATATGTGATAAGCACTACATAATAAATAGAGCATCTTTTCACATATACACAAAAAGCTTCCTTTAGTAAAATCCCTTGTTACATCTACAGATATAATTATAAATGTAAAGCTAGAGCATTTCAGATAATTATAGAAGTAAAAATATTTTTCTCAATCTACACAAACTTAAAATAAATATGAAATATTTTAGCACCAGATACTTTACTTTTTTTAGAGAATTAAAAATACATGTGACTGTCTCATAATAGAGAGAGCTATAGGCATGTTGCATTAACAGATTAGTGCCAGAAAATGTCAACTTTTTGTATAATTTCAAGAGTATGTCCCAAAGAAAAAAAAAGTGTAGCCTCAAGATTTCAAGATAATAATAGTCGATATGATTAAATGCAGTGTTCCTGAAAACAGTCTATCCCATTAGATAACCCAAGAAGAAAGGGTTTACAGTTAAAGAAGTTTGGATAACACTTGAAGAATCAAAATGTGTTTATCCTATTAAAGGCTCTGAGAAGTCCTGCTTTAAAAAAAAAAGTTAACTTTCTTAACCCCATGTTTCTGAAGCTCAGCTGACCCAAAACCTTTTTGTCAAACCATTAAAAGTTCTAGAAACTAATGATTCATTGAACACATTTGGAGAAATGCATTTAGTGTTTTCCTGTTAACAAAGTACTTCTACATGCATTATTCTCATTTAAGTCTTAATTCAAAACCAGTGTTTATCAGGAAAAAAGTTCCACCAAATTACCAGTAAGAATTAATCCAACCGACATCACTCTAGGTAATACCACTGGTAAGCAACGGGAAGGAGGGTAGCCCTACGTCCCTGAAGCAACAGTCGCCTTGGGCGCCCTGACAGGGAAAAGACAGGTTGCCATGCAAATACTTTGGACATTCCCAAGTTTCTGCAGCTACATCCCCTCCTTGCTGGGCTTGTAAGTATATAGGTCGTAGCATTTTCTTTAAAGGCCATGTGTGTCTATATGCACAAATCACAAAAATCTGCTTCTTCAGAGGTAGATAAGATACCAAGAGTTACCAGCACAGACTCAGAGACTGCTATGGCTGCTTCGATTGAAGTTACTAGCAGATTCTATACAGAAATCCCATTGATGAGAACCGACAGCCGGAGAGGGGGAATGCACAACCACTGTACTGACAAATGTCAGCCGTGGGTGCAGGAAGACAGGACACCGGCCCTGGTCACACAGACGGAGCCGTGGGTGCAGGAAGACAGGACACAGGCCCTGGTCACACAGACGGAGCCGTGGGTGCAGGAAGACAGGACACCGGCCCTGGTCACACAGACGGAGCCGTGGGTGCAGGAAGACAGGACACCGGCCCTGGTCACACAGACGGAGCTCACACATCTAAAGGCCTGGCTTTCAGAGCCGTTGTGGCTGTTTCTTTTTTAATCATAAAACACAGTAAGAAGTATATTTTACATCACAACCTGACAGACATACACATTCACAAGTACTTAAGTGAAATTAGTTTCGTGAAACCATGCAGACCTTCCTAGATGAGAAGTTCTCTCCTTTCTATTCTGTTCCATTAAAAAATAAAAACTAGCCATATCTTGCTAAATTAGCTTCTTGCACCACCATCGGCTCACTAGCCATACTTTGTATAGTTCTGAGCCGAAGGACGCGAGAAAGGCAGCAGAGTCAGAATACCCAGCGGCGGAGAACCCAGCACCACCACCTCAGACAGAGAGACAAGCTGTATTCTGGCTCCCACTGCCTACAGCAAATGGTGCATCCATCCAGGTCCATGAGACCTCGGGGATCAGGGCAGTTATCTACTGGCTCAGAACTGAAGACTGAACCGTCCCTGCAGGCAACCTCCTCTGAACATGTTCCGGGAGCTTCCTTACCCAGGACAGGTCCAACTTTTCTCAGTGATTGTGGACTTACATGTCGCGTGATATGCAGGGGACAGTATATCCAGACACAAACATACGCTTGCGGATGGAAGACTTCAGAGGAAATCCAGAAATGTGCACAGCTCTGGAAAAGCCTACCCGCCCTCTCCTCTCCTCCGACCTGTCCTCCGCAACTCCAAGTCTCTGCCATCGCTAACATACCAAGGCCAGTCCATCTATGCCCTACTCTACCTCTGCTCATACCAGCCGCCACAAGAAGCTCACGACGCAGCTGTCCCTGCATTCTCCACACTGACTCTGTGAGGTAAGGACCACTCTCAGTCCATACTTCCTATCCCCCTTCCTGGTTTTTATTTTTCCTCCACAAAACTATCAATATCTACCATATTATGTATTTTACAATTTGATCCTCCAAGCTCTTTGAGGGAAGGGATTTGTTTTTGTTTCATATACTTGTATCAGTGCTTGCACGCTGCAGTCACATAAGAAATACCTGTTGAGAGAGAAAGACAGAGAGGTAGAAGAGAACAGAGAGAGAGAGAGAGAGGGGTGGAAGAGAACAGAGAGAGAGAGAGAGAGAGAGAGAGAGAGAGGAGGAAGAGGAAATAAATACAGGGCTAATGCACCATCTTCAATCCCTTCAAACGTGTGCTGCCTAGTCTAAGCACTTACCTGAACTTGGTATTTCTACAGAATCAGAATAGGAACTGGTTTCCCAGAAATCTCCAGAGGCCAAGCTAACAATCCCTCAGCCAAGCTATAAGGTCCATCCTGCTGAGAGCGACAGCTTCAGTTAAGTTTGGGAATTCCTTAACCTTGCCCCCCTACCCCACTTCAGTAATACAGCAGGATTATATTTCTATAAGAAATGTTTGTTATTTAGGGGTTCCATTTTCACTCCTCAATAGATTTTATGTATTTCTCATATGCTTCTTCACTCATTAATGAAACCCTAAATAAACTAGTATGAAACAACTTAATCTAGCATAGTTTTCTTAAATTAGTGGTACACAGAGGATTTAAAATAGCAACTATCAGCAATACCAGTGGAAAAAGAGACTGCTTGCAACAATGCTAATGGAAGAAAATACCCCTTAACTTTATAATGATTGCAGAAAAACACAATATGCATCTGTTTTGCAACACCCTCTGATTTTTATGCTCCAGTTATGATATTCAGAATCCTGAAATTATCTGTAGTTAAAAACTAGTTATAAAAATTATGTAATTCAAGGACAACATTGTGACCTTAAGCCTTAGGGAATATTGTAACTTGCTTATTACATCTATCCCTGGATGGGGGTCAAAATACTGAAATAATCTTCCCATTGGAAATAACTGGCAGTAGAGAAAGGTTTGTTAGTTGTATAGTGTCAGATAAAGAACAATATTACCTTAATTTTGCAATATACTACATTTGCTGGTGCTATTTTTATACAATGAAGCAACAGCCTTGCAGGAAGATAAATAGTTTAATAAGAAAACATTCAACTTCTTCATTTAAAAAAAAAAAAGGAAAAGAAATGTTTGTTATTTAGCAAAAAAGAAGTAGCCAAATCAATATGGAAAATGCAAAGGAAAACTGAAGAAATCAAGGTAATACCATGAAAAAGGTAAGAAACCTAATTGATGGAAATGGTTTTCTTAAGGCATAAAATTGCAAAATATTAGAGAAGGAAGAAATGTTAGAAATCATGTAGTCACTCCTCTTCACTCTATAAAACAGAAAACCGAGGCCTAGAGATTTAGAAATAGCTAACACTGAAATGGGCAATTATTACAGAAATTTTGAGGGGTTCTCCCTCAAAGGCACCAATTGAGTGGCAACGAAAGTACCTGTCATCATTTTGAGGTGATAAAGGTTGCTAAGCAATGATGTTTTCTATAGCTCCGTGACCCCACCTTCTACTGCAACATCGCTACAGCTCTTTGCTCTGCCCTACCCCGATTCTGGCTTCAGGTAGAAGGCACAGAAGGATCCAGGTGCTCAGCTTAGGAAATGAGTGTCCAGTTACAAAGATTTTATTGTTACTGGTTTCCTGGCACCAGAAGTCCAGACTGAGTCTACAAACTATATTGTATCGGCCCTTATAACTGGGACTCTGGTTCCAACTATAGTCTGAGCCATTAGCCATATTCCTGTGTTGCTTATTCCCAGGTTTCTACCCCTTTCTGATCAATACTGCTTGTTTTCAAGACCTCTTCCAGACAGTTCAACTCAGATTTCACTGCCCTGTGCATTAGCATAGACTTGTGCTATGCCATGTAACTTAGCAGGCCTTGGGTATTCAAGTCCTGCACGCTCAGATAAAGGACTGGCCCTTTTACTTGCTCCTGGGATATTACCTCTACGCCCTTGTAATACTAAAGTGTCTTTTAATACCTGAAGCACTGACCCACACCACACAGTTTATGCTAACAATATGATTTATGCTAAACATCCATTTTTGTTCACCTGGGTCCTAGACCACACTATCAGTTTGACTTCTGGAAGGCCCGGAAACAGAGTAACTAAGGTCAGCCACTCTGGTGGCCCCTGCCTACCAAACTCGTGGACACTGAGTTCAGTAAGCCTCTCTGGTGGACAATAATCCACACATGTTGTCACACATCCTTGCCGAGAGAATGAAGCACTGTCACAAAATCCCACTGGGAGAAGACAATTGGAAGGTCGCTCATGGTCTCACCTGTATTCTGCCCTATATTCCTTTTGCTCATTTTAATCTGTATCTGTCACTGTAATAAACCATAACTGTGAGTATAAAAGGTTTTCTGAGTTATGTGAATACTTTAGGCAAATAATTAAAACTGAGGGTGGTCTTAGGGACCTCACGCATAAACTAGATTCTCTTTTCCCACAAGTATCTCAATCAGCCTTATTATCCAATTCCTTGGTCATGACCACTCTCTGTTCAGATATCCAATAACCACTGAACCTCTTAAGTTTAATCAACTTCAGGTCTTGGTGGAAATAAATGCACAGAAAGAAGCAGCTCATATAATTTGTATCGGCAAAATAAAAATAAGCAGCAACTTCTGAAATGTAAACCAATTACAGGAACCAATATAAAATGAATGAATGAGACTGACCAACTGCAAACTAGATCATTTTCCACTCATTTACCTGATGACTATTTTTCAGGTAAGAGATTAATGTGCCTCATAAATTCAACCTTGTACGATTTATGTGCACCACAAGGTCCTGCCTAAAGCAGCCATCTTGCCTTTCTTTCTGACCCATCTTGTCTTACTCATCGCCTGACGTCCGCCACGAACACCGCACCCTCCCTCAGTAGAGCTAAGGTGCTGATCCATCCAAACATCCATCACAGAGGTGTAAGAATCAAAGAATCAAAGGTTGTTAGTTCTGCTTTGGGCAATGAAGGATACTAGAGTTTACTTTCAGGGTTTCTCTTCACATGGTTTTAGGCTGACAGTGAGCAGCTGTACCAAAGCTGTCCCTAACAGATGCGGAGGGGAGCAGCACCTGATGTGATCACCATCTCTATGTCCCTTCCCCAAACGTATTAAAGGGACCCAGCTTGGAAAAGGAGAATTATCCAACCATTAGACTCCATTCTTCTATCACCAAAGTGTAAGACACCAATAGCTGTTTTTGCTTCTAAGAAACTTTTATTGACACACAGATCCCTCAAAATAGTCAAAATCACGGCCTTGGATCTCAGAACGCTCGGTACCTAATAAAGTTTAATTGCAGCTATTTTAAATGAGCTAGTTGAAGAGGTGTGTAGTGACTGTAAGAATCAGACAAGAAGCAGATCCCAGGAATAAGTCAGACAATTCAAACTGCACATGAATTTTAATGAAACACATATGTTACTGAATATACTCCACCTCCCACCCCACGAACACATGCCTATTGACCTCGTGCAGCTCCAGGGATAAATACTGGAGAAACTGGTGTTTGTAGAGTAGGAGTTCAGGAGGCATTTCTGTCAATAGCTGTAATCAGTCAGTTAATCCTGACAGCTTCTCTCATTCTACATGCCAGCGATAAGGGTGATAATGACAGCAATCAGCAGGAGAAGAGGCCTTCAGATGCAGAAGTAAGGAAGAAGAATAAGCATGCTTGATGTATGTGCTTCCTGGAGGCCTTGGAAACCTGCGTATTTGCACAAGTGCCCCTCGAGGCCAGTGAGCAGATGGGCGCCTCCAAGCTTAAAGAATCCCTTAAAGTTACTCAAAATTAAATTGTATCATTCCGAAGAGAATTTATAGTCCTGGAAGAGTTTGTTGCCCTGTGAATAACCTAAGAATATACTGAAAAATTGTATACAAGTCAAATGAAGTTAAATTTTAACCTTTCATCCTTAAAAAAAAAAAAAAATCAGTATGATACAGAATTATTTAACTTGATTTGAATTTAACTCCATTTAATGATACCTTTTTTTGAAATGTAATGATACATTCCATGTTAAATAGTTGTGAAGTTTTCTAAAATAGATCCAAAGCAGGTTTCATGTTAAATGGGAAGCTTTAGTCCAAAAGGAATGGTCCTTATCTGGATTTTCTGTCAGGCCTACATCCATTTTTATAACGAACAAATAAAATTTAGTGCCACAATAATGAAGTGAATAAAGTTGTGGTTGGGCTTGTCAGTATGCTTTCTGGCTCTAAAGCTTTGAAGTCAAATGCTAGTAACTATCAGTATGCTCCTATCACGTCCACACCCAGCTCTCACACTGCAAGTCAGTGTCATCTGCAGACAGAAATGAGAAGAAATTGAACATATTTTATGGCTGTTCTGCTTGAGGGAAGAAGAATAAGGTAAATCAATACTTCTTGTCATTTCCTGACAATACTGTATTCTCCAAGTCATTTAGCCAGCATTTACCCATTTAAGCAAGGACAAAAACATAAAAAGAAAGTTTTTAACTCAGAAAATTAGCACATCAATATTTCTGGGTCACAGAAATTGAAGTCACATCAAGCATTACTTCAAAATCTAAGTTAAATACACTCTCAAAGTTGGTTGCTCCCGGTAATGGTAACTACCATTAAGAAATCCTAAAATTTCGGGCATGAAGAGTCGTATTTAACATCCTATTATTGCTACTGAAATATTACTAAATTTATAGCCCGATTTAAAAATGCCAGGACATGACTTTTTTTTGTAAAATTAGATCTGCAAAAACATTCTATGTCTTTACTCATATGGTATATTCTCCCCCACTCACTGCTCCATCAATTCAACAGGAAATTTTTCATAAAACTGTACTGTTCGATGTTATTTCTGACCTTTGGGAGTGGGGATGTGTCCATTCTCCAGCCACGTCATTTGTATATTTAAAGAGGACAATGTAAAAGTTGGGTTCGGAGACACTCCCAATGATTTTTCACAATTTAGGAAATTAATTCTGAATCTGAGCAAAATATGATTGGTCCTGGCTTGGAAAACATAAGTTATAACTATATAAGTTAAAGAGCCTCCTAGCAATATTTAAAAATATTAAAAAGCGGGATGCCTGGGTGGCTCAGTCAGTTAAGCATCTGCCTTCGGCTCGGGTCGGAACCCCAGGGTCCTGGAATCGAGTCCCACATCAGGCTCCTTGCTCATTGGGGAGTCTGCTTCTCCCTCTGCCTTCCGCTCCCCCTGCTTGTGTTCCCTCTCTCGCTGTGTCTCTCTCTGTCAAATAAATAAATAAAATCTTTAAAAAAAAAAATATTAAAAAGCATTACTAGTAACAGATGGCCTAACTGGAAGTACATGGAGTTTAGAGTCAGAGAAACTAGAGTCCAAATCTTGACTAACCTCCTAATGACTTCTGATCTTTGGGCAGTTTTGACCTCTCTGAGCCTAAGATTAATTTTTATACAATGGGAATATGCAAAATGTATAGCTGTTCTGAAGTTTAAATGAGCATCTACCTACATGCAGTGTCTGATGCAAAGTGTTCAGTAAATGTTACTCTTTTCTACAAATAAATTGATTACAGAAAACACACTGAGGAGAGAGGAGGATGGGGGACAGAGAGAGACAGTAGACAGCAAAAATAAAATAAAAACAAAAGATATCTGAGTAGCAATGATTGCTAAATATTATGAAAACAAATAAACAAAAATTGGAAAAAAAAAAACACAATTAAGGAGCTAGATCACTAAAATCTTAGTTTTTAGGCCAAAGAGTTCAATTCTAAATCCTAAGGGAGATGTGGTTCTGCAAACATGGGGAAAGGCTATCTCATGAGAGAAAGAAGAAAAGCAAGTTCAAGCCCTGTTTTGCTTGTGGGTTTCCTCTTGAAGCTTGATTTAAAAGTTGGTGGACTTCTTCCTGTGCCCTGACTAGGCTCAACAGCTGAGAACAGAAAAGCCATTTGGAAAAGCATCCATTTGTTTGTGGGGAAATTAGACACTGGATTCACTGAGTTGTTTATTCAAAGAATTTGTGATAGGAAGGACTTCAAAAAAGCAAAATTTAAGCAAATCCCTGAGATTACATTATTCCATCCATAAATATTTCAGAATGTATCTCTAAAAGGTAAGGACTCTTTTTTTTTTTTTTTAAAGATTTTATTTATTTATTTGACAGAGAGAGACAGCCAGAGAGAGAACACAAGCAGGGTAAGTGGGAGAGAGAGAAGCAGGCTTCCCGCCGAGAAGGTAGCCCGATGCGGGGCTCGATTCCAGGAGCCTGGGATCATGACCTGAGCCGAAGGCAGACGCTTAACGACTGAGCCACCCAGGCGCCCCAGGACTCTTTTAAAGTATACAAAAATATCATCAACACACCAAAAACTTAACAATATTTCCTTAATATCAAATTAGTATTCATATATGTGCTACTGTCTCATAATTATTTTTAACAGATTGTTCAATTCAGAATCCATATGTTTGCTTCCAAACAGTCTAGTGTGGGGAGGGTGGGTTAAGGTACAGACTGACGAGGTTCAAGTTGGATAGATGACACGTGGGAGTTCATTATGCCATTCTCCCTACTTCTGCATAACCTTCATGCTTTCAATAATAAAAATGTTTTACATTTTCTATAACAGAAAATTAAACACAGACAAACATCAACAGCAGAAATAGAAAAATAGAAGCAACAGTGTTTTCTATGTATGCTATGGCAGCAAGTTGGGAAGCATCTGTTCAAGCAACAGTGTAGGCTTTTGTTGAAGTTCAATGCGAACCTATTGAGAAACTTCAAAAGTTATTAAGGAAGTTTATGAATCCATTTTTGCATATCTACCCATTTTTAGTAGATTGTCAATAATTTGATAATAACATTGCTTGAGGGAGGGGTGCTTATTAAAAATAAAAATTCCCAGTCCCTTTTCATTTCTTCTGTATTCTGTTGGATAAATGATGCTCTCACACCACAGCACAGGAAGAAGCACACGGTCAAGGACGGGAACTCATGAAGCATACAGACATGACACACACATACTTTCCTAAGCTGTCTCACCCGTGCTTAGGAATGGCAATCATAGGAAACTCTGGGGAATTTGTTCAGATCTACATGTTAAGAAAAAGCCTGTGTTGGCATTTAAGGGAAGGTTTTCCTCCTCCCTGCTTGAACATCTTAGCAGATGTGATGGTAGGTTCTAGAAAAGGATCAGCATATATAAAGCACCTGTAACTATGTAAAATCCTGCTGGTTGCCTAGTCCCTGTATCTTTTCCCTTTCTTCTTGCTAATACAACCCTGATATCATCACTGGTGAGTGACAATGCACCTAGATTTTTAAAACTGTATTTTCCAGTCAAGGTTGGCCATGCAACACCGTCCTTATTATGGAGATGTAAGTGGAAGTCACTGATGGACTGTGGGGAAAGCCCTTTGTAAGGGGACAGATGAGCTAGTTCACTACTTTTTGCTCTAAGTCCTTTGCTCCTCTCTTCCTGCCTGTAATTCTAAATGCTGGCTGGAGTTCCAGAACCATCACTTGAGCATGAGGACCCCAGTCAAGCCCTAAAGATTGTGGCTCCCAAAACCAAAGGGCCTCACTTTTCCGGCTCCCCTGGCAAGAAAGACTGTGAGTTCTTCCCATGTGCCCTAAGCATCCACAGGTCCTGTACTTGGCCCCAGGCTACAAGCTTCTGCGACTGGAACCTACTTCTATAGCCTCCTATCTCCTCCTCCTCCAAGCCAGTATGCACTAGCCACCAGTCTTCTGCTTCTCTTCACTCTTCAGTACCTCCAGGCAATTGTTTTCGTATTATGTCCAAGTTTTTCTAGCTCTTTCCTTTTAGGGGGGAGTGAATTCCAGGAGGGCTTTAGTGCCTCATATTTGCAAGCAGAATACCTTAAATTTTATTCCTACCTTAGCCCCAAGGAATTGCTAGAATCTATACAATGTATAGGTGGTTTCTTGATCAGAGAGAGAGTGGTACTCATAAACCAGACCCAGGGATGGAGTTCAGAAACAATGGTACTTCAACATTTTTTGAAGAGCTCTTCATTGTCCATTAAAAGAATTTTGTTAGTCATTTTGCAAATATTATTAAATCACTCCCATGAATGGTTTAGGATTAGGTGATGGCTGGTACTAGCTATAATTATATAACTGCCAGAATAGAAACAAGGCTACAGGGGCCTCATATGCCAGTATGTTCCAGATCATTATACACACTGTAATTCAGAAGATACATAACTACCAAGTGGCAAGCAAAGAATGGAGAAGATACTAAAAAATCTTTGCCTTTTTAGAATCTTATTGGGGGCGGGGGGGGGGGGGTAAGACCTACAGTGAAGGAAAAATCAATTGAAATCAATATATAATCGAATGCGGAAATATGGAGAAAAAATATGTGCCAAAAATCTGCCAAATTATGACAAAAAAGGTTCAGATTACATAACTGAATCAACTTTTTCTAGATACTGTGATGAAACCCTGACTAAATAACATCTAGTAAGCTGCGGAACATGATGAGTATATACAGTACACTTAACACCAATAAGTTAAGCTTACTATAGTAACAGATAAATAAGAAAAGTGTTTTAATGTATCATCTATTCCTTGTCTATTTCTTCCTACATTTTACTTTCAAACATCCTGTATGAACTAAAAGCTAATTTTAAGAACATAAATTACTCCAATGTTTTAAGTCTGAGAGATTGGAAGAATGATAAAGTCATTAATAAAAATAAGTTGGAAGAAACTCATTTGGGAAGAAGAAAAAGAGATGACAAGTTATGTTTCGAGCATGTTTGATTTGCAAAAATAGCAGACAATCGTGCTTGTGTACACCATTTTTTGTACTTGACTATTTGCATCTGAACTCCACCCACTTCTTCATTTGGTGGCCTTCAGTAAGATTCTAAGATTTGGCTTCCTTGATTGCAACATTAGGATCACAACATCAAACTACAGGATTATATTTTGAGAATTAAGTGGCATAATTCAAGTTAAACACCCAGTAAATAGTAGATATTAAATGTTAATATCTTTCTCTTCCTTCCTTCTTCCTAGCCTGTCTTTTTGAAACCCACTTTGATTCTGTATGAGTCTCTACTTCAAATTGACCCATTTCCTAACCATCCTTCAACATCATTTATTCATATTAATCACCCATCCTTTCCCCTATTCCTTCTATTCCTCTCAATTTTACAAATGCTATACATTCTTCAAGGTCCAACTTAAGCCTCATCTTTTGATGAGTAGACAATCACTCTAATCTATACTGTTTTTCCTTTGCTAAATGCCTCATGGCATATGTTGCTATTAACTGTTTTACATACTTATGACTTGTCTCTCCAACTAAACACAAGATTCTAAACAGCAGAATCTGTATGTAAAATTGTTTTGATTTGTAAAGACCGGGATCTGGCCCTCCTTAGAGATCCATACAAGCATGCTGAATAAAGGAATCCGTGATGCTAACCATTAAAATCCAAGGACTGGGGCGCCTGGGTGGCTCAGTCGTTAAGCATCTGCCTTCAGCTCAGGTCATGATCCCAGGGTCCTGGGATCGAGCCCCGCATCGGGCTCCCTGCTCAGTAGGAAGCCTGCTTCTCCCTCTCCCTCTCCCACTCCCCCTGCTTGTGTCCCCTCTCTCGCTGTGTCTCTGTCAAATAAATAAATAAAATCTTTAAAAAAATAAAAATAAAAAAAAAATAAAATCCAAGGACTAATACCAATTCAGATATACCCGGTAAAGTTAAATTTACATCATTTTTATTTACTATCCATTGGTGAGCAAATCAAAATCAAAGCTGGTTATAATTGAAATGAATAAGAAAAAAAGCTATTGGTTTGGCCTAAAAAGCAATGCTTTAAAAAGATACTCTAAGAAGAGACTCTTATAAAAGATCTTTTACTACAATATTTATTTAACACTTGCACATGAAGGCAAGAATTAAAAATGGAAATGGACTTTTATCAGAATCTTGATAGAATCACAAATGAGAGGTTTAAGTAATTTAAAAATAATTTTTTAAATCGGAGATGTAGTTTAAAAAATTGACTCACTGGGTCAGCACTAGAATTAAACCTACTACAAGAGTAACTTATTTAAACTAGAAATCATTTGAATGTGACAAAAAACTATCAGCACATGCAAAAGTCCAGCATACCTCTATAATTTCCCTAAGGCTTGAAACAATGTAAAAAAGACAGCCTGGAAAGTCAAGGATAAACAAGTTTTTTGTTTGTTTGTTTGTTTGTTTTTAACTCCGTGCACAATCAGATTCAACATCAATTCAAACATCAAAATCAGTTCAAATTTTATCAAAGATATTTGGGGTTAGCAAAATTACAGCTTTAGAACCTTGTTCTTTATCTCCAGACAGACAGACACAGACACACACACACACACACACACACACACACACACACACACAGTACAAAATAAAACCAACAGAAGCACACAACTACATGTGGAAAACTGTTTCACTTGTAAATAATTTCCATGTATCTTCTATGAAACAAAGTGCTAAAAAATCAAACCATATTATAATGTCTTTGTAAAACTAAGTATCTTCCACAAATGGTTGTTCCTGTAAAATTACTGAAAATAATCTTGATGATTGTTCTACAAGGTCAAGAAATTAGTAAACAGCTTACAGAACTGAAATTTTATACAGTAACAGTTATGTCTGCATATTAATGAACTTCAAGCACTGCACACTTGGCAGGATGTTGAGATGAATGTTTCCAAATATCTGCCATGATAGACTGATTCTCTGGTTATTTAAAATCATTCCTTTGCAAGTAACTTTAAGTAGTTAAGCAGAAAAACTCCTCTATTTAGACAAAATTCTTATTCTAGTTCCTCCATAGATGGTCATTGTAAAGAAGCATAAACAACTCTAATTCTCAGCTGATAATATGCGGAGAGCAGATACACACAAAGGCTTCATTTAGATAAAACCACAAAGAAAAGTACCATTTTCTGATTTTCTCCCTCAGCCCTCCCCACCTACCACCTTGATTCTGCAAACGCAGAATAAATTAAAGCTCCTTTCTTCTACATCAACTCCTTTGTCCTCTCAAGGTTGCCTAATCTCTTAAAATGAAGTAAGAAACATTTCAAAAGCGGTATTCACATTAAATCAACTTTCTGATTCGTGCATTGCAGGAATAAAGCAGTGTAATCACATCTTAAATTGGTTTACAGCAGGCTGTCTACCTTATCCTGGTTTTCAGGATTGATGAAATGAATAGTTTTAAAATAGCACTTTTTGAAATGACTGAGAATTAATAGTGCATAATTATTTCAGTGTTGACAAGTGAGAGATGTTTAACTCCTTAAATGAGCTTTCCTAATGAATCACTGTCAGAGAAAGGCTTCATTGCCTGTACATTGTTGATTGATATCTAAGGGGATTGATTTAACCATAACGGCATACTAAAAGCCAATTTTAAAAATAATTTATGTAAAAATGAAATGACCCAACTTTCACTGAATATTGAAAGATTTACTTAAGATTTTACTGTAGGTTTCAATAATATTCTAGGTATTGGACTACCAGCAAAATTACTTTACATCTTATCTCTCTAGTAGGAACTCTTCGAGCTTTCCATACAGTTTCAGCAAAACAGACTTCAGTATTAGACTGCCAAGTACCTAAAAGAAAAAAAGTAAACATTGAACTACTTGGAAAAGTAGTATAGAGATTATGTTTCTGACCTTTCTATTTGAGGATCCTAGTGAAAGACAACACAATAAATAAAAATAAATAAATCAATCTCCATGTTTTTTAAAAATAAAAAAAATTAACACATGTAAAAAAATTTTAAGAACATTATCTTTACCATGTTGAACTTTTAACATTGTCTATTCATCCCTTGTCTCTAATTCATGTGAACTCATAACTACAGTGTTCAATTCTGTGTCCTAAATCCTGTGGGTAAAAACAAATTTATATTCCTAAACACCTGGAAAAGAGAAACAGGAACACATTCCCAGCAACAGATACGCAGATGAACATAACACAGAGCAGCTCCGACTTACTCTTATTACTTATTTTTCCATATCTTTCACATCTGCCAACTGTCTAGCTTAAGTATGTGTCAGGCACTGGGCTGCGAACATTCTATTTAATCCTCAAGACCTCCAGCGAGGTAGAGGACATTATCCCCACTCTGCAGACGAGGAAGGCCAAGAGTGTGGAGGCGAGGTCCCTGCCCCAGTCCCATAACGGGTAGCGGATGGAGCCTGACCATGAACTAAGCAGACTGTAATGCAGAATCCACACATACTGTGGTGGGCAAGTATTCTCCTTACAGGACTGGGGTTATTTTAGCTGTCAGTAAAGTGTGGCAGTGTTAGAGTGTGCTCAGTTATTCCTCCATGGAGTCATTACACTTGAGAGTCAACTGTATGCCAGCATTCTCCCAAAGGCTGGGATGCAATGGCTCACAGGGATGTGGCCCTTCTGTCTGGAAGCCACAGATGGCGCTGGAATAAAAGGCGGGGGGGGGGGGGGGGCTGCTCTGGGGGTAGATAAGCTTGGGACACAGACTTACCTCTTTGACCGAGTATTCTCTTTCATTAGCGTCGGAGGGGAAGCCTAAAGAACTTCAGTAGTCTGAAACAGTGAGCACAAGGCGTGAAGACCGTCCGAGACGGTGAGCGCAGGGCGTGGAGACCGTCGGAAACGGTGAGAGCAGAGTGTGAAGGCAGCATCAGGTGGGGCGCTCCGCCTGGGCACATGGGGCCCAGCGCCACCAGACACAAGCTCTCAGGAGGGACAGGGATCCCGACGGGGTTGCCAACGTGGGCCTCCGATGACGGTCTTTTCAGAACTGGCCAGGGAGCCTGTGGCCTTTACATTCTTGTGACATCTTGGTTTGAGTAAGGACTGGTGATAACATCTTTAATGGCTTATTTCTTTTTAGGGTCTGGTTATTCTTTGTTGGTCACAGGTAACTATCACAAAAAAAGACTCCCCTTCTGACACTTAGGGCAGGGTGATCTGGCTTATTCCCTTATCTCTGGTTTCCTTACACCTCTGCATTTGGGGGATTTCTGTGAGCCTGACCACGTAGCCCCCTACCTATTTCTCCCTACCTAGCCCCACCTGTCCCTTACTCACTCTGGAGAAACAAATGCCTTAACATTCCTTTAGGGAACCACGGCCTCTGTACATGCATTCCTCCCCATGTACAAACCCTGCCACTTCTCCCCACCAGACTCCTAGACTACACATCAGGATGGAAACTAGATCTTTACTAGCCAAATTCCCAGCTTCAGTCTTCTATCTTAGGTTTCCAATAACATAATTGAGATACATGAATGCCTCAGACCATTCTAGATCCATTAGTCATATTTAAACTGTACATCAAAGCTCACTGGACTATTCTGCTAAACTGACACTTTAAAATGTTTTTTTTTAAGAATTTTTTTTTTAAGATTTTATTTATTTATTTGACAGAGAGAGAGACAGCGAGAGCAGGAACACAAACAGGGGGAGTGGGAGAGGGAGAAGCAGGATCCCCGCAGAGCAGGGAGCCCGATGCAGGGCTCCATCCCAGGACCCTGGGATCGTGACCTGAGCCGAAGGCAGACGCTTAACAACTGAGCCACCCAGGTGCCCCTTAAAATGTTTTTAAGAGAAATGCATTCTGAGGTCCAAATGTGTGGGTTAAACATGACTTCTTAAAGGCTAATCAGCTAAGAAATTGTCAATGTTATATTATAAACATTCATGAATAAATCTAAATGTGTACTAAATAGAAAAGGTTGGACTTCCTCATCTGAATATAGGCATTATGAGAACTATTTCCTGAGGAATATTAAATTAGTTACTGCATATGAATGGGCCTGGTAGGATCTAGCATCAGCAGGTACTCAAAGGTGGTCGTGTTTGAATTGTAAAACAAAAGTAGTTCATATGTTATTTATATTTTTAAAAAGTACAAGAAAAACAGTACTTGCATTAACCAGTTTTAAACTATCTCAAATAATTTGATTGCATTTACCAAGTGCATCGAGATTTATACTGAAAAATAAAAACCAAGAACTGCAGAGTTTCAAAGGTAAAAATGTGCTTTACGTATTACTTTGTAGGTAATGTTCCTTTTTTTTTTTAATTTGCTATCGTTACCACAAAAATGAAAATGTTAAAACAAAGCTTTTGTAAGAAGTTCTAGAAATTGGCCCTTCTAACTTTTTTAATGCCCTCTATACACAGCGTAAGCCTGCGAGATGGCAGACAAGCGCTAACAGGGTGTTTACAGCGGGGCGTGGGGTGCATCTAGAGTACAGAAAGACTGTGATTTAGGGTCAGTCACCTCCTTACACTGTCTCCTCCCCTGCCCAGCCCTTCAAGTGATGTCTCTGAAAACTCTCTTTGCTCCCTCAGAAGAACATGATTCTAGAAACAGCTATATGGCAGTATCACTTGCACTTGTAATTTTGTAGATGCAAATTTAAGACGGCAGGCCCAGTCCAAATACTCTGGGCCTGAAATCCCACTGTTTTCATCAGAAGTGCCTTTAATCAAGTGGAACCTAGTAGCACTACTTCTTTAAGGAGACATGTTCCCAGTATAAAATCTAGCTTATCCCTATCTCTGAATGGATATTTAGTGAGCAATATCAGGCCTTTCTGAGGCAAGGAACTGGCTTTTTTGAACTCTTTCCTCAAAATAATGAGGTCTGGAGAACAGCTTGTCAGTCATGGAAAGACATCGTCAAACATTGTATGATGACTTGAAACCTGGTTCTAAAAGAAAATTAAAAATTAAAGTAACGCATTTAACAACTTATAAAGTTTACAAGATCTTATCTGCTCTGAGACACAGACAGACTCATATTATTTCCTTGGCCAGGGAAAACTCAGGTTCCATTTTTATGTCCTACTCTGTAACCCTCAGTCTGCCCTGTTGGAAGGTAATTATCAGGGCCAGAGGGATCGTCCCTGCTGCTTCTCAGAAGTAAACGCAGGGAGCTAAATTAAGGTACTTAGAGGTAAACTCGCGGGCTGTGCAGAGCTGAGCTGTTTGACTCCTGCAGATTCCAGAGCAGAACACTAACCGCTCATACCTATTCAGAGAGCAGGCACAGGAACACAGCTTCTCAGTCATCCCCTCCAGCTCCTGCTAATCAGTGGGAGCCACACAGCCCCCGGTGTGACACAACCTGAAGCGAGGGTCTTAAAATGCAAGTTTTAATGTTATTTCATTGTAGTGCCCTTGTACCAAAAATGTCTTTATTATGTAGTTTCCATTTTACCTGTATGTAAAAAAAAAAAAAAGACCACAGCAGGAAAGCTACTATTGTGAGAAAGAAGAACATAAAACTCAAGCAATGAATTAAAGAGGCAAATGAAGGAACTCTTTTCCTTTATTAGAAATAGAAGAAACAGATTGTGCTAATCTCCCTAGGGCCAACAGCCGCCCCGTGTGGAACTCAGCCAGCTTCAGACACAAAGCTCACTTAGGAGTTCTGCTCTGTGAAAAGAGGAAGCCAGATGGGCTATTTACTTTCAACAAGATAATTCTGGAGGAAATTGTTATAAGTCACAGAAACTTTTTAGCTTCATCTGCTATTTTAGCCTCTAAACTGATTCACAGAGTGGGGGGAGGGTGCCATTAGAAAGGAGAGGAGAGACCTGGGAAGGGAACAGAGGAATTAAGGAAACTGCAGTGCAAAGCCTGGGCAGCAGAAGCCTCCAGGTCTCCCAGCCTGGGCTGGATCCACTCCCCGGACACCAGCGGACACCTCTGAGCTTCCATTTCCTCCTGGGTATCATGGGGACCATACACTGTCCCAGGAAATTAGGAAGATTAAATGGCATGCTGAGGGTACAGCACTTAAAACACAACACACAACATGAGCTCCCAATAATCACTGGGCACCTATTTTTATCCCTGTTATTTTCTCTTCTATTTGCAAAATGTAAAGAGAATCCATCACTCATACACACACACACACACACACACACACACACACAACTAAATTCTCAAGAATATAGCAAGAGCTAAAAGTTTTATTAATCTATTGATCATACTTGATAGAATTTATGTCTGAAAACAAGTTATTTTATTTTGCTATCACAGAGAAAAATAATCCAAATAATTTTATCCTTGGGTCAAGAATTTCAAAGAGATTTTTCTACATAAAAATTATTTCAAGAGGGCACCTGGGTGGCTCAGTCGGTTAAGCGTCTGCTTTCGGCTCAGGTCATGATCCCAGGATCCTGGGATCGAGTCCCGCATCGGGCTTCCTGCTCTGTGGGGAGCCTGTTTCTCCCTCTTCTCCCTACTTGTGCTCTCTCTCTCACTCTCTGTCTCTCTGTCTCAAATAAATAAAATCCAAAAAAATAAAAAAATTTATTTCAAGAAAAATAGCTATGTAATTAATACAAAGAAGTTCATTTATCAGAAGCTTCTGATAAATATAAAAGACGCTTCCTAACTAGGAACGCAAAATTTTCCCTATCTAGCTGTAAATAACGGCGATCAGGACAAAAATCAAGATAATCCTGATACACATATACTATGGAAAATGCATCCAGCAGCCTTATTTTTTGGATATACAACTATTACTTACTAAGCAAAACTAAAAGAATTCAAGGTAAGTTATGGGATCATTAGGCACCCAAGTTAACCCACTTTTCTTTTTTTACACTTGTAATACTGCTCAATGATAACTGATAGCTCTCAGAGAATACAAGACACTCTCTGAACAAAGCAATACGCAATCATGTTCAGCCTACTAATGTACCTTGGCAGGAGAAAGGAATACATTTTTAGAAAGATTATTCAACATGAAGTACTAAAATAAAAATATTTTAGTTTTGCCTGGTTATCTGAATTGATTTTGAGGAACTCACAGATTTTTTTATTTCATTGCCACATTAAAGAAACAGCATCACTGTTTTTTGTAATATTTTCTTTCTGAAAGGGAAGATATCCCCAAAAAAATAATCAATTTAATTCACGGGTTCAGATAAGACAAAAACAAAAGCAAACAGCATATTTAAAAACCAGAAACTCTAAAAAATATATATTACTGCATTTAATTTTTTTTTATATTCTTGGTGACTCAATCCACTGTGCCATAAGAAAATTGAATCAGTGTTTATGGCATGAACATTTGAGAAAATACACACATACACACACACACAAAGAAACTTACAGATTTTATGCCCTAATTAAGACCAGAAAAATAAACTGAAAGGAGTCTGCAAGGAAAGATAAAAGAAGTGGAAATCATATCTTTAATTTAATTATCCTTTATAAAGTTAATATAAAATAAAATTTCCCTAAGTACTAGAGAAAAGCAAATAACAAAGCAAGAAAATTTTACATTTCAGTAAATTGGAAATGGGCAAGAGAGCTGATTTCCTTAGAAACAACCAAAGAGGACTTTAAGGCATTGACTAAACAGTGATGAAATATTACATTAAATATGAAATTGTCATCTTTCTCTCTACACCCAGAATCTCCCCGACTTTGAAAATATCTATTATTTCACTAACCCAAAAGCCAAAATTCTAAAAGGCCTTTGCCACAGGTCTAACTCCATCCTGGGCAGCTTTGGAAATAACAATGCCTGCCTGCTCTGATTCGGCATCAAGGAGAAGCTAAAAAGAGGTATGTCTTGCTGGGAAAGCGTCTTCCTTGGGCCTCTTGCATGCTGCATATCTTACTGAGCAGGTCAAGACTACAAAGGGTCTGACTGCTTTTTACCTGGGCCTATTTCTCAGAATTGCTTTTACAGATAAGTGATAAGGCAACCTCGCCCCCTAGACAAGGAACAGGTTTGATTACTGCTTGCTATAAAACCAGTGAATTCCCCCAGCTCAGAGATTCTCAGTTGCAATGCAAACCATGGGATTTGGGAGCAAGGCAAATGATACCAATATGCTGATATTCGTGCTGCTGGTTTTACCTTAGTAATAACATCCTTTGTCTCTGACCCAGAAGTCTTATGTCTCTGCCAGCAACCCTGAAATAGTACTACATAAATTAATAGTTTGTCAGTAGGGTAACATCAAATCCCAAACATGCCCAGACCAGAGAGTTTGGGCAAAGGGAGGAATACTGACAGAAACATGGCTTTCTGAAAGAAGGAACGGGGATCACAAGTTGGATTTGGGGATATGAGAAAACTTTCTGGGATCTATGAGGGAATGCTCTCACCAGAGTGAAGTGGGGGAAGGGGGGACTAAGGGTCCCCACTGTCCTGATCACTAATGAGGCTGAGAGAAGAAAGGCAGGATTGAGACAAGTTACAGCAATGGTACCTTGGTTGTTGCTCATTAATTCTCCTCCATGCAGGGGAGGAAGTTGGGGGGTGGTTATCGTGAACTGGGGGCAGCAAGGCCTTCAGCCTGGAGAAAGACAATGTGTGTGTGTGGGTGCTGAGTCAAGGAGTTCTCGAAGCTGTACAGTGCTGCCCGTAATGATGACCTTGCCACTGATGGTCTCTGGGAGGACCAACAACACTAGAAGTTCCTTTGGTTGAGCCCCAGCTGGGCAGCCGCTTGGAACCAAGAGCAAGTGTGCCTTGTTTACTGATATGAAAGAACCGTCTCCCTCTACATTACCTGACACCAGCCTTCCCCTCTATTCTGACTTAGGTGCTTTAAGGAGAAAGATGATCAGGTGGATCCAAGGTCTCCCTGTCCCCCAAAAGTACTGAAAGCCATACACACCAGTTCTGGTATGATGGGGAAGAAAAGGACTCAAACTGTTACCGCTCTGTTGGACACAGGAACCCAAGTGCCACCCTACCTATTTCCATGGACGGAGGGGACACTGAATCCAACTGATGGGGTTTGGTGCTTCTCAGTGGGTAAGGGAAGCTGAAGGAACCTTGTGAGAAGAACCTTTGGGATAATTCAGTGGTGCTGTCATGTGGCTTCCACATCTGACTCCATAATCAGAATTCATATGTGCCATGTGTGTACTTCACAGTTCCCGTGTCAGAAGGAGTTTTCACGTTCAGGAACTGCTGTGCCTAGAGGTCCTCTCCTAGTACAACAGCATGCCTTCTTGATGGAGCCACAAAGTCCCTCCTTTTACCTTTTTTTAAAACAGGTAGCTATTAACATACAACTAATCTCTTGTGGAAAATAAACACCTGACATTCTCCTTTTCACGTATGTCTACCCGGACTCAACAATTAATGAGATGGGAAGGAAACGACTGGCCTTGATAGTCAAATAGAAATGGTATACTCAAGAGTCGAGCTCTTCCAGCCCTGGCACTGTCTCATTTACATAAAAAAAAATGGCAGCTACTCCTCTGGGGGAGACTAGATTCCCTCCTCCACCACGTGACACAAAGCTGCTGGTCCAACAGGGCTTGCGCAGGTTTCTTTCAACGGCTGGCCGAGTTCACTGACAGCGTGGCTAAGTTAACAGTGCGTGGTTCCCCTGAGCAATAGTAGCCATCCAGCCCCAGTGACAGCTCTGGGGGTCACTAGTTGTGGTAAGGACCACTCACACAACGGTCTCAATGAAAAGCTACCACTCTTGTCTTAGATAATGCTCCTAAGGACGAGGAATTTTTTATTTTTACAGACTCTCAGACAACTGCCAATGGCCTAGATGTCTGTCTTGCCTGTCAATCGAAAAACTAGAGACTGGCAGATTAATGAGCCCCTCTCTGTAGGGCCACAAACCGTAGAAATAAATTGTGGCTGCTGATCAGTCTGGGTCATTGACGTAAGTGCTCATGGTAAGGGTCGGTTCTCTGACGAGACCAACTGGAATCAAGCTGTTGTTCAAGCCTGTGCTGCCCAGATCATTGCCATCATTACTGGGATCCACCATCATGGATGGAGCACAAAGTAAAATGCAGAAGCTACTACTGCAAGTCAGACTTGTGACTCCTTCCAAAAGCTGGTCAGTTTGTTTTGCAGAGAAGGAGGCTATGTTTGCCCTGTGCACTCCCAGCAAAATGACCACATCAAACCTTTGACTCCCATTTTGAGATAATCCTAATGCTTTACCACTGTCAACAGTTTTTTAGGTTACTATCCAATCAGCTGACTTTGGTTACACCACTGTGGCTCTTGAAACTAAATTATGTCATGTTCTTAATTTTGTCATATTACCTTTAGTCTGACAATGGGATGTCTTTTGCCATAAAGACCACCTAACAGTGGGACAAGAGTCAAAGTAATCAATAGACATTTTATGACCTTTATCATCCACAAGTTGCTGTCATTACTGAGAGAGAAAAGGGACTTTATAAATCAATTCAAAAGGATTTCTGACTCTACCTCACTCACCACCTCTTGGTCTAGACACCTTAATAAGGCAGTTTGGCCACTAGATAGAGCCATCTCCAGAAAGGGTAAGGAGTTACACAGACTTACTGTGAAAATCTGAGATTTCTCCCTGACCACTCCTGGGCATGATGTGTTTTTCTTTCCCCTAACAGGAACCTCAGGCCAGGAAAATTGATATGCCCTCCAGGTGGAAGCCTAATCAAAAGGGATCCCAGAAGATTCAAACATAAATTTGGTTCAGCAACTGGATATCTGTGTTGGACTGGCATGGTCCTAGATCCTAGATCATCAAGATAATGACCATTTGGGTTACTGAGTTGAGTACACTGCTTACCATGTATCTCTACAGTGGTCAAAGTAGTGGGCCTAATGAGTCTCTGTAAATTGTGTAAAAATGCCCTTATCCTACCTGCACTTGACCCTTCCAAACAAAAGCTCTGAATGGAAAAAAGATAAAGGTATAGCTACTGGGAAGTGATATAACCAATTCCCTGGCTATGGAGGGATAGCAGCAAATCTGGGAACTGGGAGGGATCATGTCAAATCCCAAGAGGTTTGAGAGGGTGTGATTAATGCTCTCTTAATTCTCCATATCCAGTACCTCAGCCTGGCAAAACAGTCATACGATCCACATGAGTCAAGTGGTGGTGGTGACTGGCAACCTGACTCACTAACACACTTCTAAGCCTGTCATCCCCATCCATGGGCTACAAAAACAGGAAAAGTCATGTGAACATGGCTGTTCCCGAACTGTTCTGCTGTGCCTGAGGCCATCAACAGCAGCTCCAAAACATGGACCATCCTCTCATACCTGTGCAAACCCCCGGACTGACACAGTCTTATGTCAAACTGATGGATACACATTCATAGGCTTGTCCAGATTCCAAAGCAGCCTTAGGTTGTGCCATCAATCAAGGCTGCAGCTATTCAGAATACTGTCTATGTGGCCTAATTAAACCCGTCTAACAGTGATCCAAATAAAGGGTAGCAGCAAATTCCAAACTAGAGTGACCTGTGCTCTCCATGTGAGAGAAAGTAGAACATGAAATAGCTCTCCATTGGGCATGAGGGTTACTTTCTGGACCATCTATTGCCTCTGTTATTATTACTGGCAGTATTATTCCAAACTTCCTTATATAGGTCATAATAGATAATAGATTCCATAATAATTAAAACCTACTGGTCTCCCCCTGGGATTTCTTCACATTAGGTGAGTCAGAGACCCTGACAGGATGGGGACAGATGGATATAGAGTCAATATTGCAAGCTGGCCTCATCCTGCTGCTTGGGATCCTATTGATCACAGCTTGAACTAAATGCCCTATGAGACAAGTTGAATAGATTTGGTCCAAGTCTCTGTTGGCCCAATGAACCAGAATGCCCATCGTGTGACATATTCATGTGAAAATTCATCACAAGCCCAAATGGTATATTAAAGGCTGCTGGGTATTAGGAGAGATAGTTTTCTTTAGGACTCACACTCCCCTACAAGTCTTGCTAAGTGGACCTAGAATGTATGGCCTCAATTTCTTTTACCTGGGCCATTTCTCAGGGTTGCTTATGCGTTCAACAACCTTAAGAAATAAGGTAATGTCTGTCCCCAAAGAAAAGGGTTGCTTTTTGCTTGCTATGTAAGTGGCAGGTGCAGGGTGCCTGGGTGGCTCAGTCGGTTAAGCATCTGCCTTGATCATGAACTCAACGTCCTGGGATCGAACCCCTCATCAGGCACCCTGCTTAGTGGGGAGCCTCCTTCTTCCTCTGCCCTTTCCCCAGCTGGTGTGCTCTCTCTCTCTCAAAAAAATAAATAAAATCTTAAAAAAAAAAAAGTGGCAGATGCTTCAAGTTCAATAAATGGTCCTCACCTGCAATGCAAGCCCACTGTATGCATGGCATCCATATGGGCCAAAGCACATCACTCCTATGGGATTCGGAGCAAAGGAAATTGGTGTAAATACGATAACACTTATGAAATTTGCTGTGCCATGAGTAATAAAGTCATTCTTCTCTGACCCATGAGTCTTGTGTCTTCTGACAGCATCCATGATATATTAGCAGGCTACTTATTAGTTCGCAAGTAGAGTAAAAATCAATTCCCAAACCCAACAAGCTTATCTCTGGCTTGAACCACCTCTGATACCTGATATAAAGCCCAGTTCAGGCAACCATTCATATTTAATGGTCAAGTACAAACTGACAAAGATGTCATAAGGTTGAAGCTACTCATCCTAGGTTATTTGATGAAAGCAGGAGAAAATCATTAACATATGAATGTAAAAACCTGGATCACCTCCTTAACTTCTAGAACCTAAACTTATGGATTCTCCTATTGGGCCTCCACATAAAACTGGAATTCTTCCGTTCAGTTCCAGTTCCCCTATAGCAAAATCCCTATGAAGGGAACTGGTATTACCACTTTACTACATTATGGTGTGGAGAGGAAATCTTAAGTTTATGAGATACCGTTATATTCTCGTTTGGGGGAAAGAATGATTTGGACTATGGCCTGAACAGGGAAGAAGTGAATATGGGGTGCTACTGGCCACAGGCAATATATATATATATATATATTATATTATATATATATAATATATATTTTTTAATTATAAGCCTGATTTTCAGAAGTACCATTAATCAATCAATCAACCAACCACACAATAAGCCTACCCTCATGGAGGCAGAAAAAGTGGCTAAAAGACTATTGTTTATAAAATGAGGTCTCCACCAAAGGAGTGGAAAAAGCAGGACAAGTATGCACGATTCAGGGAATAAAGAGTTAAGAAAGATAATTTTATTTTCCATTGTCAAAAATCCTACAAAAGCATTGAGGGTTCAAAATTCACCTTCAGAAATTTAATGAACAGACTCAAATGTCACAGAGTGATTTGTGTATGATTACTGCAAAAGATTTGTCTACTAGTTATTACTCACTGTTACAAGCAAATAAAGAACTTGAGAAAGAGGATGAAATAACAATTTAGAAGCAGAATTATAAAAGTCAACATTCAACTCCCTCAGCGTTATGTCCAGACTTCAGGCTAAGTATCAAATGTGATCCGTAAATATTCCAGATTTACTGCGTTGTAATGCATGTGATTAAAACAAACTGTGCTAACAATTAGGAAAATCCACAAGCTCAGAAGGTAATTTCATATTCACTTGTCTCCATAATTCATTAAAAATAAAAATGAATGGTTTCTGAGAACAACCACAGACATGAATTTGATGGATGGCCAACCCCCCCCCCCCCCCCGCCACCCCGCAAGCCACGCGGAGAAGGTAGCTATGTTTATTCATCATGGTCTGCACCCTCGTGGGGCAGCGGTACCGCGGGCATGTCCTGCTATGCGTCAGGACACACCCCGACGCAGACACTGCTGGGGGTGTTCTTGCTTACTGCAGAGACACAAATATGTCAAAACTATCTGTAATTTCCAAAAAAAAAAAAAAAAGTTAAAATTTAAACCTGTCTTATAAATAACATGAAAGTACATCATTGGAACAATTATGAAAAAGAATCTGAGTTCAGTTCTTTGTTTTAGAGCTGGGACCTTTGTATCCTCCAGGGTCTTTGTCTAGCAGGGCTGAGAAGGAAGGGGGGTAGAGACTCCAGACAGAAAACTGTACAGATGACATCAGAGCAGGTCAAACACCAAGAGCATGGAAACAAATCTATTTTTCCCATTTAAAAAAAATCCCTCAGAATAATTAAAATGAATTCCTATCCAAATTAAATTGCCTTGAAGTTTTCTGAGCAAGGCTTTAGGCATTATAAACACTCCTTGACTTTGGCCTGCCAGGTTTCCTCTATCAATCATGCGGTAGCCTAAAATTAAATTGAAATGATTAGATCAAGGAAAATCAAATTTTTTAACATTTAGTTTCAGTAATGTGATTATGAAGCTTTTAGTGATATTGTAATTACTTTGAAGCTTTGAGCATATGTTTTCTACTGAGAGTATTCCATGGGGAAAAGCTGCATTAGGGAAATAAGTAAATACAGACCGCAGTGAAGCATTGGGGTCTGTGTTTGTTGTAAAGTTAAAAGCTAATGGTGGAAAAGAGACAATGCATCCATGTGATTTACACTCTCAACGTCCTGCAGGGAGTAACCACTTTAAAATCCCCGCTAAATCCAGAGTTAAAATAATGGAATGGCTTCCCTTTAAGGGCAGCATTAGAGACGCAATAGGAGAAAAACAGTAAAGACCCGGGACAAAAAGAAAGAAGTCATCATCCTGTACTAGCTCCAATTTTTGCACAGGAAAATGTGACAGACTAAGATCACTCTAAAATTAATAAATCTTTTCTCAGAATATGAAACATTTTAATGAACTTCGTCTATGCCAAAATCAAACCATATAATCACTATGCTTCTCTATTCTTTCATCCACTTCAACAATTACTGGGATTATGCTCGGTTTGGGGGGTTACAAAGCTAAATAAGATGAGGCCCCACCCCGCAGGCAAATATCAGTAGAGACTGGATTCTTCCATGAGGTACTTCAACCTCAGCAACAGGAAGGGAGATTAGAGAAGACAAAACCAGAAACAAGACAATGGTCTCCTCTCTTTTCATTCACACTTCTACTCATTCAACAATTATTTATTAAGTACAAGCATACTTCTTCCCCCAAGAATGAGGCAGGTAAGTAAACACACATTAAAACGAAATGAGATTAGCTCTTTAAACTTTAGCAGGAAAATCATCCCATCAAAACAATCTGAAGCACACAAACCTTTTGAAGGATTTGTTTACTCTGATTATCAAAGCACGGCTAAATGTCCTAGTAGCTTAAAGATCCGAAGTAGAAGCAATGCAACAGACTTGGTGTTTACCTTAGATACTGCCCATTTTATTTTTTTATTTGAATTCACTTCTTACTTTCAGTCACAGACACTGTCACTTTCTACTGTCTTAGAAGAGCCCTGATTCATCAAGTTATATTCACCTGCCACCGACCTCTGCAGGCAGTCAAGTTTGCTTCCTCTACCCGATGGGCCTCGGAATCCGACACACAGCGCCGCCTGTTGCACACGTGCTCTCTTCATTACGTGGGACTGACCAGACTCGTACTGTCGTAACTTCTGTCATCCCAAAGCGAGTGAGCGCGATTTAACTTGGCCCTGCTGCCAAAGCTATCCTTCTGAAAATAACTCTGACCGCGCCTGTTCTTAGCAGTTAGACCAAGTGGCTCCTCATTACGAGCACAGCAAAACCTGAACCCTCCAGCATGGAACAGAAAACTGTCTTAAGAAGGCCTCTATCTCTCTTCACCCTGATCCCTCTTCATTTCCTTCTCTGAGCTCCTTACACTCCGAGCTCCCACCCACTATTCCTCCTTCCCCAGCACAGCCTCCGTATTCAAAGCCCTCACATCTTGCTCTGCTAGAAATGCACTTTCATTTGCCTGCTCAGGAGACCACTCATCCCTAAAGGCCCAGCACAAATCCACCTCTTCTCTGGAATTTCCCTTGTACAAGTAAACACACTTCCTCTGTAACTTTTGTTACCGCTGATCACTATTTTGCGGGTGTACGCAGCATCTTCACTAAGTTGTGACTTCCTCATTTGGATATGCAGAGTTGCAACCTGTGACGGGTCCTATAACACAGGGTCTCAATAAATATTTGTTGAATTTAACATTTATTTTCTTTCTTCTTTTTTTCCAAAAATAAACTTCTTATTTTCTTACAAATCCATTTCTACATCTATTTTAAAAATTCATTCCATATTTCCTTTAGAGTTTCTCCTAACTGTACTAACAATGTGTAATTGAATATTTTCCAAATATTTCAGCTAAAACTGCCTCATGAAACCAAATTCTATACTGACATCTTTTTTAAAAAAATTAGCATAGTAAAGTACACAATTTCATTCTTTTTTGTCCTTCATAACTTTACTAGAATTTACTTACAACTTCTGTGTAATTTTCAACCAAGCCAGATTAGTTATTACTTAGGAAGGGCAGGACAACATTAAATTATTCCACAGGAGCATGAGGGGGTCTAACAATCATGTTGAACTGGCAAATAAGAAATCAAAATGTACATAAAATGGTTTTTGCTCCTGCTTTCCCTGATCATGTGTTGTTGTGTGAAGTCGTATTTCCTGTCAAAAGCATAACAAAGCTTCCCCTGCTCTACAGGATACAAATGAGCAAACCTGGTACAGCAAATTTCCCAGCTGCAATTCACCATCGCAGTCCTGGAGTGCAGCCACATGTTCTTTTGCCACCTGAGAAAACTACCCTGAAAAGTGAGTTATGTCCGTGGCCAGCCTCATCAACTAGTCCACAAAATAAATACTAGGTCCCTCACATGTGACATTACTGCAATGCCTTTAAAAGACCTCAGAAAAGGCAAAATCAAGTAGCAGATTCACTGTCAATTCAACGTCCTGTATCTGTTATTCTTAGCTCATAATACGACACTTCAAAACTAGCTTTCAGATGGTGAAAGCCTTAAAGGTAGTGGCGGTCAGCTGAAAAGAACCTCCTCAGGCTGGCCATGCCCAGTCCCTGAGGCCTGGGAATGTGACTACGTGGCAAAGGGGACTTCGCAGATGCAATGAAATTCAGGATCTTGAGATGGGGAATGTAATCACAGGTGTCCTTACGAGAGGGAGGCAGAGGGAGATCTGACTACAGAGAAGCAGCAGGTGCTGTGGCTGCAGACACCCAGACTGGAGCAAGGCAGCCAGGAGCTGGGACGCAGCCTGCAGAGGTCCAAGACGAGCCTTTGCTGGGGCCTCCAGGAGCTGGTTCCGCTAACACCTGATTTCAGCCCCTTAAAACTCGCCTGGGATTTGTGCCCTCCAGAACTGTAAGAGAATAAATCCATGTTGTTTAAAGCCACCAAACTTGTGGTAATTTGTGACAGCTGCAACAGGAACCAAACACAGTAACTGAGCCACCCCTCACAAGTGTATAATACCACTTTTATTTTTTTTTATTTTTTAAGATTTTATTTATTTATTAGAGAGAGACATAGCGAGAGCAGGAACACAAGCAGGGGGAGTGGGAGAGGGAGAAGCAGGCTTCCTGCAGAGCAGGGAGCCCGATGCGGGGCTCGATCCCAGGACCCCGGGATCATGACCTGAGCCAAAGGCAGACACTTAACGACTGAGCCACCCGGGCGCCCACCACTTTTAAAAGTTAGTGAAATGATGGTGCTAATCTGTCTTCTAGAAAACACTACTTTTATAACCAGAACATGAGTTACTCGATGCCGTGACTGGTAATTTATCTGACATAATCTGTCACAGAAATACAGTCAGTTCTACATGTATTATAATGGTGATACATTTGTCCAATCCTTAAGACTATGTTTATAACATTCATTGCATTTCTGTATTTGCAAAATATTATATGCTTAATGTTGAACATCTGAAAAACACAAAACCACAATACAAAAGAATTCCACAATCCAAAGATAGTAATTTGGGGGGATAGTCTCTGAAATTTTTACATATATAATGCTATCTACTTTTCAGTTATGGCAACTAAGCTCTTACATTAATATTCTTAAAAAATATTTCTTAACTACTGAAGAAGTCACACATTTATGAGGCTTAGGTCATAATGTTAATATTCTTATTATCATCATTGCTTGAAGGAAAAAAAAATCATGTCACCTCCAGAAATCTGACCTCAAATGGCATCACGACCCATTCTCTAACTTTACCAGCTTAACTTGCATTCTATCCGGCATAAAATGATTAAATTGGCCGCAGAAGCCAGAAGGGGTTTTTAATAAATTTATACACAAAGAATTGTGACAACCATGACTAGACCCAATAAAGAAGTTCCTCATATGTTAGGCCTCAAATAAAAATTATTCCACCATGCCCCCCCCCCAAAAAAAACAGTTATAAAATGTACAGTAGTTCTGGCGTGCCCAGCAGTTGCCAGGGTATAAAGGCAAGCATATACACCTGGAATAAAATCATCATACACTGAGAATAAGATTATTTGGTGAATTCCTTGTAATTAAGCCAAAGGGGGGAAAAAACAATACATTCGAGAGAAATTTTGCATGTAGTGAAAAACTGCAAATGCCACGCACGTACATAAAAATGGACCATGAAGAAAACTCTAGAGAGGACCACAATAAAGGAAGAAACGCCCTAACCTGCCAATGGCAATTGGCACCAACCTCACCAATTCTTAAATGTAGAATGGGAAGCAAGTATCAGACCTCCACTATGTATTACTTTGTTTGTGTCATGCAATTACGTCTAAACTGACTGCACAGTAAAACACATACAATTCCTATCCGATACTATTAACTCAGGCATCTTCATTTAAAAACATGTTTTGATGTTGTCCCACATAATTACCCAAGCTTGGTGAATGCCGACCTACCGACTTGTGCAATCTACGTGTGTTTGTGCTCCGCAGCTCAGGGAAGCAGCAACTTGTGGAATGCTGCCTCAGTGCGCTTCAGTCTGTACCTCTCACTCCCCTTCAAGGACACGCCACGCAGCTGGAAGGACTCCAAGCCAGAGCTCAAGGTGGAAAGAAGCATGCTAGAGCACGAATTACTCTTCTTCCACCCTCATTTCTCCAGGCAGTAAGCCTAACTGGTACCCAATCCTCTGGTCAGCCTAAGTTCCTCACTCCCCAAAACTGGATCAAGGAATAAAGGGTATCCAGGACCAGATTCCTAAGAAAGCAAAATGCAGAAACAAGGCCTGTTCGCTGCACACGGCTCCCTGTGTGGGCAAGGACCCTCGTGCGCCCCAGTCTGTTAGTCATGCCATTCCCATTGCTACCCTCAGAAACACTTTCACAACCAGTAGTCAAGCTCTGTGGAAACCAGCAGCAAGTGAGGAAAGAGCTCCCTTCTTAATTATTCAGACAACAGCTGCTCCTTCGAGTTGAAGAATGAAATGTCAAAACTCCAGTTTCTGAGAAAATGAAGTAATGTTGGGAAGAAAAACAGTAAGACACAAGGAAAGGGGGAGTGCACGTGGCTTCTCTGAAAGAGAGACATTGCAAACTCAGTCCTATTTCTCTGTGTTACTCATGCAGAGCGAGCTTCAGGCATGTATCCTACCTTTCCATGTTCTGGAAAATGCATCTACTCTGCACAATAAGCTTAAAAAAGCACAATGTAGCTACAAAGGGCTTCATCTCAGGTCACCTAATTTATGTACTGAAACTCCAGAAACATTCAACAATAGGGATAACTGGTATATCCATTGATTACATAAATAATGACATTGTCTCAACTGGAACACCAATATTAATTCCCTAATCACTTTTTTTTTCCCTCCCTATTTGATGAGGGTGGGAATAGGGGTTTGAGGGACAGGTTAAGGTTGCTATATATTGTACATCTCAAGCTTTTTCCCTCTTCCAATGGTAAGGGCTCTAATGTTAACCTTTATGAGGGACCCTGTTCAAGTCTTACAGGAAAAGTGAATTGGAGAAATCATCAAGAACCTATCAATACTATTAAAAATACAAACATTGGTCCAAGGATGGTCTCAACACGTGACCAGGTGTAAAAATACAAACACTCATCCAAGGATGGTCTCAATACGGGGCCAGAGGTATAAGGTATGCAGATATTGAAAAGGAAACAACCCTACTCTGCACTACGCTGGGTCACTCAGGGCCTCTGGGTTTGGCAACAGTGTTCTCCCCATCCACAGAAGAAACTATACATAGAAACCTAAACATCATGTGCTACATATCAAAGAAGGACATATAGAGTACTTCTGAAACATGAATAAATTTAAAGCTTTAATAACATGAAAAAAAAATACCTGTCAATGAGAGATATTTAATACATTCTATAAAAAGGAGGACTTTTTTTTTTTTTTAAATGCAGCCCTTCATCAAAGATGAATTACTGACATCAGAAATGCCGCCAGGCCGAGAAAAGCCATCTCCTACCCTACAACCACCCTCTCTCTCTTACTGGAAGGCCATCTCCAGATTGAGAGGAAAAGGAAGCCATTAATGCTTACCTGGACTTCTAGGCACTGTTGCACTATACTGCGGCTTTCCATTCCTGCCACAGACATCTCTCTAAAATGTAATCCGTTCATAATGCACTTCTGGATACAATGGATCACTGACTCCTCCCACCGCCCTTGACCCTGCTTACCCCTGACAGACCATGCCCTTCTAGCCTGGGGCCAGCCTGCTTCCTCTGGC